>NC_143587.1:97983657-98313781 GCF_048544385.1 Mastigoproctus giganteus | reverse complement strand
CCATTTTACTGGTTCACTTCAAAATCTTATATATTTTAAATACAAAATCTTTTAAATTCATATGGATATCAATTTAATCCCTCTTTGAACCCTTTGTAGAAGCTTTACAGCAAGTGTGGCCTTCACACCTGAACCCAGTATTCTAAATGCGGTAAAGCCATCGTCTTATATAAAGGAGACAATGACATCCATTTCCCTCCTTGCATGCGTCCTACACATCATGGAAAGGACACCACGTGCCTTTTCTAGCCTCTTATACACTGCATGGAAAATTTCACGTCTGACTCAATCGTAAGTCCTGTTCTTCATTGAACCGTGACTTCTAAGAATTGTATATGCATTTTGAATATGTATTTTTTTTTTTTTTTTTTGAAACTCAAATAAAACTTTTATTAATGCGCTTAAATTATGAACGGTTACGACCTTCTGTATCCCAAATAGTATTTTAAAAAATAAACAAAATCTTACAAAGAGATAGAAGAATGTACACTAGAATTAAGATAACATGCAGTTTGTACCAATGTAAACCGGTCCTCAAAACAACGCCCTAATTCAGAAGAATGAGGCGCCTCCGTAGCCAGGTGGGAAGGAGCAGCAGTGCGTAGCACACACTTCTTGATTAGACCGGGTTCGAGCCCGTCACCACCAAATACGGAGGATGCGGAAAGGTCAGGAAATGACCACCGCATATCCCCGGAGCAATATGGCCTTAGTTGCTAATGCTCCTAAAAACCAAATAACAACAACAACAGAAGAATGAGAGACACTTGGATAAACCTCTTATATACTCACTTGAAATATTCCATTACTAAAAGCGTAATCGCAATCTTCTTTTATTACACGCAATCTTTGGCTGAAACAACAAAAATGAGATAGAAACAAAGCGAAAAGTATAAACTCGATAGAATCATAGAAGAGTATTTTCAGCTAGATAATTGAATGGTGTGCAGATAAAGTAAATTAATACTGGAAAGATACTGCGAGATTCAGGAGGTAAACAAAAAACAAAAAACAAAAGTACACTGTTTCGTTTCGCCCAACTGAACGTTAATTTGTAGTGTGCACCACTGTAATGGCCTCCTTCGCCAAATATTGAGCGGCCCAAGGAAAATAAGGATCTATGCATGAAAATGAAAACTGAGAATTAAGAACTTGCAGGTATAATAAAAATATATAAAAATTATATAGACGTGTGGCAATAACATTCCCGGACTGGTACAATAAAACGAGCTCAAAAAAATTTGCTTTATTTTTATTCAAAGTAATCACCACCTGATTGAATGCACTTATTACACCATTCTAAAAGGCTCTAAGAGGAGTCAGCGAAGGCGTCCAAAGAGATGATGTTCAGTTCGGCGGTTAAGTTTTTCTTTATGTCCCCAATATCCTGAAATCTTTCTTTCAAGGACACTTTTTACCTCTTGGTTAAGAGGAAGAAGTCCGCTGATGCTAGATCGGTAGAGTAGGGTGGATGGTTGATCTGTAAAACGTCATGTTTCGTCAGAAATGTTTTCACAAGTGCGGAATGGGCGACGGCATTGTAGGAGATGATTGCTTTTCTGTGAAATATGGTGTGTCCATCGCGGTAAGGTAGGTCGCTGTGGCGGATCAGAATTCTATAGAAGTGGTATTAGTGACTTACAAGAAAAAGTGAGTTATAATCTCTGGGAGGCAAATATCAGAACAGGGGATTTCAGTATGGTAGAGATGGACATAGACGTGGCATACTCTGTTCTTATGGCTGGAGGATGTCTACTTCCAAAGCACATCCTACAAAATTACGACTGACTACACTTTAACTAGTTGTATTGGCTCCTTAAGCCATCATGGCTCATTGTGTAACCAAGGCTAGACGCACTTCATTATTGTATTATACTGGATGGTGATTTCTCGTGCTACTCAACAGTCCTCATACTCCATTCATGCTATCATTCTTCTGGTACTTCATTGTGCCACCTAGCAGTCTACTCTCAAAACCTCGTTCCGTCACCAGGTACGCAGACTTGTGCCAAGAATTCCTCCGTTTTGATACTACTGGTCTGACACTACATCCAGAGGACTGGACTGTTAGTATAACTTCTTGAATATAAGTGGACCATTCTATCTACTTGCTTACAACAAAACCATTGCGGACCATTCTGAATAATTTGACTGTTTTTGAACTACTCTTTCTCTCTTTTTGGGCAAGAGTACTACTCTTGCTCTCTTTTTTAGAGGGGGATAAATGGTTCAATCAGAAGAAAACATTCGCAAGCCGGTTTGGAGAACTAGCTCCACGTGCCAGAGATGGTAATCAGATGGTTGCAGCGTCTTTGCCATGTGGCCAATCACTCAACATGAACGACAACACCACCTAGTACTACACTGATTGGCCTTATCAGTATGATATAAGACCCAGATATAAAATTTCATGAAAATAAACTGGTCCACTGGGAATCGAGTTCATGGGAGTACATTAGGATAGTAAGTAACTCCACGCATTCGCGAAACCACATAGCCGCAAACAAACAAACAAAATAATAAACTAATGTGTAACAGGAAATAAACAAAAAAAAAAAAAACTGATCTAACAAACTGTGATTGATAATAATGGAAACTACATGTTGATTAAGCTGGAAGCAGCTAGAGCTAGAAAAGAACTTTCGTTTCCAATTTTGGTTGTTTTTTTTTTTTTTTTTTTTTTTTTTTTTTAAGACAGAATTTTAACGCACAAATTAATGATAAGAAAAGCTTCCCCCCCCACCCCTAATTCTTCTTTCTAATTTACTGCAGAAGTTCAACAAGACAATTGAGAATTATCCACAGTTTTCCATATACTTTATCCAAGCCAAAATTTTCAGCTGCATTCAGAATTTCGCACAGGAAATTTCGCCCTCTCGCTGTCCAATTACTCTACCAGCAGTTGTTATATTTTAGCCAACGTTTGCGCACTAATATGAATACAATCACCCATCTCGCAGATCCAACATTTAGCTGGAATGGTGCAGCTAAGTAATTCGAGTTACAGCTCATGGAACAAAGATTAGTAGCGTCATTAAGAAGAAAATGACATTTTGTTGGGTCGCAATTATAACGCTGGTCTGGTTGTCACTAGTATGATGTAAGAGCGCCTAGAAAAGAGCGCAGCAGCGCTCCAAATAGGTAAGGTGAGCGAGCCTGATAACAGAAAGTTAAAATGCCCTGTCTGACGTACAATTAACTCGACGAGAGGGAAACGCAGTTCAGTTACCAAAAATAGATATACGCAGCTTTTGTTGTCGGACATGAGTATCAGTAGACGTTGAATTCCCGAGATACCACATCGGGGTCAAGTCTTTCCGTGAGGTCTTGCGCGTCGATCGTCCACCAGCTGACTGCGAACACTCGCATATACAGTAATTCTCGAATGTCCGTCCGATTTCTATTTCCTGACCAATTAGCCTATGATAAAATGCAAATGAACTACAATTCTCATTTTCTCAATGTGTCGTTTGTAATGGAATTGGTTCGAGTCCCGTCAATCAAACATTTCATAACCGCATTCATCCAGTATTCATTTAACTGGCTTTACACAGAAGCAGTATAGTTTTTAAAAAATATATACTCCGCGTTCATAATAGCAGAATTTTTACTAACAATTTGTAAAAATACTAAATTTTTACGCATAAATATCAATTTCGATGTAATTAAGAAGGGGGGGGGAATTATTACAACACAGAATATTAATAAATTGTTCTAAAAAAACAATGCTACTCTTGCGTTGGGTTTTAGAGTTTCTTTTTGGGAGGGGCGCTGATTTTCCTCCATTGACGGCGACCATGCTTGGACTTAGACTCTTTAGAAACGACTATATTTTTTTCATGTAATCAACCAAAAGTAACTAACGTCGTTTCTAACCGGATAACATCACCCAGTAGCCAAATATCCTATTAAAAACTATATTAGTTACTTCTGGCTAACTACATAGAAAAATGTAGTCGTTTCTAAAGAGTCTTAGCCCAAGCGTGATCACTGAAAGGACAACAGAATCCCCTGACAGTAGACATTAAAACATAATGCAGAGTAGCGTTGGTTTATAGACGTATTTTTTAAAAAAATCAATTCTTAAAGAAACATTGTAAATAAACTAGAATATCTGTGGAAAATATTTCGCCAAAACTCTTTCAGAAGTAAAGATTAATATCGAAGTAATTACAAAAACCTTTCTTTCGCTGCTAGCTAAGATGTCACAGTGGGAAGAACTCAGGTAAAAATGCAGTTTGATAAATTTTTTTACATGACTATATCGTCCTTTAAAAAATTACAATTATTGCGCAAAACTTATCTGGACCTAGAAGCTGCTACATAAAGTTTCTATGAACAAAAACGCCGACTTCGTTGAAAATCTGACCCTGACATTTGTTGATTGTGAGTGATGACAAAAGCTAAGAAATTGTGTTCTCTTCAAAGTAAACGGCAAGTTAGTTTCAGTGGGAGTTAAATCAATTCTGTGAATTTGAAAATCGCTTGGAAATTTTTTGTAATAGGAAATTTTTTTCTCTCAATAGAAAAAAAAAAAGAGCTATGGAATCGGAATTGATCTTAAAATCAACCTACGAATCAACAGTGAACACAGTGAATATTTTGTGTCGATCTGACTTTTCCTTATTAAGTAATGCCGAAACATCCAAAACTGAGATAAGTCATTTTTTTATGAAAAATATTCATCCGATATTAATGTATTTTGGATCAAACATTTTTCTAAATTACCTAAATATTATATTTCACAGAATCCCTCCGCTAACGGTTAAGCCATTAGACGCGATGGCCAGATGTGATGCAGTCGCTTTGCGAACGCATTCAAATATGGTGACAGTTATAGCATAAAAAATAAATACACTAACCTTCCATTGAAATATGAACACTTATCTAGCAAAATATTTGACTTTTCTTCGGTCCGAATAACACCAGCCTTGAACCACTCTGACAAGGATTCCATGAGATGGCAAAACGCTGATATATGACCTGCCATGTGTCCTTATGAATGTCCCATAGCTGAAAATGGTGGAGGTTTACCCCGGACAGCCCTTTCAACTTCATATCAAAAATTCTGAATTGGGTTTAGAACCGAAAAGTTTTAGGAGAACGAAGGGCATCGTTCCGCTAGAAAACGCATTCACCGCTGCGGAACAGTTGCATTAATGGACACACCTGATTTGCAACAATGTTAGGCAGACCACTACCGTCAGGCGCTGTTGCACATGTACCAAAGGTCCCAAGTGTGTCCTAACCTTCCACTGGCTTATCCTATTTCGCTACGCACGTACTCCTACCAACCCCCGATGTTAGGGTACTATGATTCATCCGGCACAGATAAAAAAAAAATCCAACTAAACAGGGCGCAGTTATCTTATAGTTTACTGTAGTTTCTTTGTGTTTATGTTGCATCATGTAACTTTTCAACCAAAGAGAGCTTTATGATTGGGCTCTCGATTCCAGAAAAAATAATGCTTTCGATTGTTTCTTGAATGCCCTTCAAGAACTTTGGAATTACAACTAATTTGAAGGTTGGGTTTTAGGCACATCAGCAACTTTGGCCATATTGCGGAGTATACAATATTTCTGTAAAGTGCGTGTGTTCTATGGTCTATTTTCGGTTTTTTGGACAAAAAACTATGTTACCCTTGCTTAAGACCGACTAAATCAGCCACGGTGCGAAAAAGACCCACGAGTCCTCGCATCATTGACGGGATTCGAGCTCAGGTGTTTTCCAAACGGTATGGGGAGGACGGTTATAATACCAACTATCTACCCACGAGGGCAATTCAAAGATGATAATAAAAGAAAAAGCAATTAAATGACTATAATGCGTATTCAAGTCATGAAATAGATTTTCATTTATTCTCCATTAACTCCATTTTGTAGCTACGTAATTACCACCTAAGTAGTACAGCAATTTCACTTTGTAACATAGGATGTAATTTGTCCTACCTGTACATCGGAACAGTCCATACGCTATCGAGGCGCTTTAATAAAGGAGGGAAATTAAATGAAAAAAACTCTCAGTCAATGTCACCATTAGGTGTCGGTTAGCTTTTAATCACTGTTATTTTTTGTAAGACCTATCCATCAGTGAAAAAAAATTAAATTTCGTCAACCTTTAATTAATTTCTTAACAGTCACATAGTTGTTCTTACCGCAACATCGTGACAAGCTGCTTTTATGTCAGTACTGTATTTGATAAATAGATGCACCCTGTTCAAATTTTCTGTGAAAATCAGGTAGGCGGGAAAAATGTTAATTTTAGAATGCCTTAAATATAAAAAATTTCCTCCGAGGAAAAAACAAACTGAGAGGGAGAGCTTCCATGCAAAAAGCTTTGAACCAGGGAATAACGGAGGACACCGTGTCAATAGGACGTTCACCAAAAGCTGGATCAAAAAGCGAATGATGTCTGGAAATCTTGATGATGTCAACAGATACATCCCGTAAAAGAATTACTTATTCAATTAAATTATTCAAATTTCTAGGTCAAATGAAACTTGCTGCAGTCCAATAGTATACAAGTGTTTGCATTTTAATAGGATTCATATATATTCCTTGCTGAGTGGTAATTATAAACGAGGCAAAAATATCCGTTTTTTTGTTGAGGTTTAATAGTCCAACAGCTGCTGTGTCCATACTGCGTCTAAAACTATCTGATCTGCATAACAATTACACCACTGGAATATCTCAACCCCTTACAAAACTGAAATATTAGTTTTCGTAACAACAATAAGTCTGGTATATCTGGCTGCAAACAATATTTGGTTATATTATAAAAGATTATTTGGCAGCCAAATTTTATAATACAGTGCGGAAAGAAAAGTAAAGTATAATTACTAAAAGTGAACATAAATTTTGCGATGTATAAATACTAATAATATTGCATTAATAAATTTTAAAATAAAGAATAAACATCGGGTACTTGGTTTGAGTATCGTGCAGCACGCTGGAAATCAAACTATTAATTTAAGAAGGGCTCAAATCCCGACGCCATATAGCTACACTGATTTGCAAAATTTAAGGACCAGTCAGGTTTTCACCTGTAGCTTATCACAGGAGTGGCCTCGATATGGGAAAAGCATACCAAAGGAACCTCGTGAGGTACAGAAATGATGAAGGAAACCACCGACACAACAACGGAAACAAAACGGTACAGAGGCCATTTATTCAAAAATGGCAACATAACACTAGCTGCCATGATACAGATGCATCACTGCCAAAGATGGAACAAAGGGAAGAGATGGTCCTCAGTAGGAGCTTTTTGTTTGTTTGTTTTTTTTTTTTAGGAGCATTAGCAACTAAGGCCATATTGCTCCGGGATATGCGGTGGTCATTCCCTGACCTTTCCGCATCCTCCGTATTTGGTGGTGACGGGCTCGAACCCCGGTCTAATCAAGAAACGTGTGC
The DNA here is from genome assembly GCF_048544385.1 of Mastigoproctus giganteus. Lineage (NCBI taxonomy): Eukaryota > Metazoa > Arthropoda > Arachnida > Uropygi > Thelyphonidae > Mastigoproctus > Mastigoproctus giganteus. The sequence continues at coordinate 98,306,371 of NC_143587.1, read as the reverse complement.
TACGCACTGCTGCTCCTTCCCACCTGGCTACGGAGGCGCACCTCAGTAGGAGCCACCACTAATGTCGATGCAGGCTTTGCACCGCCTGTCCATACTTGGAACAATGTTGTTGATAAGTTCTTGCGGTAACATAGTCCATTCCTCTGTCGGCGCCATCTTCAGCTGGTGAACATTTTCTGTTGGGCATGGACGTGCCGCTAGGCGTCTCCCCAGAACGTTCCATATGTGTTCGATGGGATTTAGGTTGATGGAACGGGCATGCCAATCCATACGAACAATGCCCTCATTTTCCAAAAGTATATCAACAACTGCAATGCGATGGAGTGTGACGTTATCATCCATAAACACGAACTCGGGGCCAATGGCACCTCGGAACAGACGCACATGGAGAAGGATTACCTCAGTATAGTAGCGTGCACCGGTTACAGTACCGCCTTCCAGTATCTGGAAGGCGGTACTGTAACCGGTGTAACGGTCCATACAAAATAACGCCTCCCCAGACGAGAACACCTCGACCGCCATATCGATCCCTTTCAGTGATGTTTGCGGGGTGATACCGTGTGCCAACCTCTCGCCAGATTATCTGACATCCAGAATCGCTGCTGAGACTGAATCTAAAAGGTTACAACCACAAAATCTTAAGTAAAGATTTTGTGGTTGTAACCTTTAGAAATAGTGTTGGTCCTTAATTTTTGCACACCAGTGTAGCACAAGCTTCTAGAAATTATCTTTTTGTCCTGGGATCAAACCAACAATTTTGATGAAGTTAAAATTATTAAGCAGGACTTTGCAAACGTGAAATATTATGCTACCTTTACATCGGGTTCATCACACAAAAAACCATAAATACTTATTTATGAATAACTGTTTAAAAAATTATTTATGCTGACGATCTGATCCGCACACATCATGAAAAATACAGATATCCACTTGATGGGAGTGGCTGCTTATAGCAGAAATCAAATGGCTTCCGAAATATGATAATGTTCATTCATTTAACCCCAGGGGCTCACATCTGGTGAGCATGGGCTTGGCACACCCAGGGTCCTGAGCTGGATATCATCATTCTTCTTTCTTGGTGATTCGATTCCCTTCTTTCTCTCTCTCTCTCTCTCTCAGTAACTCGGGAATTTTTTTTTTTTTTTTGGCTGGTGCAGCATAAGCCTCAGGCTTCCTTGCACCATACAGCTAATAATAATGTACCTGTTTCCAAACCACGTTCTCCCTCACGCCCTTGCTTAGAAACGCATTCTTATATTATTTGCTTCACAGGACGTCGTCACACTGTTTATTGAAAACAATCAAAGAAATTGTTGACCTTAACAGTGTCACTATCAGAGGCATGGAGGTTAAAACCAGACTCATCTGAGAATCTAATATTGTTCCTCTAATGGATCCTTTTCAACCGAACTTCATTTTCATCCTCTCCTCAATAGAGGTGCCCTCGAGGTAGCGTAGTGGTTTATATAACCGTCCTGAGATATCAGGTAGAAAAGACCTGGGTTTGAATCCTGTTAATGACACCAGGAATGTTTATTTAATTTTTTTTTTTAACAATACGGCCAAGTTAATCGGTCTCAGTGAGTGCTGCGTAGTTTTATCTCCCGGAATCTTGGATTTTTCGCCCTGCAAACAACAAAATGACCGAAGAATACTCGCATTACAGATAATATACTGACACTAGCCTTCACTTTCAAGAGAATTTCATTCCCCGCTCCACAATCACCAGCAAACGGTTCAAGTACAAGAACTTTTTTTCCAATTACTTTTAGTTTATTTAGTTGAGACAGCTACGGTTTTCAAAAGAACAATTTATATAAGTAACCATCTTGAAATGTTTTTCTTGCTACTGCTCCTTCTGAAAATACCCACCTTATAAATGAAATTTTTGTGAAGTTATTATTTTAAACTAAGGTGTTTATCGATCGGTAGCAGGAAAACAAAAAGACTGCTGATCTGAAGTTAACAATTTTGCGTACGTTTCGTGTGTGTGTGTGTGTTCTTTTTTGTATCGGGGTAGCTCCTAGGCATACGCCCATCTCTACCTTTTTCTTATGTGTTGGCGCAAAACCTTGAAACGAGTCTGATAAAAAGTGTAAATGTTTGTATGTTAGTATTGTTTGCTGTGTTATTAGTATCAGGCCTCTTTGACATCAGGGAACAGCCAACACTTGGGCAGCTGGTGCTGGTCTCTAGGCACGTGGAACCGGGCCTTCGTCTTCTATCCTGTCAGTGCTAAATGCACTAAGATCCCTCACCCACCGGAACAATATGATCTCAGTTGATGTGCCTAAAACCGTACAACAACCAACCAGCTGTGCAATCGTCATATTGTCATTCATTCTTCAGTTAAGCGGAAGACAAACAATATCCAGTGCTTCAGCTTAAGATACAAATATATGGTTCGCCTATGTGATATTATAAAAAAAAAGAAATGAAAGGAATAATAACTCATGGATTTTTTTGTCAGATTTAATTAAATTTGGGGCGGCTCGAAAAATCTTTCTAGACGAGCCATATATAATGTTCCATGAAAATCCGTCCATTTGGGGTTGAACTTGTTAGATGGGATGGACATCATGAAGACATTCCAAAGCGCTTAAAAAAAAAGGCGATACAATCTCATCGACAGCTGCTATTAATCTGCGACCCCGTTCAGATGATTCAAGAAGTGTATGTTTTGCATAATAATGCGTAAAGAAATATTTTTAAAATTGTTTTAAAGTTTATTTTTAAATATTTTCAAAAATTTATTATTTAACATCACAACGTATTAAAGCTGATAGTAGAAACCAGCCTTGTTTCTACTATCGGCTTTAATATATTTAATCAGCAATAAATAACTAAGTGGATCTTTAACAGGCATTAACTATGTGGATCTTTAACACCTGATGGCTGCAGGGTCATCAATGTCAATTTAATATTACACGATTATATTAATCGAAAACTGGTGTAACTTTGCAATATAAAAAAAGCCAATTTTAGATCTTTAAACTACTGAACAAAGTAATCTAAGGCTGAAATTCCGAAAGCTAATTTAAAACTTAAAAAAAATTGCCCTGGAAGCACCATCTCGATAAACTGTTTTTTTACGAAAATAGAATCCATTTTCCCCCATCCTATTCATGCTTCCTTATTTCAAGTTCTAAAGAAGCTCTATTGTGCGGAGGATGCCTGAAGAACCAGATGTTATCACAAAAGACCTAAAAACAGGTAGAAGTCACTATAGAAGAGTTCATTATGTACACTTCTTCATTCACAATTTTATTTACTTTCATAAAATGGATCCCGTGGAACACACACAAAAGCCTAGAACTTGCACACACTTTCTTTTGCACAAGATTTTATTCTCTGGATATGCTATTTGATTTGGAACTTAACTCGTCGTTATTCACATATTCGGGGATAATGGTTTTCCTTTCCATATAAAGCGAACAAAAATCGACCTAAACAAAAGTGCATCTCTCTCTGCAAACCTCCATAACCAGTATTTCAGATATGGACTACGTTTCTGTATATAAATTGCAGCCAATTGAGCTACCGTTCTCTGCAATTTATCATTCGTAGCGGCGGTAACCGAGATTACAGAGAAAAGTTTACACAAACAAAAGAACTACACAATGGCATTCGCTGACCTACAATCTTTGTCATGCGCTTTTTCATCTAAGAAGTACTACTCTTATTACATAAGATTATCCAGAGTCAAATTGTTTTCACTATCAATCTTATACCTCGCGTACATGCATATATTTGTAAAGAAACACTTCTAAATACGATTATAAGGGGCACTAAGAGTACCCTGCAAGATTCATCTTACAAGTATCATCTTTTATAAGATGGGGTAAATAAAGATGTTTTATTATTATATCTACATATACTTGCATATATGATTATACAGGAAGGATTTAGATTTAAAGTAAACAGAGAATGGAAGCAGCGAGGTTTAAATGTTAAAATGGAAATATATAAGATTAAGTATAGAGAAAGATATGCAAATTTTCCTGCGGAGAAAGTATGTTGAACTCAGATGGTGCTGTGGACAGAGTTTGCAGTTTGATTGTGATCAGTGAAGCTGTTTTAAAGTGTGCATATCGTGCCTGCCGCAGGTTCGATCGGCCTTCCCTCAAGTAAAGAAAAGAAAGTGAAGGGTAGTGTATAGTGGAAAGGCAGGTTTTCATGGTTAATAGTAAATAGAAAAATTGATGCAGTGTGATGAAGATAAGGGAAATGCAGCTGAGAAAGAAAAGATGGCAACAGGTAATCGATGCCAGAATCGAGATGGAGTATTCCAGAGGCAGACTGTGACTCTGTTGCTTATTCTGGACAAGGACACAAGTGTACTGAAACTGCTTGGTTAAGCTCAGGTGTCCGATTCCATTAGTCAGAAAAAAGAGGAACTGGAGACTCGAGGTGTGATGGTCTGAAGAAGGAGAGAATGAACCTGTTTTTAAATCAGGAAGTTGGTAATTATAATGTAGATAGAAGCCGGCTTGGAACAAACATAAGTGGGCCAGCAGAATGCTATGATACATTAATTAATGGCTGTATAATAATTTACAGCGAGGTAAATTATGTATTTGAAAATGAATATTAAAGTAGACTGTACATTATGTTTGGTTGGTTGGTTGGCTGGCTGGCTCTCTTAGATTCCTATTGACGTAACATAAGTTGGTGATGATAAGCTGGTGTTCTCAAGAATACCATTATCGTTGAGAAAGAGAGATAAACAGAGAAGAGATGAGGACATAAAGGCTTAAAGTAATTGGTAAAGAGTGAACGCAAAGTAAATATTGAAAATAAATATAAAGTAAGATAAGTTCTAAATAAATATTGCAAATAAAGATAACTGAAAACTAAATATGAGATTGAATAAACAATGTGTTTGAGTAGAAGAGGTTGTTTTGAGTGAAGATGATGCGTCTCTTGTGAACTGTAGATATTATCTAAGATAAATATAATTGCGAGAGTACTGTTAATTGCAGGTTTATGAATAGCGTCATAAGAACTTGGAAGAAAGAAAAATTAATTATGCAAGTTTAGTATGAGCTGCTTCACATTTATTTAGAAGGGGGCCATTGGTAGAAAGCATTATATGTGGCAAGGTTTGACAGATGTCATACAGTTGCAGGGATGGAAATATACTGCCTGTAATGACAGTTGTGTTCATTAAGCATTGCAGGTATTGTGAAAGGGCAGTCCAAGTAGTAATGCTAATATTAAATTCATTATTCATTCATTATTTATACTAATAGTTCGGTTGAATTTAGCATCACTTATCAAGAAGTAATCTTGTAACATTGAATAATTAAAGTAAGAACGAGGCGAATTTTGAAAATATAATTTTATTTACATTTTAGTGTTGATAAAGAAAATATTAAATGAATTAAAGAAAGTGAATATAACAGATTGTAACATTAAATTGAAAACGGAAAGTGATCACTGATTATAATGATTCTCCTTTATGTTAAATAACTTTGTGTAATAACTGTTTTATTTTATTTTGTGTATCAGTCTCAACTACTCATAAGATATACATATTTATAAAGAAAATAACCCTCAACTCTTCGATATTTTGATCATATTAAGAATTATAGAAGTCATCGTCAAAATACATCCAAAATAATAAATTAGTGTTTGTTTTTTTAATACAACAAAACGAAGAAAAACAATTTTTACAACGCAGTCTATTATTTCTTTGTCCAGTTCATTAACCAACGCCATGTCATTTAGGAAATTATATTAAGTGATAATTAGTGAAGATAATGCCCTTTATTTACTAATTTTTAAACAAGGTCCGGAACCCTATTCTTATTTTACATAATTAAGAAATCCATCTTTCTAAATGAACGGGAAAAGGCGTATACTTCTCAACACATCTGACACCAGGCGAGTACTCAAGTACGAACTTACTGTAAGATGTGTTGAGACGGTTCGCGCTGTTTTTCTTTCACTGTTCGCCTCAGTGAGATAGTGATGGATGGCATTTCTTCCGCTGAGTTTTTTTCGGTTTGTTTATTTCTCAATGAATCAAGTAAGCTTTCTTTCTAAAGAAGGATCCAAGTGATGGAAAAGACCCCAGTGACTCAGAAGTACCCTGTACGCTAAAAGGACGAAATAGAGATAGGCATTAAAGAGACACAGTTTGTAAACACATTTCGGTTGGCTTCTTGAAAAGGAAACTCCATAAATAAAGGTGAAACAAATTAACAGAATGGACCGAGAGGTTGTTAGCACTATTCTGTGGCATCATCCGCATTATGCCACAGGATCAGTTGTATGGCACAACAATAGCTTTCAAATGAGGGATGAAAAACAACTTTTAATTAAATTCCTGAACTAGAATTACATATAAGCACAACTCGTAATAAAAGTTAAAAGTACGCTTCAGTTTTCACCACGGATAGTAAAACATAATCGTGTTTTATAAAAGCACCATTGATCAAAAAGGGCTGCTACTAATCATATATAAGCTGTTCTTAGCAGAGATGAAAAGCCATTTCTCAATATCAAAGTATACAGCTTTTGAAGTTGTTTGGAAACTGGTACAATAAGTAACAAATCATTAATAACATTCAAAAGCCCAAGGCATACAATCATCGAGCGTCTTATAAAATTGAATGCAAGCGTTATAACATTTTTTTTTTCGTATTTTACTTTACGACATTAAAAAATGAATTCAACGATGGTAATGTTCCTTGACACAAAGAAACTTACTTCAAAAACCCCACCCAAACTAGTAAGCATCTAGTCTGGAGTTGCCGCACCCAGAATGCCAAGCAAGGACAAACCCCACCATTTACCAAGAAATACCAAGATTAATGCTCAGGTAGAGAAGAGAAAGAAAAGAGGGAGGGAAAGAGCAGGAAAATGAAGAAACCTGTTTAGACACATTACAACCAACTATTTGTTCATTCATAAACAAGGCGATAACAAAACGAAGAAGGGAAATGAACTATAGGTAGCGGTTACCAAACAGATCGGTTGCCATGAGAATTCTACAGTTTACAGGTGTCGATATTCGAAACTTGTAGCGCTGTGAAGATCGCAAGATTAACATGCGTAAGTGGTGGTTGAGGTATTCATAATCTGAGTTGGGGGGAAAAAAGGGGCCTCACTAAAGCTGTGTGATAACGAGAGGAATCTTTTCATGCCCAATCTAACAATAAAATGCACGCAATCGCCCCATAACAAACGACTGCTCTTAAAGACGAATAGCAGCATAATCCATCATTTTCAAATATACAGTTGTCATTGGCAGCGCAGCGCGTCCAACTCATTTCGGCATCTAGGTCAATACTGATTTATGAGCAGTTGGGGCAAAATGGCGCTTATAAGGTCACACTTTTCACCATTTTTATGACCTCCGTAACCAGGAGCGAATTACGGTGAAGCTGACTATATCCATTACAAGGAAAATGCTTTGATCCGGCTGAACTGACAATCGCGATCCCGTCCCAATAACTAACTCCGAACAACCGTCACGGTTCCGAGAGGGTCAGTGGTTCAGACACCTCGCAAACTCGCTACTAGCGGTATTCTCTCACCGCGAGACACGTGCATAGTCGGACTAAGTTCGGGTAGTTGAAGCTGATGGGGAGTGCGCGAGTGGGTGGGGACCGGTTAAATAATGGCCGACAATAGCGGAACGTGACTAGACGGCACGCGCTGCAGGTATATGCACTCTCGTTTCGCAGTCCGCAGCATTCTTGCCGCGGAGGCATGTTGGCTTTTGTATACGAGTGGTAACGGAAGAGAAACAGCGGGAGGCGAAGGTGTGCACGGTGATTTATGAAGGGCCCTTAAAAGTATCATTTTCGAGAGGAGAACAGAGTTCACTACCCCTTTCGTCAGCACAATATAACATATTTTTACCCGTGATAAATTCACCCGAATTAATTCAAGTGACTTCCCAGGTAATGTCTGGAAGTTCTCATAATTTATATCAATTGGTTACACTAATTACTATTAGTTCGAAAAAAGTCAATAATTAATTCTACCTTACTGGTAGTTTTTATTAAGTTTATTTTCTAAGCACCAATTTGCGTCTGGATATTATAAAAGCACACATCCAGAGACTAACTCAGGTTGCACAATCACGAAAAGAAAGTGATTAAAAGGAGTAGCCATTAAGCAATAACCTTCATTCAATTCTTAGAGGCTACACTCGCTTCAAAAGAGGTTATTTTAAGGACGAGGCAGCGAAAGCTAACATAATAATTAAAACTAAGTAAAGTAAGTTCTATTCAAAGAAAGGAGTATTATTAAAGAACAGACCTGGCAGAAAATGAAAGAAACTGAGATGGACCCACCTTCCGACAGCAATATCGAAGTCACGATTTGCCATAAATTAATGTAATGTGAAGAGAAATGCTTGCAACAAATTCCTTCGCAATATTATAGAAACAACAAAAACCCTAATAAACCGAAACATCAATGACGTTATTGCCTACTTCTGGTAATTAGATGCAAAAAGACAACAAAGAATGGAGCCTGTATTGATGCACAGAATTTCCTTAATAGAGATTAGATTGTGGCCAATTGCCATAAATCGTACCTTTTCTGAAAGCTTCACAGACATACCCCATTAACTACTGCGAAAAGAGAACAAACTGAAGTACCAAGTCCGCATAATCGTGAAGAAGATGACAAAATGTATATTCAAAGGAATAGAGTCAAAAGAAATTCTAACTGACGTTTCAGACAAAGCTGTTTTAATATAATGCTTGAATGGCATGTGTGCAGAGGTTTGTTTATTTTATTTTGGTTTTTTTTAATCAAAGTGCTTGAAATGAAAGCACTTCACCCGTGTGAAGTTTCGAATCTGACAATCACACTTACTATGGATGTTTTCTCCTCAGTTTCTTCAATGATTGTGATCTTGTTGTTACACCGTCTCATAAACACGAAAACATCAAACTTTCAAGGTGACAAAAGTTGTCAATTTGGTCTAGTTATGACGGAGTAACAACAAGATCACAATCACTGAAGAAACGGAGGAGAAACATCCACGAAACGTATCGTTTGATTCTATTATTAATAAATAAATTCTGAACTTTACACAGGTGAAGTGCTTTAATTTCAAAGCTATTCTGTATAGAGTTTTCTGCTTTCTTGAGTCCAAAGTAATAAAGTCATCATTCGTAAGATTGATGTGGTGGGGGGGGGGGGGGAGAAGAGCTTTTGGCTATGAGAATTTTGTATTTCTCCATTTCTAGCGTTTTACCAATGACTAATTTTCATGCCATTTTCAAAGTTTTCCGATAGAATAATGACACATTCTCTGTGGCAAAAATGACATTAGCTGAAAATTTCAAGTACATTTTCCTGGAATGAACCTCAATTGGGATCATTACATCCATGAACTGCATTACAATCCAACTACGGATATTTACGAAGATAATACAGAGTTCTGGAAAAGAAAAGAGATGCACTTAAAACACAAAACAAAAAAAGGATGAATTAGTATTGTGCTACACTATTTAGGGAAGCGTTAATTAATGACCCAATTTCAGAATTCGTAATAAAAACACACGTTTCTGCTACCATACAGCACGCAGAGTTTCAGACAGAAATGAACAGGCATTTAAGTTCTATTAATCGGAATATTACTTTCCCATCACATGAATAAGCATCCTCAATTACAGAAGCCACGTAGGACGATGATGAAATGAAGGTCTAAAATTGCGAGATGGCGTAGGTATCTGCAAAACTTTTGTTCTGTAGGCCTTGTCAACACAAATTGCCTCAGGGTTGATGTTTAAGTCGTTGAGAAGTCCAATCGTGTTTGCTGGGAACACATAACTGAGCGAGCTGTTTCGGTTGAGGGCAGGTCGGATCACAGATGTTTGCCGATTATTACTTATTCTTCTGTTATTCTTGGGGCAGTATGATGTGGCTATCGATGCTGGGAGCGTCTAGTTTACCGGAAATGAGCTTAGAGAGAGTAATTATGTTGCGAGTGGTGATGATTTGCTTCCAAGGGGTCATATTCCATGCAGCGAATGTATTTTACCCCTATAGACAGTAAGGGGATGTCCTGAAGTCCTATTGAGGGATCGAAGAAGCCAATACTCAATCCCCAAGAACGGTTGCAGGTAGGTTGGAGGGACAGAGGAGCAGATTCCCGATGCGTAGAGAGCCACCGATAGGTACTACACAAGATCAGATATACTTAGTTGTCAGCTTGCTATTGCGGTAACCCACCAGTTCCTATCGAGCTGACCAAAGGGCTGAGAAGAATTTGGTTCTAGCTTCCTTGAAATGCTCCTGAAAAGACAGATTCGGATCCCAGACCAAGCCTAGGTCCTTATGAGAGAAGTTTAATTTGATGTCCATTTATAGAGATTTGCATTGGGATTATTATTCTCCTTTTTGTAAACGTCATCCGGGCAGATTTTTCGGCATTTAGTTAAAGACCAATATATTAAAGAAAGGTGCTTATCTCAGATTTGTTTTGTTGCAGCTCTTTGGCTAGAGAGCGCTTGCTCCGGCTGATCCGAAAGAATGAAATGCTTCAGATCGTCGGCATACGATGTCATGTTTTGGAAATTTGCTAGCAGAGATTGCACAGCTGCTGCGAATAGCGCTGCTGACAAAATGCCATCCTGGGGAACTCCTCTGAAGACAGTAAAGGATCGTGAGAGATCATTGTGCTCCACAAGGAGCCATCTATCCTGCAAATTTTTTTTAGCACAGAGAGGTTATCGGAGATCTTGAAGTGGTTCTTCAGGATGTCAAGTAAAGATGTGGTGGAAATCCTATCATATGCAGATTTAACGTCAAGATAAATTATGTCGAGCTGCGTTCGAGAATTCAAAGCTTCTATGTGAAACAATGTTTGAAGGAGATTGGTGGTAGCAGAACTCTCAGGGATAACGCTGTGAAGGTGGCAAAGGTCTGTGATGAAAACAGTGCTCAATAAGTTGCGCTAGGATTGTCTTTTCAAAAACCTTAAGGAACGAAGAGCCCACTGAGATCGGGCGAAAATCCTTCGCAGCTTTAGGACTCAAATTCTTTGCAATGGGTTTGACGCAATAGTGTGCCCTAATTTGAGGCATTACTGTTTCTTCTACATCGAACACAATAAAAAAAAAAAGCGAGGGCATGATTACCATGGCTGGTCCCTCTACCTAATAACGTTTATGCTTACGGTCCAATCCAAATAAAATTTACGGTATACAAGTATGTTCGTTCCCCTTATGTGGAGACGTTTTAATTTTCTATCCGAAAACTTGAAACAAATAGGGCCGCCACTGAAATTATGAATGTCACTTAAAATACGAGGTAAAAAATCTGCACTCATTTTTTTTTTTTTTTTTAAAAAGTCCTGCTAATAACTTTTCTGATTATAAATTCTAATACCGTAGTTTTTATTGCTAGTAGACAAGCAAAAGTAACTTGATCTCCGGAAATGGCTTCGAGTGAATGAATCAGAGGGACCACTAGAGGACGCTCAACACCCGATCACTATACCTGTATTGCAAGAAAAAAGTCACTAGAAATAAATCTTCGAAAGGGATGCAATTTCTACTTCCTGTTTCAGTAATAGAAAGGCGTACTCGTGTACTGAAAGAAGCCATGTAAATCTTAATACAGTCAGTATTACTTTCTGCGGGACACATGGGACCACGTTCGCCCTTAAATCTTTTGTTTTTGCCTATCAGAACGAGGCCAACGATACTTCTAGAAGAGGCAGTGCGTATAAATTTCAATTTGAAATAAAAAATACATAGGAAAGCATGTGCTCTATGTAAAAACAAATCCCAAGCATGCAATCATTCTTCATTTATATCGGTTTTAAGATTATTCCACAATCAAACACTGAAGGAATTAATAATTTATTAAGTAACTGTTTGGTACACATAAAACGTTCTGTAAATATAAGGATTCGTTTTTCATAAAGATCAGTAGAATAGAAGACTGGTAAATGTCATAAAGCTAACATTTTTAACTTTATAAACATTTTAACATCAGCGTAATGTTGGTGATATATGTCAGAGATCGAAGTCAAATACTGAACTCCTAAAAATGAACGTTTCCAGAATCAAATTTAATTAGCGTGAACTTTTTTTTTTTTTTCTAAGCTAGTTAGGAGGAAATAAATCAAACACCAAGTCAAAGAGTTGTGAAAGTATGGTCGTAATGAGGGTAGTTTCTGGTAGTTTTAGACAGTTGGAGAAACAAGCATCTAACGCTCGTTAGTGGGGTTAAAATAACTGCAAGAATGCCTCCCTCCTCTAAGTTGAAGTACATCACAAAGATCGATGATGGGGGGGAGAACGCCTAAGAAATCCTGTACTGAATAACTTTAGGTTGATTTAACTCTACACTGTGGTAATGTGGAATTACTCTGAGGGTGATCATAATCCAATCGTTGACCTACTTTCCTCTCATAAACAAGAGGCAACGGCAGCTTTTTTACCCCCTTCCCTTTAAGTATAGCAGGCTTTCTTTAAAATTTATACTGCCTGTCTATTTTGAAAATCCAAAATAAAACACATTAAGTTTAAGCAATGTCAGAGAAATCTTGCAAATATTCAATATTCCAGAAATAAAAAAAGAAAGCATCAGCAGTAATAAACATTAAATTTCATATAATAATAAAATAAAATAATAAAAACAATATGATAAAATAATGTAATACACATAACGATTTATCTACGCTTCCTTTAACAACGTAGCTTGATGAGGTAAGTTATTAAAAGTTATTTTAAAAATTTAGTTATTTTAGTAAAGTTATGTTTAATAACTACTCATCGCGATAAGTTATTAATAAGAAGCTCAGCTAAATCTAAACGTACCTGCAAAAATTTATATCTAGAAGCTAGACTATAATTTTCTCATAATAAAATAATGAGAAATTATAAATAAGAAAAATTAACTAAAATTACCAAATGATTATGAGTTTATAATCACTCTGTTCTAGGCTCTGCTCACTCAGGCAACAATTTGAGGGCCCTCCCTCATCCTCGTATTATATTGGACTTACATTCGCTTCCGGAATTAAAGTCGTTACTATCCTCATCACTCCAATAAGGCCATGAGATCTGCATTGCATCCTTCATCTGCTAGTTAATGGTGGAAATCGTTTTCGACTTCCTTCAACAAATGCTTTTTTATAGTACGGTCTGGGAAAGTATGGAGAGGCCACTATTACGCTTCTGGGGACATGCACGAGGCAAGTGATGACATGCATACCATGACAAGTCTTGGTACTATAATATGAAGAGCTGAAAAAAATAAAATCCTTATACTGATTCAATAACAAACAGAAGAACAACACACCGTTGGAATGGATACCCTTCAACGCAATCTCCTGGCGACGGAATAGCCTTATTCCAGCGATACTGCCATCTAAAGAAGCATGCCTAGTACTCTTCTTTTGGTATTGTTCTCAAAATTCTCGTTGTATTTTCAATAATGCTCCCCTGTTGTTAAACCTTCCTTTAAGTTAACTTAAAGGAAGGTTTAAGAAATTAAAGGGCAAAATCGGGAGAAGAGGGAAAATTAAGTACACAAGAAGCGTTGTGTTTTGCCAGATTACGACCGGGGAGTACGTGAACAGTCATATCATGAAAGAGCCATGTGTTGTTCTTCCATCGTTGTCCACGTTTCTTTCTAACTGAATCACACAAGCTTTTAATTTCTCGACCTGGCATTGGTATAAAATGTGGTCTTATTCACCTTCAGGGAGGAACTCATTGTGAACCAAGCCTTCTCGGTTGGAAAATGGCACCTCCTAAATGTTCGGCTATTTTAGAACGTTGAAATTATCAGAATATGTTTCAGTATCATACGAACGGTCACTGAAGGCTGTTCATAATTTTATGTTTCCGAAGTCACTTTCCCGAGTTTAATGCGAAACTTAAGCCCCACACACACACACACACACACACACACTGTTCATCACAATCAGCATTTCCAACTGTAATAGAAGACTAACGCACACCATAATACAGTACGCTGCTCGACAATAACAGAACAAAATGTTTTTCATGAATATTTTATTATGAACGGTGTCGCCGAAGGCGAATATTTGATATAATAGGCATCCCAACATGTTGTTTGTTATTTGGTTTGTAGGAGCATTAGCAACAAAGGCTATATTGCTCCGGGGATATGCGGGGGTCATCCCCTGACCTTTCTGCATCCTCCGTATTTGGTGGTCACGGGCTCTAACCCCGGTCTAATCAAAAAGCGTGTGCTACGCACTGCTGCTCTTTCCCACCTGGCTACGGAGGCCTCGCATCCCGACATGCAAATTCCGAATATCCTATGGAAATCGATCCACTACCTCACAGAATTACACATTATGCAAATTATTCATTTCTACAAAACATGGGTTGCGACCACATCACTTAATTCCCGTTGTTTGGCTTGCTGAGTAGTAACATCTCCAGTACTCAGAATGGCAAGTCATCGTCGATTCTTTGAGATGGCGGGCCGTTGGATGACTCGAAGACGGCCGGTCATAGGAGGCACGTTGGCTTAATGTGTCACGCAGTGTAGTCTCGCCACAATGGAAGCAGTTTCAGCTTCCATTGTGGCGCAACAAAGTACCAAAAAAAAAAAAAAAAAAAAAACCTCCCATTAACCCCCAAATCACTGCAGAGCTCGTCGAAACTGGTGGCATGAACATGTTAATTGGAGCCCTGACAAATGTCAGGGCTCCAATTAACCGTTTAGCCTACAGACAGATTCTAGACTTTTTTTTTTTTTTTTTATTTGGTAGTTGTTGGCGCATCGGCTTCTGTGGCCATATTGCACCTCCAAAGGTTTTTGCAGTACAGTGATCCAAGCCCGAGGCGGGAATCGAACCCGCGACCTTTGGGTTGCCGGGCAGGTACTTTACCCACTCGGCTAGCCCGGTCGGCAGATTCTAGACTTTATTTCATCTGGAAACAAAGAGGAATGCGGTACCATCCCTCTAATATCAGTGAAAGGGACACTTACGGTAGAGGCGGTGTTCTCGTGTGGGGCGGAATAATGATCAACGACCGCACCCCTCTTCATGTTTTTGATAAGGGTACCGTAACTGCACAAAGGTACCGAGAACGGATCTTCGAATCCTATGTGCAAATTTTTAGGGGTGCGGTTGACCCAGATTTTCTTTTGATTCACGACAACTCCACTGCACAGAGAGCTCAAGTGGTGGAGGAATATCTTGAAACTCAAAATATCCAACGACTGCCGCGGCAGTCGTTGGATATAATCACCAGACTTAAATCCAATCGAACATATGTGGGGGCGCCCTTGGGCATCGCATTTCACGTCAATATCCAACTCCTCGGTCACTTAGTGAATTAAAGTCTGCGCTAGTGGAAGAATGGTATTTGTTGCCACAGAAATTTATAGACACCCTTATATGGAGCATTATTCACTGCTGCCAGGCTTTTTATCCGTTGGAGGCAATTATACGCCGTACTGATGTCTTGTGACCATAATTTTGAGCATCTTGTATCAACTTCTGTAACGTGACCTTTTTGATAATTCTTGCATATGTCCCTTATACCGGTTTGAAGTTTCATCGTTATTCTATGGCACACCACCATACCAAATTTTGTCCGGCTTCATTGCAAGCTGCACGAGTTACACCACGTTTTCTACGTGTTGTGTTAATTTTGTCGAGCAGGGTACTAACGAGTATGACAGATTGAGGTTGAGCGATAGGATTGCCTATGAGAAATTATTTATTTAAACAGCTGCTGTAGCCGAGTTGTCAAATGCTGGAATATTTGTATGCGTTTCAGCGACCGTGGTTCAAGCCCACAAATATGGTACATTCTTGTATTTTGTGCACTCTTCTGACTATGCAGTCGTAGCGCAGTATAAACAGAAAACTATGTTTTATTTATAACCAATATTCAATCGTGTTGCTACTTTATTCGCGACTCTTTATAGTGCATAAATAAACACATTGGTCTCAGATGTTTGATACTGCTGGGTCAAAATGTGTCACGAGTGTCAAACCGGTACTGGTCCATGAACGCACATTATATTTTAAATTTAACATCATAAAATAAATTTTAGTAGCTCATTCTCATAAGCCTCTTAAAAATGATACGTACATGTTGGAGGGTGACTTCATGAATGTACCAATTTAATTTCTGCACACTATCTTCGCATTTAATATTGCTAACAGTAACGTGTTCAAATATTTCAAGAATTAATGGTTTAAGTGAAAATGTAACACCTCTTTAAATAGCAGTTTCCAGTACAATATATAATTTAAGATTTCTACAATGGCTGCTATTTACTTACGAACAGCAAGGTGACATCTTTTAACAAATTGAAACAAACAGCAACGCACAGCTAATTCATTAGCTTTACGGCTAAGGCCAAAAAGGAAACTGCAAGTAGTTAAGTTTCCAGTGTACACGCCTCAGGTAATGCTTGCAAAGCTATAAGGAATTTTTATTGTGTGTGTGTGTGTGTACACACACACACAATCTTTTAATGCGTGCGTCTGGCTCTTTGTGTGTTTCCACTTGTCTTTAACAGCCTTCTGAAGCTTTCAAGATAATTTTAGCAATACAGAAAGTGAGAAATAATGAAAAGTCATTAACGTTAAACCATAAGTCTTTAAATTGAGACATTCGTTACAGGTTCAGTTCACTTTAACCCTCGGCGAAGAGGGCTGAATCAAAAGTATGGCATCTCAAGCTCCAAGATTGAAATCCCAAACGGGTCCATTTCCGTATGTTGCTAATTACAATCTTGATTTTCCTCCTCCTCTCTTAACAGGAACTCTTCCCTGCATCATAGCACACATCAACTGCTCCAAGGATTTCCTGATGGTATGTGTCAAGAAAAAGCAGTCTCTTTTCATGGTCATTTCAAATTCGATTTCATTTCTTTCAGAAATTTTTACTCTCCAGAATTCAACACATTACCATTTAATAACCTTGTTTTTATAGCTCATCCTTACCGTAAATATCAAAAGAATTTACTCTGTTCATGTTCTGGTAATTAATGCGCATTCCTTATAGCCATAACATCACACTACAAACTAGAGTTCTGAGAAATTTTAATCCAACAGGGTTTTCCATTTTGTCGGTCCCCCTTTTTCATACTGTAGAAACCTGGCTAATTCTGCTTTTAATACCCAAACTATACCTTCCACCTTCCGTGATCCAGTGTCTCAGGCGCTTTCGAAATCGAAAAATCTTGTCACGCCCTTTATACTTTTCGTTTAGATCCTATGGGTAGTTAGGAGTCTTCTTGTTCTTTAATAAATCTTAAGTGAAGTTCTATACATTTCTTTATTAATTTTGTCTCAAATTCCCTGCAGGACATATTTATTGGGTTCTTTTCATTGGGACCAATTAACTTAAGATTCAATAACTTCGTAACCTTGACTTTTATTTGTTTTAGGGACTGGAAAAAAAAAAATAAATACTACTAACAATGTTATTACTCACCAATCATTCATGCTGATCCTATGAGATTGGGAATTTTCCCTTCATCATCTACTTTACTGTAATATCTGATGAAGTCGCAAGCTAATAAGTCCTGTGTTTTAAAAAATCCGCCTCCAGATATTAATATTTTCTACTCTTGGATAATAGCTTTATTATTTTCAAGTTTCTGAACTGCATACCTCGCTTCCTCCACAAGGGTATTAGGGTTCTATTGCCTCTTATAAGTCACCTCCTCTGTGCTCTCGTCTCTATATAGCTCGCTGCTGCATTCTTCCCATCTATTCATTATTATATTTCCCTCCATAAGAACTATTCCATTTCTGTTCTTTATTGATCTTGTTCTGTAGTGAACTATTTTTTATACCAGAAGATTTTTTTTTTCATAAACACGCCTCATTGTTCTTTTTATCATATTGTGCAATTTCAGAGCAGATCTTTTTTATCCACTCTTTACGAGCTCGCTCTCTCGCGCAGGGTTTCACAGGTAACATAACCTTATTAACGAAGGTATTGCGCTCACGTAAGAGGATATCGTACCAAGCTACAAATCATAGTCTTTGTGGACAAATGCATACCAAGTAACTTATGCACTTATGAAACGAAGAATCAAATACATAAGAACATATTACAAAATTTAAGTTTTTGAAGAGTGGATGGCGTATATAATTTAACGAATGGTCGACAAAAGTGGAGAGTTTATTAAAAATTAATGATTATATCTGGAAACAAGCATAGAGACATCCTTTTCGCGTCTTCGCTGCCTTTCACGTTAGCGAATTCTCATGATGGGAAATTTCCAAAAGTTAATGATATAATGCTTATTGTTTTATAGGTTAAATTGAATTTAGGTCACACAGAAGACGGTTCCAAATATCGAATTTATAAATTATTAGAAAAAAACTCAAATTATTTCTAAGAATATCACTTACCGAGAACTAAGAAGACAAGTCTCATTAAACTAGTCTGTTTACACTGTCCGCATTTCTAAAAACTTTTCGTATTTAGCTGGAACGCAGTAAGAAAACTTTTGAACTCCAGCGGACATCGACAGAACAATTTCTTATATGTAGACACTGCTTAAGCACCAATAGAGGAGAAAGAAAGAAAAAAAGCTGTCGCCACAATTTTATCTGAAGAGCCATTAAATACGAAGGGTTCCCAATGGGACAAAATGACCAATAATATATCTGAGTGTTTTGGCAACATAAAACACGGAAATAGAGTTTTTGTGCAATACTATTTGTGTAATAGCCAAAATAAGTTCCAAGAATTGTTCAAAACTTCGAACCCACTTAGAGTAAATGGGGGGAGAAAAAAAAATACTATCAGGAAACCCTTTAAACATGATCAACTTGGACAGTTTTCAAAAGTGGAAGGCAATTTCATAATAGGGAACATCATTCAATTTACCAATCTTTCTAGCAGCCGCACCCGAAGAACGTGCTTGGAAGACAAATTTACCGGTCACGTGCTTTTCCATAGCAACGTAGACTTCCGAAACTCGTGCAGCGAAATATGCAACGCTCAATAGTTAAAGGGGATGGGGTTAAGACTGTAAAAGCAAAACTAGTTTACGTGGTTTTAGAGCTCTATGACCCGCTAAAGTAAATTTGTACATACCAGGCCAAGAGTAGCAAGAAGATTCGAGGCGACGACGATGGAAATGGTCTGAAACTGAACGGGATCCTTATTTCTGAAAGATTCTAATAAAAGATAGTCGCAAAACGTAATGCAGCAAATCCACATTAGAAACTATCTAACACGTCCTAGGATGACACGACACGTTTAGGTACAGGAATGATGAAATGAAGAGTCACCAGCTAAGCAACAGGCAGTATACTCTTTGGGAGATGGAAAGGGAAAATCATATCTGATTTCTCTATAGGGAATACTTTGTGAAGAAATATATAAATCATTAATTCAAAATTCAGGATCAAGAAGTTTCCATTTCGAAATAAAAAGTTGCGAAATGTCCTCTTTCTTTCTGGCTATAAATATTTCGTACACTAAAATCCACATGCGTTTGCTTAAATGGTTAAAACCACTTTAAACCGAGGAGCTATGGCTTAACGCTGTGGTACGTAACGGCAAAGTGATAAAGCTTTCACTACATTTTCACTTGCAATAAAACAGGGTATATTGGGAAAAATAACATAATGCACTGATATTAATAACTCAGTTTCTCTGAAAAATTTACATTACAAACGTAAGAGTACACTGGACGGTTCTAACCCATGAAAAATATACTTAAGAACACCATTGCTAAAATACACTTTGTATACATTTACTTGATAAAATATTAATTTCTTTTTAGCAATGTTTCTTTATAAACTTTATTGAGATAAAAAATAAGGTGGATAGTTAACTATAAAAGATAGAAAATAAATTATTCACGATTTTATTTTATGGGTCTCCCCCCCCCCCCTTTTGAGCGGTTGGGATACAAAGAAGAAACAGAGCGTATGCTTTTAGAAAGGGAAAACTTAGAGGGCATACTAGTCGTTCGAAATCTGCTCAATATTTCGATATGTAAACACAGTACCGGAATTTTTTGCCGCAAAATGGAGACTCGGTCTGGCTTTCATCTGCAGCTCCAAAAAACAAACCAGAAATATTTGAATTCGAATTGGCCAAAACCACCTCTCCACGGACCTCTCTTAAGCCCCAGTTTTATTCATGGATCTGAGTGAAAACGGGCTGTCATGCTAATATGGGTAGTACCCTTCCCTAAGAATTCTAGCAATTCATGTTGGACACAACTGTCCAGTTTCATTGGGTTGAAATTGGCTGGATATTAGGACCTGGGTGTGGTTCTGGAGCATTGCAAATGGTTACTGGTATTATGTTGAAAAAAAAAAAAAACTTTTTTGTTTAGATTAAGAACAGAGGTAATTAAGGCCATGAAACATCAGCATATCGGCCCCTGTAAATCGGATATAGAACACCACAAGTAAATTGGGAACTCTTCTATGGTCAGTTCGTAGACCGAAAAACCTAAAAGTTTCCTGAAGTTGAAAAAAATAAATAAATACACACACACGGCCACCATCCGATTAGCTCAGCCAAGATTGGAGGGGGGGGGGAAACATAAGCTTTCTTTCTGTTCTGGGTTATCCTTTCCCACACGGTGTGCAAGAACGGGAATTCATAACTAGCACAGTAGCAGCCTCAGTAACTGTGCTACCTACGAATGCATCACAATTGGCATTAGTCATAATGGTTCCATGCACTGTAACCATGCATGGAACTATGGCCGCCAAGAAAATGTATTGTTCCACCACCACCTTGATCACTCATATGTAACCACTGCTTTAACTGTGGCCGCAATGAAGTCGGCATGAACGTTTTCCTTATGTCATGCATCCCACACAGGTGTTCATCTGATGTTTGGACTATTTAAAGCGATCTCTCCACGCTATTCGATGCCACATCTATAAAGTCCATTCCTTCCACTCAATGTAACACTGCAGGCATTGGCTGGAGTTGCAAGTATGTTAGAAAACGTAGACAGCTGTACAGCCATGGTATCTTATAACATGTCAGTCTGTCAATCTCGGGAAGAGTAGCTTTCTGATTAATTGTTGCAGCAATTTTGAACTATCGACAGATTGAGAGAGGAATCTCAATGATCGTCAAGCAACTCCCGGAAACTTGCCGTGATGGGAATAAAGATTACTTATTCATCTTTGGAAAGATGTCTAAAGTCTTATCCTCAACCAATTATTCGGTCTACGTACAATGCCATCTCTGAAATGGGCTGCTGTTTTCCGAACTTAATGTGTCCAATTCCAGATAGAACGATAGTTAATCTTGGATTGTGACAAATCAATTATTATTAATTCAGAATGTTATTAGAACTGAACAGCCGAATTATGTACTTTTGATTCAGTAGTTGAGACCAGTTTAAACATAAATCTAATAATAAAAATTGTGGTTTCTCATAAACCTAAACTCAAACTGAATGGACAATTTAGTACAAGCATAATAATTCACAGTGAAGGGCGAAATGATACAGTACTACGTTTTAAGTAAATAACACTAGCAACAAAAAAAACTTCAAAGTTCTTCAAGCACCTGGAAGCGTTGAAACCGTTCTGATATTCTTTCTCAATTTCTGCTTTACTCTTTTTTTTTTTGCTTGTCCTGCATCTTATAAGTCATCTCTCCATTCGCTTGACGCTTAAAGTTAATTCGCTGTGCTTCCTTTTTGTCGGAAGCCTTGCTATCCGAGAGAGAAAAAAAAAAAAAAAAAAAGCCAAACTACGTACATATGCTGCTTACTGAATGAAAGCTCAAGTGTCTCTGTTTGCTTAAGCAATTTAGTGGGAGAGCGACAAAACGACTTTCACTGCAGTCATAGCCTACTATAAACACCTCACTTTCTCCTTTAACTCTTATATCGAGTTACAAACTATGATGAAATTGTGTGAGCAGGGCACATCCGACAGGCTTAGAAAGAATTTTAGTGTTAACTAACGTAAAACACTATAATAAATACTAAAGAGTGAATTAAATTACAAACCTATTTGGAAGTTATCAGACCGTAACTAAATAGCTTCAAATTTCAACTCATCTTCATCAATAAAGCATGTATGATAGGGATAAGTGATTAACAAAAAGGTCCCTTTGGTTTTCGTTGCTTACTTTTATTTAAAAATTTCACTTTACCACATTGTTTCTGAATCACGACAATACGCGCAGATTTTATTAATGCGAAAATAATTTTACTAAATATTTTTACTTTTGCAGGAACCACAAAAGTAGATACCGTAGCTGAAAGTTAAGCGGGTTATCTATCTAGTCTGATGATCACTCGTATGGTAGGTCTCTCAAAGAGCCACTTAACCGAAAAATACGCATATTATTTTTCATGTTTTCAAAGATCACGAAAAATTGCCTGTTTCTAAACCCTTTGGTCTCATCCCTGTGGTCACTTCTGAATGAAATCGTTCAGATATTTTATGTATATATAGCCTGTACATACACTGGTGTTCAAAGAAAGTGAATCACCTAGGAATTTCACATTTCTAATCCTTTTTCGCGATGATATGTTACATTAATGATTAGCATCACAGATAGAAATATAAACAAAAGATATTTATTAATAGTTAAGGCAAAGCTAAGTAATATTTGACAGGTGCTCTCAAAATATTCCAAAACGAGCATTTGCAACCTTCATACAACAGTTTTGGTAAACACGACAATTATGGCTGAAGAGTTATCAGAAGCCCTAAATTTGCTTCAGTTTATCATTTTAAATGGAAAACAAAATGAAAAGTTCACCAGGTGCAAACTAATATTTAGCTGAGCCGCCTCTCGCCCTGATGACAGCAGCACACCGTCGAGGCATTGACAAGATCAATTTCTGAAGATAATGAACTGATAGTTCGTGGTTCCAAACACGAATTATGGCTTCCTGAAGTTCACGAAGTCTAGTTTCTTTCTGGCAACTGTAGATTCCACATGATGCCGACACTTCTCTATAGGATTCAGGTCCGGACTGTTTCCTGGCCAGCTAACAGTTGTAATGGACCATTCTTCCAACCATTTTTTCACCTGTAACAGATGTTAGCAGATATTACGGTCTAAGTTAACAGTCGAACCTCTAATGCAGAAATGAAGCTAAAGTAACTACAGAAGTGCCAACTTATACTTTTCGCCCGATGATAAGGAACAGAGTCGTCGTGAAAGATGCAGTCACTTGGCAGATTGAAATGGTCTCTAATGGTTGGCAGCAATTTGCCTTCCAATATACCCAGGTATCCACTGGCATTTACAGAACCTTTTATAAACTGCAGGTGACCTACTGCGCGATACGAAATGCACCCCCATATTTGGCTGGTAGGGAATTTCACCGTAGACACCATACAGTCTGGATGGTATTCTTCACCACGTTTACGGCGAATCGTTTGTCTCCCATCAGATCCATGCAGGTTGAATTTTCTCATCTGAGAAAATAACTGACTTCCACTGCTCGGGAGTCCATTTGACATGCCCCTTACACCAAATTATTCGGGCCTTTTTCATTTTTTGTGTGAGGAGGGGCTTCTTAGGACGATGGGCTACAAGTCCATTTATGAAAAGGCGTCTTCTGACTGTTACTGCAATCGTTACCACTCCTGTATGTCCTTCCCATTCTCTTTTCAGCTCAGACGGAGAAGCCTTACGGTTTTTAAGGCATAAGCGCTTCAAAACGCGGTCTTGTTTTGGCGTAGAGACTCGTTTGCGTCCGTTTCCTTTTTTCCTATCAGCAGAAACCAGTATTCTTGAGTTTGGAAAGAAATCTACTCACTGTCGACTGATTACAAGACACTCTATAAGCAATATGACGGGAAGAACATCCTTCGTCACGTAAAGCAAGAATAGCACTCTTTCTTCGTGGCGTCAACTGCACGTAACTCTCCATCCTGACAGCAAGCAAGGAATGACTTCAACTCTTGCAGAGCTTGCTTATATAGCTGAAAGTAATAGCTGATGCAATATTACGTCATCACCTAAGCGTGACAATCTTATCTGATGCAATCTGTAAGAAATATTGCCATGTACTTATTACTCGGACGACAATTGCAATTTTAATGGGTGATGCATTTTCTTTGAACACCAATGTAAACACACACAAGTTTTGATATCTATTATTATTATTATTAGAAATAATAATTTATTGGGAATTTAAAAAAAAATAAACGCACACGTTACACAGTAGAGGGATTTTTAAAAACGAAGTTACAAATATTAATTATTATATTTACGGTACCACATTAAAGATTCCGAGTACCGGGACCTATGATAGGATAAAGACGATTCTGACAATAGCTATGATTTCAGCTTTTATTTCTTCAATCAAATATTGATTTTCCTATAAACACTGTCCTTAAGAAACTGTCTAATGAGGTAGATTATCCGACCCCAAATTATCCAGAATAGCAATTTGAGATGAACTTCTCATGCAAATATTCGCTTAACAAATGAAAAACCACATTTGCTAAATGAGGCTGCGTCTGATCTTGGATTTTATATATATATATATATATATATATATATATATATATATATATTAATGGAAACTGTCAAGTGGGGAAAGAGTGCTTTGAAAGACACGCAAATATTAACAGTCGGCATTCACTTGATACCATGAAATGTTTCGATAATTCCAGCAGACGGTACTAGCTGTCTTCCATCGTGGGGAAAAGGTCTAAGTTCGAATCCCGTCTCAATGGTAGAAAGTTTTATGGACCTTTTCACACCATAGTGGAGAAAGTCATTTTAGGAGAACGTTAGATAGATTTTCTAATGGAAAATACAGATTATTTCATCCTGAACTAAATTAAAAGTATTGGAAAAAGCGTGTTTTTGTAGTTTATTTTTTTTAAGTAAAATAAAAAGAAACATCCTTTTTTCGGGAAGGGGGGGGGCCTGAAAGTCATGTATTCTAATTTAAGTTACTACATTATATAGTGGCATCATCATCAGAATTAACATTTTCAAGACTAGTGCCATATGATTATAAAAGTACAATCGGAGCACAAAGCTAGAGAAAGCCGAAAGCCATCAATTTGATATTGAAGAAAACCTAATCAAATTCACTAAAAAATGGTTTGTGTTGTTATATTACTGAATTCTGCATCAATAAAAATCTTTAAATTTCATTTTTAAAACAATCTAAAATCATCCAGGTGAATAATAAACAGATTATCAAATACAAGCCATGAATGTAATACAGATTCATGCCTTGTGGTCAAACTACAGTAACTGAAAATGTCAACCGCATCCATTAGAGGCATCAAAGTGTCTTTTGTTTCTAATAATAGCACCAAAGTTCCAAAGTACAAAGATTTAATTTCGATTAAATTAAGCCATTTTCCATCAAATTTAATTAACTGATGTATGTAAGACAATGAAGGGCAAGTTAATTAAAAATATTTTAATGACACGTCGCTTTCTTAGCCTGAGGTCACTTAAAATAATCACTGTTTTTCCACTTCCTTTTCTCTGTAATATTATTATGGAGAAGCGACACTATTAGTGAAAAAGGATAATTATTCACACCCGATAACCATCAGCTCCATAGCAAACTTATTTACAATAATCCAGCTGTTTAAATTGCGTCCTCCGGTTAAAGAAAAAAAAAATTATATAAAAGTTGGTATAATGATGGAATGAAATATCGCTCCCAGTAACCAAGCTGTCCCCAAAAATGATTATTTCGTATCTGTGACTGAACAGTGCGTGTTAAGGAAAAGAAAGTTCATTTACGATCACCACAACCCTGTGCGCAAGTTATTTATCATAAAAACCCCATCCATCGTTCTTGAATACGGCTCACGATGACGCCAAGGGATAAATAACATCCACGCACCAAAGATGAAATTTCAGATAGAATACATGAGAATCAGGGAAAATTAAACGTTGTCACGGAGACAGTCTGGGGAAACTTCACATAAAAAGAGACGAGTGCTAAGGAGGCTTAGACACGGAAAGAAAATAGGTAGTAGGGGATTGATAAGATTTGTAATAAAATAAAATGGGGGGGGGGGGGGGAAAGATAACAGGAAAGAGAAAAGATACGAACAAAAATGTGGGTGGGGACGGCAGCGAAATGCAGACATATTCATTTCAATCAAGCGCAGAACAGATTACATTCAAAAATCTAACGTGCACTTGACATATGCTGCTATCCATAATAAGATTTTTCGACAACTGATTTATTTATATCGAAATTTGCATACTATGCATGGGGAATGAGTTTCTGATAATGTACGCTTAATTAACAAGTGCTGAAAGTACAAAAGGGTAAGTTAAAACAAATAAAAATGATACAAATAATCATTTATATTCTTACTTGATATGAAATGGTGATCTTGAAGTCCAAACTGGCAGTCGGACAACTGGAGTTGTTAATTAAATCAAACAACGACCAAATTTACATACCGTGGCTATAAAAAATGATTTATTGTGCACCCCATGACTTAAAACAAACTATATATTTCATTTAGATATGTGAGATAGTTAATACCGTGCATGTTAATGCAGTCATAAACCTGAATTTTAAAATTTAAAACCGTCTACTGCTGTCAGCAGTGGGATCAAAGCAACGACCTCATTTCTGAAATAAAATCCGTCATACTTGGTATGAAAAGGAAATAAACAAAATGTAAAACATATTTTTGTTGAATATTCCTCTTTTTTAAGCGAAATTGGCCGAAATGAAGAACACTAAATAAAAACAACCAAAAATTTTCTGAACCGCAAAGGTTGTTCGATTACAAACTTAATGGACATATTTGTGTTTGTCAAATAATGAAAATAAATATTAAAATATTACTATTGGTTTACCCAACAAGATAATAATATTGTAATTTTTACTATTTCTCTAAAAATAGTAAAATTTACATTAAATAAAAAATTATTATTTAATTAAAACTAATATTAGTATATTTGTTATTAAATTTGTAATTATGAAATTATTTTTCGTAATTAGTATTAATTAAATTAAAAAAAGCAAAAATCAATTTAAACTAGCTAAATTGCCGAGTTGGCATGGGCTAAAATAAGCAATTGCTGCAGATTCTAATTAATTTAATATTACATCATATTAAGTTAAGGTTATTTAATAAAATTAAGTTAATAAATGCCCATCAACATTTGCTCCTCAAACCTGTTTCTGTCAATCGCGTGTGTGCCAGCTTCGATGTTATTTTTATCTTCCCTTATATGACTACCGACGTTTGAACTTTGATGGGAGTCTCCAGATAATGCGCAGCCGAAAACTGGTTTAATAATTTTGGAGCATTCGTCAAGCCTTTTGGATTGATGAAGTAGAACTAGGCAAAAGCATAGGGTGCAGAGAGGCACACCTCTAAGCACCATCATCATAACTATTCTGTTGTTGATAATAACATTTTCCAATTAGAGTGATCCATTTAAGGAGTTCCTTTCAAGCGGGTTGGCTGCAGATAACTTTATTTTATTTCATCATCATCGCGAAGCAGGTTTAACATTAAATCTGCTGTAATATTTTTAGCAAAGTTTGAACTTGCCAAAAAATATGGCAATTCTTCCCCCTCCCCGACCTTTTATAATATTTGTGACGGATATTCGTAGTTATCAGTTAACTGCTGAATAACATTCTAACCTTTTAAACACTCTATAACTTAGCATTTTCTGAAGACCTGGGTGCATTTGCGAACCAATAAAATGCCTTAACAAGGAGCAAACTAACCGTAATTATAACATCCGCTGATCCTAGAATGGGTAGTGAAAGTGTTGCCCATCAAGAAGGACAGAACAGAAACATTGTACCAAAAAGTTTTTCTCTCACATTAAACTAATTGATAATTTCACTTACTT
The DNA here is from genome assembly GCF_048544385.1 of Mastigoproctus giganteus. Classification (NCBI taxonomy): domain Eukaryota; kingdom Metazoa; phylum Arthropoda; class Arachnida; order Uropygi; family Thelyphonidae; genus Mastigoproctus; species Mastigoproctus giganteus. Next base: position 98,278,604 of record NC_143587.1, on the reverse strand, counting down.
CCGTTTCTTGACTTCAGCTCCGAAGCAGCGAGGGTAATCCAATTTCAAACTCCAACAGCAATTTCAGGGAATTAAAATTAATCGGTACACAATATAAAATCTCTCTTCAGATGTGTCACTTTCTGTTCAGATAACGATGTAGCATAATTTAAACCATCGGTTTCCCTCGGCTTCCTAAAACCACCTGACATACGACTATTCGTCCTGATCTATTTTTAATGGCTTTTCCTGCAAGCAAGAGAGCCACGCTTTCATGCACAATTCCATGAATTTCATCGGTATGCCTTGTTTTGTTTTTTGGTTTTTTTTTTTGGTACTTAACTTACTTTCAAATCTCCTCATGAAACTCTTAATCCGATTGCACTGAGAGTACTTTGTGCAGTGCAGAGACACAAAGGGATTTTTTCTTTGACTTTTAATGACCATCTGATAAATTTACAATTGGAAGAAATTAAAAGTTTTATTTCGAAGGTATTTTTCTTCTTGGAAATGTGCTTCCAACTCGTATTTTCATTCGGATTGTGTGCATTTCCTTGATTACCAGTACCGCTAAGGGGTACAAACCTGAATTGCAGAATAAGGAGTTAACATCATTAATCTTAAACAAGTTTAATTCTCCAAAATCTAATCTCTTAACTTAAAACTAATTTTATACTGCACGCAGGAAAAAAAAACAATACGAGCTGGTTTTTACAGTTAAATCGTGGTACGCCAAGTAATATATATAACTATCCTGCGCAAAATTAATAAAATATAATAATAATAATCACAATTTATCAATTTTTATTCATTGATTTGCAATGTATTTCAAGAAACATAAAGTAAACTATACGATAATTAAATAGTAATTGGATTCTTTAAAAACAGACGCTTATGGCAGAGAAATACAGGGTTATCCAATTAAATGTATATGGTTAAGTTATCCATTTAAACAACAGATCAATTAGCAATAATCGAATTAAAATACAACCAGGCTTTCAATATAACAAACTTTAAAAAAGGAATACAAAACTTACCGTATTTGTGGGCTTATAAGATGCACTTTTTTCCTTATAAATAATTAAAAAAATCGCTCTGCGTCTTAGAAGCCGAAAGTGGCAAAACAGCACATACGCAAAACGGAGAGTTAACTACTATACGTTAATACACTTTTCAGTAATTTCCAGGCTGTTTTAGAGTAACAAGTGAGTTCTAGTTGTTAAGCCCTAATCAATGACAGGCGCATCAAGAAGGCAAAATTATACTATTGGATTTAAGCTAAAAGTAGTACAAATATGCCAAAGAACGCAAACAGAGCAGCAGAACGAAATTTCGGACCAGCCAGTTACAGCATCAATAAACCATTCAAGAATAACATGCAGGAGCAATGGAATAAATGGATGGCAGAGGGGAACCATGATACGACGCCTACGGGAAGGATGAAACGTCCATCAACAGTACAAGTGTGTGAATGGGTGCCGAAGTCATGGCTTGCTGTAAGGTCTGAAATTGTGGTCAAGTTCTTTAAAAATGTGGTATAAGTAATGCAATGGATGGCACTGGAGATCATTTATTGTATGAGAGTGATGATGATAATGTTGAAGATAATCGAGTCAGTGATGAATCTGAAGTTTAATAATACTAAAATAATAAGAGTAATAATCCTATTCCTTTCTTTATTGGCTTTTATTTTTATCGAATTTTAAATTTCCATTTAACGATAAACTTTTTTCATTTTTTTTCTTAAATTTAACGTTCCAAAAATTAGGGTGCGTCTTCCACGCCGCAGCGTCTTATAAGCTGACAACTACGGTAATTAAAACTGTTACGAAAAGAGCTGGAAGCGTCCATCTTGCTCGTGTAGACATGTATTCACTATTTTAAGTGGTTGATGCAAATATAGGTGAACGCAGATGATCTCACTGTTTTGCCCCACTTCATCCAGAATATGTTGGTCGTTTGAGTAAGCCTTATTCTTGACTGCAACCCATAGATAAAAAAAAAATGTTCCAAAATAAGCACGTTCTTCTTGGGAAAGCCCGTATTACGCACCACACTAATAAATGCTGCGCTGCTCCACAAATACATCCGCTGTCACAGTGAAACTGCGTGCCACCTGTATAAAAAATAACTCAAATAACTCACTCCGCTTCGGATGACATCATATGCTCAGCTGCCATAGCTATCTCGATACACACCGTTGAACAACGGTTTTGGGTATAAATGAATAACATGGATAAGCAAGGCGCTTACATAAGTTTCACCGATGAAGCCTAAATTCTGCTTTTCCCAACACGGTAATTACATTCGTTTACATTCTTCCAACAAAATTGATTTTTAAATATAATTTGCGCGTTAAAAACTCAGCTTATGATACGATAAAACATAACCTGACTGAAGTCCTTACTAAGAAAAATTATAATTGTCGGAAAATACATTAAAAGAAAAATCTGCATAAGTATGCACAAATAATAATATATATATATATATACAGTGGCAAGTTCCAGAAACAATTCTGTACAATTCCGGCCTTGCGATTATTCAGTTGGATGAATCCATTCACAGACGGATACACTGTAGCAATTAAGAAATGCGCCTGGTAGGAAACAGTTTCCAGATAACCCGTGGCATCCAAGTGTTCCTCCACTGCTATCAAGGAGTCCAGTGTGCACCACGAAAACGCTCACCACATCATTACAACGCCATCATCGCCCTACATTGTTGATACTTGGCAGGATGGGTCTATGACTCATCCAGTTTTCGTCATATTATGGTCCTCCCATCAACATGAAACGGCAAGAACCGAACTTCGTCAGGCTAGGCAATGTTTTTCGAATCTGCACTGCCCAGTGTTGTTGTTCCTGAGTTATCTACAGCCGTACCTTCTTATTTTTTGCCGACAGAATTGGAATCACGTTCGGTCATCGGTTGCGATACCCCACCCGTGACAAAGAGCGAGTTAAGGTCCAAAATGCTTCTTTCGTCACTCCCTGTTGTACTTGGTTGTTATTTGCCTGACTGTAGCCTTTCTATTATCCTGCACAAATCTTGTCAGTTTCTGTTGACCTTTCGCACAAACTGTATTTGGTTATTGGACTAAACTTGATACATCCAAGCCACAGACGTAAGTGAAAACACTAGAAGAGTTGCTGTTTCCGAAATACTCGTACCTGCCCATCTTGTGCCAACTATTATACCACGTTCAAAGTCACTTAAATTTTGTATTGCCAATTCTCTTATTGAATTGCACGTATCCAGCATCCCTACGTATCACTCCGCTTTATACAACATGGCATTGAAGGAACGCTCCATTTCATGAATACTGTAAGTATACCTAATAAAATGGATGCATAGAGTGTGTAGTAAAATACATGCAGTTAAAGCCCGGGGAAAAACTATTTTCTGTCATTTCATCAACAGCAACTGGAAAGGAAGAGATCAGTGAAATAGTGTTACTGCAAGCTTTGAGAATGAAATAGTGATTTATTTTTAATTTTCATTTAAATATTTATAAAAATATGAATAAATAAAATAGCATCCTTAAAATTAACGTCTCATTAAGTTTAAAAGGAAATCACTTTAAAAGTGATTATTTCCTACGCTTAATCCACTCCTTGATCCAGAGGTTTTTACGTTAGCTCGTGGTTAATTAGAGGCACCCGGAAACAGGGCAAGAATGAATCGAAACTTCTTGAGAAAAATGTAACGGTACAAATAAATCTCGGTTAATTGGGAAGGGATAAAGATTGATTAAAGGTAACGACTGAGTGAAACATAAACACCTTCTCAATATCTCCAGAGGCCAGTCAACACCAAGGTAATTAATAACATTTAAAGCAACAGTTTTATCAACAGGCATTAAACTTTCACTGAAGAAAATATTAACTGCAATCCGTGCGTACATTGAACACACATCGCTGTTCGGATGAAAAAGTACTTTTTTTTTTTTGAGATTGTATTGTGTACAGAAGGTGCCTCCTGTACACATAATGAATAACAAGCTGTTGGTTCTCCTGGTACTCCGGTCTTCTGAAGAAAAAATAAATTATATCCATTTGAATATGCAATCGGGAATAGTTGTTACATACTTTTCCTATATCCTATCCATCATTAAATTTCGTATTCTGGTGTATGGAGGAGAGGGTTGGTACGGAGAGAAGCTAACCTCAATACACAGAATTACCAGAAGAAATCGCACAACGGTATTCATGTTAACCCATACAGAAACTTCCTTCTCGACTTGTCACCTTAGTGTTTTCAACAGCAAGCAGAAGAATAAACTACTGTTAAACAATCCACTAATCCGTCATACATATGGAGCATTAAAACCCCTTTCTTCTACCTTTCAAAAACCACACAGATCCTTCACCCTCCCCCGAAACTTCCACAAGTACAGGCATCCTGCTGTATCCGGTTCGTCCTTCCCTTTTTTAGATATCATATGATGGCCTTGGTACGCGTCTAGCAGCAAAACCTATTTATTAACTGCAGGGAAGGAAGATGGAAGGATATCAATTTCAAGTTCACGAGAAGCGTGAATGCACGCACGTGCAGATGTTTTGGCTTTTTTTTCTATTCTTCTCTTTTAAAACTCACCAGTATGCGAAGAATGCTACGTAGAAAAAAGTTACGAAAAGGGGGAGTAAGGAAAAAAAATAAATAAATAACGTGTAGTCGGAATCAGGGACGCGTTATCAAAGTAATATGCACTGAGAGTTACAGAAAGTCGTCAGGGCTATGCTTTCTTGCGTTCTGGGTGTAGAATAGGATCAATGAAGTAATGTTACCAGGTGTTCTGTTAATTAAGCACAGTTTACACAGCGTGATGGCGTGCGTGGCAGTGATTCCATCTATTGACAGCCCAATAAAAATTGCCGGTTTGCTTCCTGGTTGATTGCGATGAGGGTTTCTCCCCCACAGACAAACTCTTCATTAAGAAACAAACTAATAATAGATTAAAATACTGCTTCTATTAGCTTATGGAAATTACACCCACCCTTGCGTCACGATCCTTCCACTAACTGGTACGACGTATGGAGGACAAAAGAAAGAACTACAAGTAAAGTGACTCGTCAAATTCAAACTGTCACCAAATGGTACGCAGCGAATTACTAATGCAAGTTGTTAAGTACTAACGATGGATTCGGAGAGATACTAACAATGGAAACACCCTCGTTTAAAAATAACAAAAACTAGCCTTTTAATTTATAATATAATCGGTATACTGGCCTTTGATCAAAGCGCGAGCCACTTCTTACACATTGTCAGACAACAGGTCAAGAAACTGATCTATCCTCCGTGATGGCATAGTGGTTTCACAACTTGTCATTCATTTGGAGAGGTCTCCGTCCGATTCCTGTTTATGACAGAAGGGATTTATAAATTCCTCTTCAATTGAGGTTGTAGTTAGCCGATCTTAGGCAGAAGAAGTGGCGTTTCCCTCGTGAGTTATTCCGGGTGTGTCAGCCCAAAAACATGAAAATCATCCCGTGTACAGACATAATATACAACGGCGCGATAGGGCCTAAGTCGCAGATGTACCTAAAACCATCGTGGAGACACTGATCTAAAGCAGAGACAGCTTGCACTACCTACTGTATGCTTTTTTTTTTTTTTTTTTTTCAGTTTATTTTAGCGCTTTTATATTTGTTTTTATTTTAATACATTTTTCCTCTATTTCAATAACCATTCAAAGAAAAATTTAGTACAGAGCAGGAAATGCTGTTGCATTTTTATGGATGAAACCAGAAGTTCGCTGAATTCTGAGGAACGAATAATATTGCTTAATTAAAATTCCCTACATTTCTTAGGACCACGTTGGCTAGCTAACGTTGAAGGAAAGAACAGTATATCGAACCATAAATGTGGCAATCTTTTGCATTCATAAAAAAAAAAAAAAAAAAAACACTAAATGGTCTTATGGGTAGGGCCAAAGTTGATCGGTGAATTCATTGCCATAATAAATGCTGAGTAGATAATACCGTGAAGCTAACTATGCTCACTGGAGTAGCATATTTGATCATGGATCCGCACCTTCCGCGGACCTATGAGCACATAAACACATGTAATCCTTGTTTACATACGCTTAAACCAATTGCATAATCACAATACATTGATTAATAAGCAACATAAACCTAATTAAAGTGCAAATACATACCTGTGCATAGTTTATTTATTTATTCCAACGGTGAATCCGTCCCGTCAACTTGTTTAAGACGATACCTTTGAAAAAACACACAAAAAAAGAATTTTAGAAATTAATTGAACACTGCCTAAAGCTCCACAGATGCAATTATAAATTTTTTTTTAACTTGCAAAGAAAAGTTATTTAGATAATACAGTTTTTATTCTTTTTTTTTTTTTGAAAATTATTGATAGATGTTTGATAATCAGTTAACGTTCTCTTGTTTTTAGGAAAGAATTGCGAAAGAAAATATCCAAGTACAGTATTGCCTTTATTATTAATGCCAGCCATCATTTCCATATGTTGTGGCATATCACACAAGTGACAGCTGTCAAGGAAGCCCCAAACATCCTGTCACAAAACAACAATGAACGCTGGGATCATAACAAATGCCACCCTAGAGACAACGGAACCATTTAATAAAATTACTCGTTGTACGAGTTGGACAAGTGTGGAAAGGAGGAACAATAGACATCATTAGTTGTTAGAGAAATTAGATCCTGGGTTTTCGCGTTAAAGCAGAAAATTAGTTACCTTAGTTGCAAACAAAAAATTTAAATTAATAACAGAGCAGTAAGAAGAAATAGCCAGTCATCAACCATCGTTTGCATAAGTAGAGTAATCATAACACCGTACTGATATTAAATGAACCAGGTCACGAAGAGGCACCACATATACGACAGATCTCCTAAAATAAATAACGAGAAAGCAAGCCAATGTCTTGTTTCTGAGTAAAAAAAAAAGTGGGGGGTAATACAGATTATGGATGGTTAAATGGTTTTAAGGTAAGCGAAGAGACCATCAAGACTACGAGGCTTCCGTATATCATTTGTAAAGTGCATGAGTGGAATCCAAGTCGTTCCAAACGGGAGGCTAATAGTGTAGCAACTACACTAGCAAGGAGGAAAGATATTAAGGATATAAACTGAGATTAACGAGTACAATATAAATTGTATCGTATTCCCCGTGGTATAATAGTGATCGAATTGCTAATCTTAAGCTACTGTTTTTTTTTTTTTTTTTTTTGGTAGTTGTTGGCGCATAGGCTTCTGTGGCCATAATGCACCTCCCAAGGTTTTTGCAGTACTTTGATCCAAGCCCGAGGCGGGAATTGAACCCACGACCTTTGGGTTGCCAGGCAGGCACTTTACCCACCCGGCTAGCCCGGTCGGCTTAAGCTTCTGTATTTCTTAATCAGAATTAAACAACGGCTTAAGATTATATTATATTTCGTAGATCAGAAATTGCTGGCAAATTTTATTGCCAGTAATTTCTGATACTGCTATGTTCCCTTAAAAGAAGGGAACAAAGAGTATGCTTTAAAATTTGTATCCCCACCTTAGTATTCAAGGGAAAAGTTTCCATAAAAGAATTTTTCGGTTGTGTCTGTTATTAGTTAAAAATCTGAATTGTGGATTCCTGAGTCATCTAAATCAATATCGAGAACGCCTTAAAAAAAAAAACGACGAACGCTTACAAACATGACACATTTCTCCCCATTATCTTTCGGCATAGAGATGGAAGGATGTTCAGCTTCTAAAGTTCAACAAATTAGTAATGTCATAAATCAGACAGCAGCTACCGCATCAATGCCCAAGACCAGTGGAGCTTGATAACTCGTGAACATTAGTAGTCAAGTGACTGCGTCTAACCCGTGCTGTCCCTAAATCAACTCCCTCTCCATCCATCCCCCCCCCCAACAATATACATACTCACAGCACCACTACCATCATTTCTTTTTTCTCATCAATCGAAGATTCTTCTGAATAAGAACAAAGATTCACTGTTCGAGTCAATAAAACTTTAAAATAACACCAAAGATTATGTTATGGGGAGGGTAGGGTGCTCTAAAAAGAGAAATAAGAAGTGAAGCATTGCTACATCATTCCCACGGTGTCAGACTGCAATTCTTAATACGCATGCTGTGTGAATGAGCACATCTACGACAGTAAAGATTAATTTTCATAAATGTATTTATTTGCTTGCTGCTAAGAAGCTAAAACATTGAATTGCTCAAAACACTGAATAACTCACAGGAGAAAATTATTCCGTCCTTAGAATGCTAATTATATCTCCGATTTAAGAATTCCACCGGTCTCTAACCATATTCGAAATCCAATGACAAGAAGCAAGACTACTACAGTACATCGTCATGGAGGCAACAGAGATAAAAACCCTCTTACTTCTTGCCACTGTACTAAATTATAGAATGATAATCATCAAAATGCAAATTATTGCCTTTGTCTCAGCTTCGTACAAATAGTTCTCGCTTTGGTCAGTTTATTTCTCCAATTATACGAGAGGTCTTACCCTCAAATATTTCTGTATATTTTTCCCAGTACAATCTTCCCTTCTAACTCAAACCGCCACAGTATCTTTTATAATTTCCAATCTCAATCTTTCGGAAAGGTTCTCTTGCACTGAAATTTCCTGATAGGTTTCTTCTCCAGAAATCCCCTGCTCACCTTAAATCGATTTTCCTCGCTTTACCGATGATATTTCTAACTCATAGCTGCTTCCATATCCTCAAATTCCGTGATATTTTCGTTTGATATTCCTCCCATTCGCCTGAGAATTATTCTCCCAGTGGATTTTTTTTTTTAAACATAAGCATTGCAGATCTGCCCCGCATTCTCTAGATTTTATTCTAACTTAGCACCTCAACCAACAACTTTTACCTTCGCTTTCCTTTGGGTCCTGCCAGCTGGAACAAATCAATACTCATCATCATCAAGATATCAATCAATATTCATTTACTGGTGGAAATACAGTTTACTTCTCTTTTACGAGATTAACAAATAAGAAATTAATGATCTAGCTCTAATGAGAATTACTCGATCTACCTAGGGATTTCCCTGAATTTCCGAAACACTGTTGTTGATTCCCAAGTAGGCGTACAATTATTGTACGCCTACCTTTGCTTCTCTATAGTAAAGATAATTTTAGCTAACCTCATTAAGGTTAAGTCTCAATACTGAGCATCGTCCTGACAGAGAAAGAGGGGAGGGGAGGAGTAGGGGACGAGAGTAGAAGGAAGACGCCCCAGTAACAAGCACAATTACTAAATCTATGAGGATATAAGTGACAACTTACCATCAGACTTTCTCATCACAACATAAAGCTAGTCACTTGTGCATTAATATTTCATTCCCATCATGCGCAAGACCCTGCTGGTGTTCCGAGCTTTTAGCTTAGTCAACCTTGCCTACGTGAACCGGATGAGTAAGCAAGGCGCTAGCAATTATATTTAGCAGGGAACAAGCGGGGGGGGGGGGTGTTCTTGGTATTCAATTTACTTCGATTTAGTCGTATGTTAAATAAACCGTGAGAGTGACATTCAACTGGTCAAGAAAGAGGGTGGGGAATTGTGTATTACAACCGTAAAAACAAAAAAGTAACCGTTTCACATCTGTTAGAAGGATGTAAGCACTTCCAGTTCGAATATCAACTGTCAACAAGGTTTTTCCCTATAAATTACTTTTGGGAAGTCAAAATAAATTTAAATGCATTAAAATGTTTCTTATGCAAGAAAATCAAGATTTTAAATTTTAATACAGTTTAATACCTACAATATATTTTGTGTAAACAAAATACGTCGTTGGTGGTATTATCACATGCGCAATAAATTAGCATTAATAAGCACATGATGCAAGAAAGCAAGCTTATAACAGCATCAGCCCCCCAAACCCCCCCCCTTCCCATTTCACTGATCCATTCATTCTAAATGTTTGTCCAGTTCTGCCTTAAATTTATTTAAGATATCAACCTCCGCCTCCGCAACAAGAGATGGAAGTCTGTTCCAGCAATCAACTATCCCGCCGGCTAAAAGCAAACTTCCGCACATCTATTCTACAACTCTTTCCTGAGTTTAAATCTATGCCCCCTCAGGTTTGTAATCTGAGCAAGAGGAAGAATCCCATCAACATTGAGCCTGCTCAATCCATTCAAGGCCTTATACACCTCAATTTGATCGCTTTGCAGGTGCCTAGTCAGCAGTCTCCACAAATATATGTATGTTGGAATACCCAAGTCAGAAGTCCGAAAACTGAGGCCAGCATATCGCGTCCGCAGCCAGATTTCATGTGACCCTCAGACAATTTCCATTGATTCTTAAAAACAACAAATGCATCAAACCCTCGCTTTAACGGAGCTTTTCGTTCATACGGGATCCGGTGACGTAACTGCCTCGGTCTAATGGCATTTACCATCAATTAAAATATTCTCACAATAATGCGGAATGCCAGGACTAAGGATTTCCTCATCTTAACCTTCCATCATCTTGCCGAGCGTGTCAGATATGAGTAGGGGCTTATCATATCCCCCAGCGAAAGTACTCCAGGGCTGTTTAGACTGAAGAAACTTTAGTCAGTTTCCACTGCAACTACTTCAAACTCTTTTAATTCACACAATAAGTAAATTAAAATATATAGTATTAAATCATTTAATGTGCTCCAAACTAGTTGAAGCACTCTTTCATAACGTTCTAGCAACTTCGGCGTTATGTATTTCTTTCGAGTTTAATGGAATATCGAATTTAATGGGCCATTGACCCCATATCATCCGTTAAAGCGAGGTTTTACCATACTATGGAAAAATTATTACTGAAGACCGACGTATATTTAAAATAAGAATGAGAGAAGAGAAGCTCGTGTAAAAAATACTACACTATGATCTGCTAGCAATTTCGTATATGGATTTTGCCTCATTCTAGTTGTCATCTCTTTCAGAGGGGAACTTCAAACTGTGTGACAGACCTTCCCTCTCCCACTCAAGACTTGTGAAAGGCACTCCTCCTACAAACCTTAAGCACCATAATAAATCATAGTACATATTAAATCACTTACCCCCCCACCCCAATGAGAACGGACCTGAAGGCACAGAAATTTCACCATTGTCCAGACTGGGCCCCCTTTTTTTTTGACAGCTGACAGAGGAAAAAGGAACATACTTCGCATTTAGATTCTGCCATCGCGTATGCAAATCGGCCAGGAGCAAACACAATAAAAACCATAGGAACTAATGCGCTGTAATCAAAACAGTCGATGGGAGAGAAAACGTACATGGAGACCAATAACCGTATAATATTTGACCTACCCGCTTACATTTTACAATACCAGTGCTGACAAAATAAATAAATTATATCTGGATGTCACTGTAAAGACTGAATAACGGTTTGTCCATCATCTCAGTTTTACTCATTCATTCAACCACAGGTTAAGACTGAAGTGAACATTCCACTCATGAAAAAGTTCAAACCTCATTTCTCCATCAGTCATACAATAAGAATAACTGAAATTAAGTAAGTCTATCTTTAAAACCAGATCTTTTATGTGCACAGCATTTCTAGAATCGATATTTAAAAATCAAGGATCTCAACTCCAGTATACGTTACACGGTGGACAGCTTATTTTACAGCGTTATTTGTACCAGAGTTTTTGTTAAAAACCCAAAATAAAAACAATATTAATAACATAAATATCTGTAATTAATAATAGATTACTTAAATATGGTCAGTTACTGATTTTTTAGAGTTTCAGATTGAGCAACATTGATTTTTTAGACATCCTACGCTAAGATCGAATGATCAACGAGTCCCGGTACAAACCTACGTTCACCCCCCCACCTTCCCCTGAAGGATTCTATCGTTAAGTCCCGCTCCCTGGGAACATATTCTTACAGCTCTTCCCTCCCCTCCCCTTCCAAATCCGAAACCCCGGCAAGCTGTCCCAATAGTAAACCTTGTGTCCACAACACAAACCTCAACTCCTGAACGTTAATTAAATTTAACGTTCAAGAACCGCCCTGCATAAGACCCAATACACCAACTCCGCCGTGTTATAGAGTTCCATGACATTACACTGTGATGCTACAGATCTCTGTAAAACTGCCAGAAATCCTCGGTTGAGCCATTGTATAGTAGACCACTAACAAAACAGACTGCAGTAATGATATTGAAATTTATTACAAACTGCATTTGACTGCTCTACAAAGCAAAACGAATACCGCACGAAGTCTCTTTCAGTAATGCCAGCGGTGTTTTATCAAGGTAACCTGCAAAGTCGATCTTAAAACATAAAAGCATGAACAACCCGAGTAATAATGACGACTTGTAATATTTGAAAGGGCCAACAACACCTCGCCTGTTCATTAGTTTCGGTATATTTTTCATTAAAAATTCCACACCAACAAATCGGATTACGTTTATACCGCAACGCGTCTTCACTGTTAATGCGATATCATATTTCAAAGTCGTGTTTTCTCATTTTGTGTTATTATTACCTGGAACACTGCTACCAGACAACTTACTCGTAATGTAATTGGCACATCTTACTCCACACGAGGCAAATGGGAGATCCTAAACGAAGCATTTTTCTACTTTCATTAGTGTAATATAATTGTTAGCAGGTCTAAACTAGTTGGGCCGATCGCCCTCAATTACCCAGCCAGCAAGAAGAGCCACTACCACCTAAATTATGTAAACTTTAATTAACGGGTTTGTCTCTGGAGAACTCGTTACCACGAAAATGTACGGAACTGCCACACTGCTGATGCTGTGAGAAATTAACATAAACGAGACCTCCCAACTCTAGATTTCACCTAATTGCTATGTATAGACTATAAAATGGTCTTTGTTGTGCAAAACAAGGCCAACGAACACCCAGGACACACCTACTCTGCTTGTATATGAAATTTTCTTATTTTCTCTCTATGTGCGAGCCTTTAAATCATGTGTGGCATAAACAGCCATAAACAATAATAAGATAAGCAAGTGCAACTCGTATAATATAATTATGGCAATTACTGCCTCAGAAGATTCGCATACGTGGTTATCCAATTATTGTCCCAACCGTTTTTGCAATACAAACTTTTATTTAAAATATTAAAACTTAATTACAGCACATTCTTAAATTCTGTTACAGAATGTGCTGGAAGGGTGTCCAATTTGTTCGTGTAGACATGCATACACTCCGGGTGTTTAATGCAACTCAAGTGAAGAATCGTGTTCATCAATGGCAACGATTGCAGTTCTCAAATGTGCTTCGGTTCTAGCTGGTACAGTTCTGAATATTTTTCTTCAGTTTTATTTGGTACAGACCGTTGGATATGTTTATTAAAGAAATGTCTCTTGTAGATGACACTGCAAAAATGATTTAGACAGGTAATAATCCAAATAAACACATTCTTCTCGTGAAAAAAAATTACACTTCGCGCTAATAAGTGCTCTACTGCTCCTCAAATACCACTGCAATCACAATGAAACGACTTTCATAAACCTAAAAAAAAAAAAAAAAACTCTCCTTATTCAACATCGTGTGCTATGTTGCCACTGTGTTCGACCAGTGTGGAAAAAAAAAAAAAAAAAATTCAAGAAAATTCCTTCCTCTCCATATAGAATAGAAAGCCAGCAGTGTCCAATTTCACAGCCGCGAAGGCTATCAACAAAATATACAAAACTTTCCATGCAAAATTCAAAATTATGTAATAATCAATGTAGATGGTTATTCATTATGCTGAAAGATAAGAAAGGACCAATACAAATTGGCGTTCCAATCGTTGATAGTAAGAATGTAGGACCCCAGAAATAAATACCTTATTTAAGTCAGCATACGCAACCTCTATTGCAAATGATAACAGATACAGAGATTGGCTTGATAAGTGGACATGTGAACACTGCTCTGCGTTTACAAATAAAGCTTTTTTATTAGAAAAGGGAGGGGGGGGGAGGAATTATTGCTTTTTGTAATAGATAGACAAATGCTTAAGCGTCTTCATCATCGATTCACTCCTCAACCTATACAACAGATGCCTCGAAGTTCATTTCTTTCCACCCCAGTGGAACAGGTACTCTGTCTGGCCCCTTCCTAAGCACCAACAATCGACGCTCCCAAGCCAACATAGGCCCATCGCTTGCGCCTCTGTATTGCTAAAAATTCTGGAGAAAGCACTGCTACCGTCTGTCACCCGTCAAATTCAATGTGACAGTCCTCAGCATATACACTATGGGATATCAGGGTCAACTATAACTAACCTTTCAACAACCACTCTACACATCTTAGAAGCCTTTGAACAAAGACAGGAATTGTCAGTTATATATATTGACATCCATTCCGTATTTGATGCCATCTATACACCTAATCTTCTACGTCTCTTAGAAAACTACTTCAATTTTCGCGGCGATGTTCTCTGGTTCCTAGAATCTCTCCTATCGAAGAGGACCCTTGTTCTAAAGATCGGAACAAAGACCTTCACGCATCACATAACTGCCGGTGTGCCTCAAGGGGAGGGGGGTCCTGTCTGGCATTCTCTTCTCAGCAATCATGGTGCTGTTTGTGACCAACAAGTGCAATTGGATCACATATGCTGAGATGTCAAGCTCCTTACTAGGATATCGTCATCCAACTCGGCAGCCGAAACCACTCAGCAAATCACTAGCAAACTGCAGGACATGGCTGACTACCTCAATACTTTCAACCTCCAAATCAATCCGCTAAAATCGGCACAAATAATTTATTCACTAAAGGGCAGCCCAACAACGTTGGAGCCTGTGCTTAACGGCTCCTCAGTTCCAAGTGTTCAGACGCACAAAGATCTGGCGGTCGTTTTCGACTCCAAACTATCTTTCAACGATCACGTAAACCTCATACAGTCGAGGTTGAATTCACTACGCTGGGTCGCCAAACAACAGCTGCTCCACACCACCGACCCACAACTAGTAAAAAGATACATCGTATCAATCCTTTACCCGACAATACTGTATGCTTCAGAGATATGGGCCTCGGCTGCCGAATCCAACATTAAAAGAATATTCTCTGCCGAATTCTGGCTTCTAAAATGGGCCAACAGCAAACTCCACCTTCCCCCAGCTCTCAGATCAACCCAGTTAGCAGAAGCCCTTCAACTACGCAGGCTCCAATCCTACATCGGAGAAAGAAGGCTGCTGTTCACCACCAAGATGGCCACCGGTAAAATTACAGAGCCAAATTTCTGGGATCACTGCTCTTGGCGCATTCCTCCCCCTTATCTCTCCGGTCTTCAGCACAGCTGCTAGCAAACCGTAACCGGCTAGTACTAACCGACAGATTCCTGCCAAAGCAAATGCTGCCCTCACTGCAAGCCATCGACGGGGAACTCCAAGAAGTGGTCAATAATAAAAAATACAGGAAGGGAATCCTCGTCGAACTGAAAATTTAAAACTGTGCTTTGTTGCCTTCCAATAATCTGATGTAACTTATGTTTTTCTCATGTATATCTCTTTTGTAAATATGTTTTGTAAACCCCTGGCACCACCGTGCCGTGACTAATTGTATGTATATCATGCTGCAATTAAAGATTCTATTCTATTCTATAATACCACTCACTAAGAACACTTTTCACAACGAGGTTCCTCCCTAACCATTGCACCATTATTGACAGGTGATTACTGTTCATTTGAAAATAGTGAAACAGAAAGTTCTTACTGTAATGGCAAGGAGCTCTTTTATATCCTCAGGATAGCAGCACTGCTTATTATTTATTATAATAAATAATATTCAATCAGATAGAATGCAATCAACAGAGCGATATATTCTCACCCATCACTTATTCATGATACACACCCATCAGTAGGGATGGGTGTGTAACATGTCTATAAATGCATGTATCATCACGGTGGTTCGCATATATTGCGGAATGAAAAAACCCAAGATATCTCACGGGAGAAACGTTACACCGCTACCTTAAACTGTCTAAACAAGCCCGAGAGTAAAAAGGTCTTTCAGAAAGTCCTTCATTCAACAAAAGAATTTCGATCCATTAAAAAATAATAATAATAAAATGTTTTGTCGTAATGATACATACAAGTATGTTGCACGGAGCACTCCCCACCTTCACAATGAGTTGTTTGGGTACTGTGCTGCTCCACGCATCGTTATAGGAGGGTGCCGTTTATATTATTTGTATTTATGTGCTCTTCAATATCATGCAATCAGATATTCACTGTGGCTACTTCAGGCACACCTACCTAATGAGAGATTCCCTTTAGCTTTCAGAACAGACTGAATCCGTTGTGGCATGGGCTCTACGAGGTATCAAATGGATGTCACAAGGATGCCGGACTCAAGCTGGACTGAGATATAGTGATTGGTAATGGCATTGAGGCAGGACGGATTCCTTTCATGGTCCTAAAACTAGTTCTGCGCAATTCTGACATGGAGCTGTTATTTGATTTGATTTTTAGAAGCTTTAGCAACTAAGGCCATATTGCTCCGGGAATATGCGGTGGTCATTCCCTTGACCTTTCCGCATCCTCCGTATTTGGTGGTGACGGGCTCAAACCCCGGTTTAATCAAGAAGCAGGTGCTACGCACTGCTGCTCCTTCCCACCTGGCTACGGAGGCACCCTGACATGGAGCATTGTCCTGGTAGAACCACTTGTTCATTGATATCAAGAGGCGCAAATGTGCACCACGAGAAACCCTCCCCAAACCATTAATCACCAGCGCAGTGTTGACACCTAGTTGGATGGTTCCATGGACTTATGCTTTTTTCGATGTTTTCTGTTCCTTTCATCAACATGAAACGCCGGCATTCATCACAGCAGGCAACGTTTTTCCAATCATGTTCTTTTCCAGCGTTGGTATTCCTCAGTTCACTGTAACCTTCTCATTTATGGGAGTGAAACTCAGTTCGATTATCGGCTATAATACACCATCCATACAAGGTACGAAGAGATTGCGTTCCAATGTACCTCTTCGCCTACCACTACTGTACTGGGCTGCCTGTAGCCCATGCGCAAGTTTTGTCAGCCTTATTTAGACTTTCGTATTAATGAGCTATTTCCAACCACAGGATCGCCATTTGATGGATGTTATTTGGTTATTGGATACCATACCGCGTAATCACAGGAATAATTTTTGCAGATTGATTCAACTGATCGCAAGAAGAAAATATTCAAGTTTATTCTTTCGTTATATGTGATTAACTTGATATTAAGAGAAGTTTTAATTCGTTCAATTCATTGTGGATAACGAACGGTAAAATGCTGCTTTACTTTCAATCGTTATTAAAGTTCATTCGATATTATTTCTGTTGTTTTTTTTTTTAATATTCCACTACAAGTCTGTAATCCATTTGAAAAGATTACAAATTAAGTTTTGGACATGGGCGCATTTAGGGCTAGAGCCTCAAGCTGCGAACAAATTTAGACTATGTATATAAAGTGCTTAGCATCATAATACACAGCCATTTCTGAATACCATTTCTGAATAAACAGAAAATTTTTAAGGTGGCATCGTTTTAGGTTATATCTCATATTGTGAATACCTTCACAACGAGTTGCCATGATATTGCACTACTTCGAATAAGTAACGCTTCACCTAAGGAGAAGACTAGTGTTACTTATTCTCAGATAGGTACCACCACCCAGACAGCACTGTTTCAGGGCTATTTGGCCCTTCGTCAGTGAGTGGGTAGGTACCCAAGTGATGCAATGATGGCAAAAACAGTTATGAAGTATAACTCCACAATATGAGAGATGCCTGATGGTGTATGATGTATTTAGACTAAGGCGCATTTAAATGCGCCTTAGTCTAAATACTTTATTTAGACTAAGGTGTACTAAGATGTATTTAGACTAAGGCGCATTTAAATGCGCCTTAGTCTAAATACATCATACACCATCAGGCATCTCTCATATTGTGGAGTTATACTTCATAACTGTTTTTGCCATCATTGCATCACTTGGGTACCTACCCACTCACTGACGAAGGGCCAAATAGCCCTGAAACAGTGCTGTCTGGGTGGTGGTACCTATCTGAGAATAAGTAACACTAGTCTTCTCCTTAGGTGAAGCGTTACTTATTCGAAGTAGTGCAATATCATGGCAACTCGTTGTGAAGGTATTCACAATATGAGATATAACCTAAAACGATGCCACCTTAAAAATTTTCTGTTTATTCAGAAATGGTATTCAGAAATGGCTGTGTATTATGATGCTAAGCACTTTATATACATAGTTTTGGACATGTTTCAATGGTCATGGTTCTTCAGTAAGTTCGCGAGTGTCATATTTGCTAAACTAATGAATTTAATCAGAAATGAAAAATGGAATTTTAAATAATAAAACCCTCTGTCTCCCTGACATATTGACAGACAATATTAATGTATTTGTGGTTATTGAACATGGGATAAAAACATCTCACAGAAAATGAAAGAAGTAAGGGCTTTGTGCAGTAAATTTAGATAATCGATTTATAAAATCATTCACTTTGTAAGTTTACCGAAAACTAATTCAAAATCTGCATAAAAAGTGTAGCGGCTTTAAATCAGTTAAAGTAGCAATTACTTTCAAAGTGTTTTCAATAAATACATAACCCTCTATACATTATTTCAAAGGAGAACATTTATCAATCTATATGACAGGCAACATTTGGTAGGGCAGTCAACGATAGGATAGTCTCATATTTTTGAGTGGTTTATTAACTGAATTGGATATTAATTATTTGTATGTTTTCTGTCGCATATATAAAAAAAATTAAGTATTCTATATTTAAAATGATCGTTATAATTATATACTTTATAGTTTACTATAAATTATATATTTTTGTTGTTGTTGTCTCTAATAAATTCAAGCAGTATATTTGATATGTTTTTTTTTACAAAATTTGGTTATTTTCGTAAAACCACATCTGAAAATGAATATTTCTTAATAAAAATTTTAGGATATTTAAGTGTCCTGAATGACTTTTTTTTCCCTCACATATATAACTCATCCATCTTAAAACTAAGGCGGAAAGTGAAGCATCAAATAGTTCTGTATGCAAACATTACTCCATGAAAAATTAGTTCTAAGCTAGGATGCTTTCTAAAGAAGCCTAAAAGAAATTGGTTTATTTCAAGCTGCTCGCAACTAATTTCCTAAGAAAGTATGGACATTGATAAAAGTCTGTACGCTATTAACCAACAATATATAGCTTAAGAACATGCATTTATTGCTTTTAACACGCTAACCCCATATAGAGCAGCTCAACATGTTCGTACCAACATACATGTGATATATGAGATAGGTATAGTCCAAGAACTAATGAAATATGTAATGGGCCAGGAATAAAGTCTAGGATAAGCGATTTTTTTCTTCTAAGTAATGGCGAGCAACTAAAGTGGATAAAAAATGAGAGCAAATAACTTTTATGGCATTCAAATATTGATGTAATAAAACATGTAACGCTGATAATAAATTCGTTTTCTATCCTCCTTTAATAACCATACATAGAAAATAACATTCCGAAACCTAGTCCACCATTTATGAATAAAAGTGGTTTCCTAGAATAGCAGAATGTGCATTCATTAGTGTTCGCTACAGACATAACAGTATTAGAATAGGAAGTAATTTTGGAGACGTAAAATATATTAATATGCAGCATAAAGAGTTGAACGTTTTGTTTATAAATTAATGGAGTTGGTCTCAAGGCAATTTGAAGTTTACAACCATCTAGATGCTGCTACACAAAGTTCCCAAATGAATAAACTCCTAAGCTATTCAAACGAAGTTAAAAACAATTGATCCAACTACGTGCCATGCAAGACAACTAATTCTCCTGGCTCTATTGATTACATAATAGCGAATATATTTTATGGTTTAAGCAGATGCTGCCAAGTCATTGCACTTAATACACCAAACATGATCTATGAACTAAGGCAACATTTCAAGTAGAAGTACACTGAAATAATAATCTTACACATCGCGATAATAAAACGACATTCATACCGGCACTATCTTTGAATATATTTAATGGATACAACAAAACTAGATGAATAAATGGATCATACGTTTCGAGTCATTTCAACGCGTTTTCTTCACTGAAAAATGTTGGACCAGGTTTGAAATTCTCAAACCGGTTTAATATATGCTCCTTATCTGACATTTTGAGCAATGACAAAACGTTAGTCTAAATGTCAGGTAATGGCAGTCGCGTACCAACCATTTTCCTGATAGGATTCGATAAATCTCTTCTTGTCCCTTAGGTCACTTAAACCTAGCATCTTTCAAGTTCCTTGAGAGAGAGAGAGTGGTGGATATATCTAGCGACCTGAGAGACAAGTCGAGATTTGTTTCCCAACAAGTTAAAGAAGGGTTTCCCAGAGAGATCAGAAACAATTCCTGAACCGGTAGGATAATCACAATAAATATCGCTAATTAATTTGATTGCAATGTGAATGCAACGTTGTTTAAGGCATAAATTTCTCACATACTCAGAACTTCAGAAAAGAAAAGAAAAGGTTCTTTAATGAAGAAAATTAATTATTTATTAAAACTTAATGTATCTGAAGGTTTTTTGCTATTCGTTTCACCCATTTCTCTTTATCAGTGCAATTAACGGAGTTGTTCAAAACGTACGCTCGTCCTTTAACGGGATTTGAACTGGGAAAAAATCGCTCATTGATGATGATCAAAACCACAGATTACAATGGGGAACTTAAGAAAATTCTTGGTAAAATTTTTGCAAAGACAAAAACATTCTATAAATTGCAACATTAGAACGTTCAAAATATATAGAGATTTAGATAGAATATTGGAATTGTTCCGTTTTTATTTAATTAACACATTTAGATTGTCAAGGAATAGAACTCAGGATACAACCATAAGTTTATGGGTCTTGGCACGAATACAAGTCTCTCCCCGCCTCTTGAAAGTTATTTCCTTTTTTTTTTTTTTTTCTGCCAAGGGAATATTTTTCCTACTAACACTATCGTACCCCCCGACCGAACGCGTCCCAGGAAACTGACTCCTATTTTCCATTCCACGCTTGGACCCTACATGAGCTACTGGTATTGAACTACATTCAAATAAACAGAGTTCTCAATAAGAGTAGCACCGCAATTTATTAAAAGCGTTCATTGCTATGACAGCTGTTTCAGCGATATGCTACTTCATTAGAGAGTAGGTTGACACTGGTAAGTTCACAGTATCCGATGACAGTGACAAGTCAACATTGACAAAACAGTTGAGAGAAGGAGTGAATTTATGAGAGACAGCATTTTTGTTAGCTCGCAATTCTATCTTACGAAAATATGGAGTAAGAAGAACGACAAGCAAATTAATGACATAAAATTATATAGAAAAACAGTGCAACTGTTCCATTCCTATTTACGTCGATAACCGAAGATTGAGTATGCATCATAAATAGAATGAATCAACTGAGAAATAATCTCTGAAAAATTAGCAGGGGAAAAAAGAAACTTGTTAAAATTGTAAAATCCGTAAGTCCGTAAATAAGAGTTAAATGAATGTAGCGTCTAGTATTATAGGGTGCCCACCAACCTTTAGAAAACTAAAAAGTTATTCCATGAATATGCATAGAAAAGAAAAGTAAAACCACGTCCGGGTATTTGATGGCACCTAAATTTTAATTAGTTATGTTTAATGCAGGCAGTTTTATTTACTCTGCAGATTTGCCACCAGTAATTCCATTCCTCCCATTTTCGGTGCAGCATGTAATAGTAGAAGTAATAATGTCATATCATTCAAGAAAGCAAGCTTATATAGCATCAGCCAAAAAAAAAAAAAAAACTTACATAGTTCACCCATCCGCATCCTCCAAAAATTTGTCTAGTACTTCCTTGAATTTATTCAACCAATCCACTTTCAACAACACATGGAAGCCTGTCCCAACAATCAACGACCTTCTGGCTGAAGGCAAGCTTCCGCTCATCTATCCTGCAACCATCTTTCCACAACTACAATTTATGCCGCCACTTGTGTAGTCCCAGCAAGAGGAAGAATGCCATTAATATTCAACTTACTCGATCCGTTCAAGGCCTTAAACCTCAATCAGATCACCCTGCAAGTTCCCAGTTTCCAGACACTGCAGTTTGCAGAAATGAAACCTTTCTAGGTAAGAGACATCTTTCCTAAAATGAGGCCTCCAGACCTGTATACAGTACTCAAGATGCAACCTAACCATGGCTTTATACAAAAGGGATGATCACCTCCTTATCACTGCTAACAAAAGTTTCTGTATATAATTGACAAAACCCTATGAGCTGTCCTGGCAGGACGTCTGCACTGCTCAAAGAATTTCACGTCCGACTGCGCAATTACCCCCAGTTTTTTTTTTTTTTTTTTTTTTCCATTCTCCACTATCCTGAGTGTAGTACCACACAGTTGATAAGGTAATCTGGGGTTACTGGTACCCATGTGCAGCGCCTTGCATTTTTACAATGTTAAACTTCAACTGACATTTATCACCCCATTGATCCAATTTTCCTAGACCTTGTTGCAATCTAGCTCACCCTGATGACTGTTGCTAACTATCTTTCCACCTTTGTATCATCTGCAAACTTAGACTTATAGACATTAAGCCTGATATACCATTTATAAATAATGAAAACAACAAATGGGCCCAGCACTGAACCCTGGGGAATTCCACCAATAACATCAGTCCACTGATGACTAGTCCGTCTTCTTCCTCTTAACCATCCCTTTATCCATAGCACTAACTTGCCCTTAATGCCACATTGCTCCAGTTTGTAAGTTTTATGGGCAACAGTACCAAAAGCCTCCCTGAAATCCAAATATAATATGTCGAAATATTTTTTTTCATCCAGGTCCTTGGTCACTACATCATAGTAACCTATCAGATTGGCTAGACAAGACTGTCCATTATCAAATCCATGCTGTGACTGCAGTACAATTGCCTGCCTGTCCAGATGGTCCTGCAATGCTTCTTTAACCAGTGACTTCATCATTTTCCCTGGAACAGGCGTTAAGCTAACAGGTCTGTAAAATTAGTCACGTCGCCTTTTGTTTCCCCTTTGTGAACTGGAGATATATTCGCTCACCTCCCCTGGGTCCAAGGATTCACTCGTAATTATGACTAAGAGTTTGCTTACCTCCTTTGCTTCCTCCCTTAATATAATTGGATAGATTCCATCCATGCCAAGTGTCTTTATGTCCATCTTCACTCAACATTTCTCCTCCACTTTCCTTTCAGTTATCACAGTCATTTATTCCTCATTAGAGTTTGATTAACGTCCGGGATTGTCTTCCTAAAGAATCCCTCATGTGCGAATGTAGATGCAAAATACCTATTCAGTTTGTTTGCAACCTGAGCAGAGTCATCAACAGTTAAGCCACAAACATTTAGTGGCCCAATGTGATTTAACCTCTTCTTTCTACAATTAATATAAGAATAGACGTCTTTGATTTGCCAGAGACTTCTCAAAATCTGCCTTAGCTTGCCTAACCTCCTTTGTGACTTGATTATAGACTAATTTATATCTATCATAGGCTCCTGCACCATCTGATAATTTATACGCATCCCATGCACATTTTTTCTCTGCCACTCAAGAGAAGACGTGGCAGAGAAGAATAGCCTTGAACAGCATTTCTTTGTTGGTATGAAAAGCCTAGTAGCTTCTTTGATTACTTTCCTGAATAATTCCCATTTAGATTTTGCTGTTGGTAACATGATCAGTTAGTCCCACTGCACACAATTTAAAACCTGTCTGAAACCTCTGTAGTCACCCTTACGAAAGCAAAGGCCTTTCTCTTTACCCTTGACAGTAATTTTCTTTAATTAAATTCCACATTAGTACACTGTGATCGCTGCCAGTGGGTGTTTTAGCTGCAGAATTTTAATGCATGAAGAATCACTGCTGATAACCAGATCAACAGTATTGCTTCCTCTTTTTGCCTCTAAGTCTTGCTAGTGTGTGAACGAGTGACCAACCCACAAATTCCAGTCAACGTCCGGAAAGATCCAAATATCGCTACCAACGCTACCGACTGTTTCACAAATACGTTAATTTCTATAATGGTTCCTGGTATAAGTGCAACATGCGCCTGTTCTTTCACGAAGAATTCCCAAAGAATAAAATCGAAAGGTGTCAGGGTCAAGTCATCGTGTGGACCAAAAAAAAAAAAAAAAATATCGGTCCTCCTCTTCTAGTCCACTTCCCAGGAAACGCTGTGCTTAGGTATGCATGAGCTTCATTATGGTAATATGGCGAAACGCCGTTTTGTTCACAAAATCAAGTAGCCATAATTGTCATTCTTCAGTTGGAGACTAAGGAAATTCTGTGACATATCCAGATAAACTGACTATGATAGTAATTTCCCCAAAGAAGAAGAAAGGTCCATATACTTTGCGACAATTCATCCGCAAACCGCCAAATTCTGACAAGATTACAATTTTGCGATTATGCTGCCACTTACTGCAGCGCACATTTTCCGGTTTGTTAATAAAAACTTGAAGATATCCTCTATCAAACGGAAAGAGTTTCAGGTTTGTATCATGTACCCTATTCACACAATACTGTTCTAATTTTGCAAAGGAGGTTTGTCGACACCCTGTATATTGGCTGAATTATTATCAATTTAATTAGTACATCACATGGAGCCCACCCACAAAGATCGTTTAAAGAATTGGGACGAACGGTTTTAAGAAGTAACAGAAGACTGGGAAAGGGAACAAGGAAATAATGAGACGGAAAGATAGGATGAACTACAGATCAGCTGGGCAACTGTCAGGAGTACTACAGCCTTAGAGACATCTTTCCAACTGCTTATTTGTATCTCCAAATGTATATACTTGTGTATTAGCGTACAAAAGTTATTTTCCGTAAACAATTTGCAAGAAAAATTCATGGATAGTTTTGTCTACTGAAAATATCAGTGTTCTAAACGTGGATTTAATAGAGGACAATCATTTTTCGGAAAATGATTCTTAAAGTTTAGATGAAGAAAGAAGTATAAAAAGAAATATAAAGTAGTTGATATTAAGGCGATGTTAGAATATGTCACTTACTGGTAAATTAAAATAGCTGAAGTACAGAGACGTGTTTGGAGTACTGGCTCGGATGATCTTGGTTACCATACCCATCCCGTTGGTATAGAAGTCCTGTTCATTTATTAAAAGATATCACTACCTGAGTTGACGTCGGCTACAATTTGGCTTGATCTACATTTGTTATTAAAATGCTCATTATAATGAGAGAACAAAATATGAATAGTATACCAGATTAATCAGTTCCATGGTAAAACGCATAAAAATTCAGTGTCGATGTTCCAATACCTCAAATAAAATTGGGGGAATGAAATGCTCCAAATTAGAATTATGGATAGATTCGATAACACTGGGATTCTAAAAAAAAAAAAAAAAATATTACTCAAACTTGTATGTACTGAAACAAGTATCTATGCGAGAACTTACAGCCTACTAATTAACTCGATTAATTTTAGAATAATTGATTAACTCCATTTCATAACATATACTACGGTAAAGCAGCGGCAACATTGTGCCATCACGCGTTATGATTTGCTTCATCAAGGTGCTGGACTACGTTCCATATTACATTACGTTAGCCATTTATTCTGTTTGCAATTAACTATTAATAGGAGAGCTGCCATCCGATAATGTTATTGATAGGCAAATTTTCCTCTCGAAGAAAGAGGCTTGGAATTATTACTTTCATGAAAAAGGTGAGAATAACTACGTTGACTGGCCATTATTAGAACCATGAATATTTGGACCAAATAGAGTTCAAATCTATGCTGAACAATCTATAGGAAAATGATTAGGTCACGTGGTGTGTGAAATCAAGCGTCATAAACCTTTTGAGGCGATTTGAACACTAGTCGGGGTGGCGCAGCTTCATAGCTGCGTCACCTGACTAGTTATAACACAACTTAAAAGCTATGTGACCCTACTGATCAATGATATACAGAAACTTTGCTAGCAGAGATAAGGAAGTGGTTATCCCTTTGTACAAGGCGGTGGCTAGGCTGCATCTTGAGTACTTTATACAGGTCTCGAGGCCTCACTTTAGGAAGGATGTAGATTATGGTTATAATGGTTAATCTGCTGGAACGAACGCAGAGAAGGGCAACCAGATTGGTGAAGGGAACAAAGGGATTTACTACAAAAGCTTCAGTTCTGCAAAGTGCAGTGTCTGAAGACTAGGCACCTGCGGGGTGATCTGATTGAGGTGTTTAAGGCCTCGAACGGATTGAGTAAGCTAAATTGTTAATGGTATTCTTCCTCTTGCTGAGACAACACACACGAGAGAGCATAAATTCAAATTGAGAAAGGATGGTTGCAGGTTAAAAGTGAGGAAGTTTGTCATCAGCCAGGGGTGGTTAATTGTTGGAACAGGCTTTCATCTGTTGTTGTGGAAGCGGTTCTTTCTTGCATCATTTGCCACTAATACTAAGTGGCAAATGATGCAAGAAAGAAATTTAGATTTTAAGAAATCTAGATTACTTCATCGGCAGTGAGTAACGGAAAAGGCCTCACAGACGTGCAAAGAGATATGGTCTGTGCGTGTTTAGTAGATGCTACAGTAGCAAGGACGGTTGCACTTGGCGAGTTTTCAAAGCTAATGTCATTTGAGTCTTTTAAGGGACGGAAAAATACCCGGAAAGCATCTGTGAGCCGACACAACTGCGATCGATTTGAATTAGCCTCTATTTTTCAATGCGAAAGCATCAGAGTATCACTACCCGCCTCATGCGAAGAACCATGCAAAGAAGAATGGATTAGAGTACAATCCTCAGCCCAAGTCAATCCAAGAGTTTCGAACGATGTTGTTACAGAAACAGTCCACTCAATATTCCATGCTTCGTCGTGTTGAAACAGTGATTAGAGACAACAGCAATTCAACACGCCATTAGCTTATATTCCTAATAAATTTGCCAAGCAGTGCATAGAAATAATAGCCTATTGAAAAATCAACGGAAATTTCTTCTTTTCAGAATACATTCAAAAGTACTTGTAAGATCCTGACGAATAAGATTTTGTCCTATACATACACAAATCTGAAAAATTAATCTCCTTACCCTTTTGTTTTCTTTTCCATTCTCTACACACGCATCATGAAACACTCAAACGGTAAATACAGAGAAGTTTTAACTCTGTAAAAACAGAAGCAGCTACTGTGCTCTTTTCCCTTCCAGTGATATCCAGCGCGTAGAAAGAGATCTCAGACGAAGATAGGTTCCACTGGGAACTCATAATGGTTAATTGATTTTAGAACACAGCTGCAAGGGCGAGAAGAAATAAACAAAACAGAAAAAACATCGAATAACATCCACGTAATGAGGAAAAATGGCCGTTAAAATAGAAAACTGAATTAATAACAGTACGAAGAAGAAAGCCGTACACATTTAAAAAAAATAAATAAAAGGTAAACATGAAGACCGGAATGAGAGTTGAAGGTAAATAACAACCAGATCGGTATGAAGATGGAAAACATTAAGAAATAATAATGAATTTCCGAAGGCGCTTCTTTCCTTGACAGCCCTTGGCTTCTAATAGGAAATGGGTCGCATAACTGGTTCGGCCTACTTCCCAGTAATACCATAAACTGCACATGAAGAGAGCGCACCGTTCTACAAATCAGACAAAGAAATCTAAGACGGTGTTTCACTATACCTACTTACCGAATCCTTTGTGACGACACAAAAGTACATTTTAACGTCTTTGTGGTAGCAGCGGGGAGCGATGCCGCTGATGACCTGTCACTACAATGGTAGGTGCGGAGGGATAAAGCAGTGCGCGTGACTTTGCAGGAGTATACCGTGAATAAATGTAAAAAGAGGTGACAGCTCTAAAATTGACTTTCCACTTAAACGTGTGGTGTTCGCAGCGTATCATATCTTTATGGGAACCTCCAGCCACAATTACCTATTCTAACAGCATCCCTTCATCCGTTTAGAAAGGTTGGCCAGGTGAATAGGTTGTCATAGAGATTTCGGACGAGTGAGCCTTTTAATTGAACAATGAAAGCTCACAGCGATGACAGAAGGTGAGGAAGGAGTGGGTAAAGAAGCTTTTGAGGTTAACATCGAGGGAAATTTATGAGTGTGTCAGGGAGTTAAAGGGACCATGCACAGGCAGTGTGGCGAAATAAGAGAACATCTTAGTATGTAAGGGATGAAAGAAGTAGACGGCAGGATCCTGTAAGTTAAGAAAACAAGCGTGAAATAAGGTTGGGTAGAGAGAAAGAAAGACGAATAGTAAAAAGGAAGTAATTACGCTGTACAGCCCTCTATACCTATTCATCTATCCTCCATTTATCTTCGAGCTATATCATGTTTATACAGGAACATAAAATGCTTGCTCTATCGTGTCTCAAAAAAAACATTTTTGGATAATATATAATTCAGAATGTTTCGACTATTGCTCTTTTAACAGAGTTACTAAATTAGCGAGTGTCTCACAATGAATATGAGAACTTGTTAATTCGGTATCTCTGTTGTTTTAAAATCTCTTTTACCGCATTCTGATTCAAATACGTCTGTTGCCAATGAGGCGAACTTAATTAATAAAATCAAAACTATAAACAAAACAAAGGATGCAAAAGAACTTACGTAACATTCAACTTTTAATGAGATTAAAATGAGATCGCCTTGTGGAATAGAAGAAACGAATTGAAAAGTATAATAATGCTGCAGTGTAAAATAAATTTATAAATCTGCGAGACGTTTCCTGCCAAATTTATTAAGAATTGAAAACAAAAAAAAATTGAATAAATACACAAAAAAGAATTACAATATATTTAGTAATAGTGAATAAGAAACTGATTTAAATTTATCTTCGATGGAAGATAAATTTAACAAACCGTTCTTGTGCCATTTGATCTTCTCAGAAGAGGAAACTCCGCATTCTTGGGGATGGTTAACTCAAACAATCTGAGATTTGAAGCTCAGCCTCCTCCCACCCATAACATCACTGGTGGTTGTAATTAACGTTTATACGAGAGCCTAGATATGGGAAGAACGTCAATAAAATCGTGAGTTGCAGCCAAGAAGATAATTTGTGAACAGCCTGTAGTTTATTACGATACAACAAATGTCCGGTATACTCAATAAAGCAGGGTGTGTGAGCTGCATAAAAAAAGTCAAGACTCATACTGCATCACACTGTTATAATTACTTCATTATAAACCAATGCTACAGCTGTCTCTGAATGAGAAAATACATCGAACAGCTGAACACACACACACAGA
Organism: Mastigoproctus giganteus; assembly: GCF_048544385.1. NCBI lineage: Eukaryota > Metazoa > Arthropoda > Arachnida > Uropygi > Thelyphonidae > Mastigoproctus > Mastigoproctus giganteus. The sequence goes on along the minus strand of NC_143587.1, from coordinate 98,249,455 downwards.
CAAGCGAATATATATCTACTCGATAATTTATCTACTGAAATGAGAAAACAAAGAGATAGAGACCCTTAGTAATGACTAACCTTAATATTTATATCCTTAATGCCGCCTTTCTGGGAGTTTATGGTTCCAATGACACTTCGGTTAGCTTGATATAAGTTATACTGCGGATTCCAAGGATACGAAAGTGGATAGCTGTCACCTTTAATCTTGATGTACGACACCTTCTAATCATCTTTACTTTGGATTTCTAACGAATGGCAGAACATAAAAAAGATGATCGCTGGCACGGCTGTTTTACTGATAGTACTAGCACTCCACTTAAACAAGGTGTGATTATAACACACCTTGAAGTAAGATTATATATATATGTTTTATTATTTTTTTAAAAATACTGCTAGTTAGTCCAATTATTACTAGCCAACAGTGTCTACTGAGTTTCTAAAACGCTGCCACGCACGAAATTTAATCCTTCTCGCTGCCTGTTAAATCATTCATAGTTTGGGGAGTTATACAAAAAGTGCTAGCATAACTCTACGTGAGAAAAGGTCACGCAACTATCAAGTAAGGTCAAATGCGGCAGAAACAAAATCAGAAGGATTTGCCGAGTTCGAGTGCCAGCCAAAACACAAGTGAAAGTTTAATATGCATAATACCGCGTTCCCTGCTGCACGCACCAGTCAACAGCGGTAATAGGACAGCTGCGGAAATAGCTCATCTACGAACAACAGGTATGTACGGTGCAGAGAATCTGAGAAACCACTTGCACGCGACAGGATGTATGGAATTATGGGTAATGTGAATACTGCCAGGACCTTCATTTAGTTTTTGCTGGTGTTAAGGATGTCAATTGTCTTCTGTCACGCTCTCCTGATTCTGGGCTTCTAGAATGCACGCATCTTTAACTTTTAATATCTTTCTCCTCCTAATGATAAATAATTAAGAGACTTCAATTTCGTACTCACCCGTTGCTATGGAGAAATTCTTCCAACAAAGTTCCTTCGCTGTGCAAGAATTTCTAAATTGATACTCAAAACGGGATACGAAAGCCATAGAGCTCCACGTTTATTGGCATGTGGCAAGGGTTTAACTTATGCCGATAGCTTCAGAAATTATTCTTTCATATCCCCAATAGACAACTCCATAAGTACTAGTAGTCTCTGAAAGATTATAAGATTAAGACTAACATCATTAATATACACACACCAGAAATGGAATGTCTTGGGTTTTTTCCCCCGTATATTTCATGATCATGAAAATTTCATACTGCCTCGCTTCCAACAAAATAGCTATAATAACAACAAAGATATTCCAGGTATATTAGCTAATTAGTTCAATTTATCAATTTAAAGAATTTTACAAGTGAAAAAATCTAAGAGATGCAAAACCTAGTTTGTTATTTGGTTTTTAGGAGCATTAGCAACTAAGGCCATATTGATACGCGGTTGTCATTCCCTGACCTTTCCGCAATCTCCGTATTTGGTGCAAAACCTAGTACAGTACTCGAAAAAGATAAAGAATAAAATCTGCGCACTTCGGAGGTGCACAGATCTTCGGAATCAAAAAACAAACTTGTTAATGCTACTCAATTGGAAAAAAATATATATTAAAAGGACTTTTGTGAAAAATACTTGTAATAAATTTAGAATTTCTAGTTTAGGACCTTAACAACGCCACAGAATCCACAAATGGTCGATCACGGTAGACAAAAATAAAAAATATCAAAAAACTTTCTGTAAAACACCAATGCCAGAACTCTTAATTACTTTCTGATTTAAAGTTTACTTCAAATTAAGACCTACTTAATTTTTAAAACAAAAATTATAATAATTCTACAACTAGTATATTTTATTTAAAACAAAATACGCTTTTAAAAAACTGAGTAGATCGATTTGTAACTTTGCTTATTTTTAAAGTAGCTTATATAGCGTGAAAGGTTACTGATGATCAGAACCATGATGCTGATGATTCTGAATCAAAATTGAGAACACTGCATTCAGTGAATGAAGCAACGCTTACTTTACACGTGAGGGGAGGACGACAGAGGAGTTGTAAAAATCCTCTTCGTTCTCGATACTTAAGTCTCAAACACGAGTGAAGAAAGTATTTTAAAAATTTTATAAATATTTTCTCTTATTTAAAAATTTCCTTTTTCGTGTCAAATATTAATGGCATTAAGGATTAAGTTTCTGCTAGAGAATTCTTGAAAAAAAGAAAATAGCACAAGGTACGAAAACAGTGTGAGGAAACGGAAGAAACATTAGAAGGGAGCGAGCAGCTGGACAACAGCTGTTACAACACTGCAAAAAAATCCTCTAATGGCGAACAGAACTATGATTTCCAAACGTTGACTTATGTTCAAAATGGGCTAAACAACCAAGTTATAAACCTTACAGCTTCTCCAGCTACAAAAAAGGGAAAAAAGGTCATTTTTATTCTAAAGACCACTCTTTGCAGTCTTAAGACGACCAGTTATCTTATAACACGAACTGAGAGCGCCGGCAGCATGCTCGTACGAACTAGCTACGTGTTGAACTCCACGCACGTAACCACGTGGAAACAGCTTCCTTCATATAGTACATAGTAGAACTAATAACATACCAGATAGCGATTATCTGAATAGCCGTCGCATATATTTCCAGTCAAAAGGGAGATCATTACGTAGGAAAAGCGGACTGTAACAAGATTCTCAGGTACAAAGGAAATATACCTAAAATTGGCTCTTTTTCCATCTACCGTCACTCAAAACGAATTTCACCATAAAACACTAAGAGTTTTGTACAATCTATCTTTACGAATTGAATCTACTCTTTCTTCATGGTTCTTCTAGAACCGTAAAGAAAGAAAGTTTCTTCCAGTAAAGAAACTCCCCTGGCACATTTGTCGTTGCAGAGAACGATTCATTTTCATTTCAAAGATCAACCATTTATTACGACCCATAAATTCATTTTATAGCCAACACTGATTAACGTAAAATGCATATAATATGTAGTCATTTGTTACGATACTGTTGATTAACCGCTGGTCACACTCGTTGGAGTGTCTGGTCTGACTACACTTACTGATTTCAGACGGATAGAGGAGAATTTTTTTCTGTGAGGTATTTCAGGTTTTTAGCCGGCACAATATGCAAACTTAAACCCACACACACCCGGACTTGGTGCATCATAGACTGAACTGCTCATGTGCCATAAAAAAACCAAAAGAAACTAAACGAAACCAAACCTACACACGGCCAGACTTAATTCACAGGGGGTTACGTAACACATGAACTAGAGTTTATTGGACATTTAAAGGAGGATCTTATTTAGGTGTACAAGGCACTAAAAGACTGCTGGAGTAAAATGGATGAGGAAGGTCTGCTCGCCTATCGGCAGGGAGTTGTCGAACACTGGAATAAGTTGCCTCTAAGGCAACTTATTCCAGTATATAGGCAGCGAGTCTGGCTAAATTCTAAGCGAAACTGGATAATTACCTTTGGTAATGTAATCATTATTATAATAAAAAGTTCTGCTCTGCTTTATGGGATTTTCCACGCTCTACTACCAAGTGCATGGGATTGGTTATGCCCGGTTACGATTACATGTATTATTATTACTGTTGGTCGAGGAATCATTGACTATTCTGAAGTTCCATGCAAGTGTAACTATCCTCTGAGTGGCTATAGCTGCTAGCTTCTTATGGAGGCGCTTTGGCACCATACCGGTGGTTGATACAATGATCGGAATGGTCATTACTTGTTCCGTATACCATATTTCTTTGACTTCCTGTCTTGGGTCTGTGTACTTCCTGATATTTTTCTCGTAGGTTTTCTGGAGGTTGCTGGTGTTGGGCAACATTATGTCGATCAGCTAGGCACCATTTCCTTCTTTGTCAATGAGGGTTATGTCTGCTCTGTTGTGGGTGATTGTCTTGTCCATTATTACAGCGCGGTTCCAGTACAGTTTGTAAGTATGGGTCTCTAGCGCGCTCTGACGATCGTCTTTGTAATATTCTCACTAATTTCAATCATTTCCAAGAGTTCGGTATCCAATTATGCGGAAGTAAATCCAAAGCCTTCTTGTATTATTATTATTTCTTATTTTTATTGTGTAATGCAGAAAACGTCCGCTTCCTTAAATCATTTGGCCTTACTAATACTATAACCTAAATCATTAAAAAAAAAGCTTCCAACCACATAATTTCGTGACTAATATAATATGCATTCCAATTAAATGAATTAACAAAAAAATTAACTGGTATAGGCTGCAGTATCCAGATAGAGAAAAACTGGTTTCCTGTTGGAGACAAGAAGAAAGCTATGTATGAGGGGGATCGTATTCGAGCAGTTAACAGAGACATCTCTCACACGCGGACACACTCGGCACGTTCTGGGATCCCCAGATGGTATAAGGGCCTCAAAAAAAATGCACGTTATTTTTGCCCCGTGCTAACATCATTAAAGTATCGCATGCTATCGTATAAAGATGCAACTAGTTACGGAGTAAGGATGGGTGCATATTGGATTTGTGTAGACAAGATAAGCCAACTTTAGATAGCCTTACTCCATTATTATGGCCCAACTCACACCAAATCTGAACTGTATTGATTCGATGCACTACTCCATAAACGGCACTGGAACCGTTCTTAAGTAAGGGTGTCTTACCTTAACTGGTGTGCACCATCCTTACGCCCGCCGTTAAGTTTGAATCAACGCGATATTCTTCTGCCCGATACCTTATAACCTTTCTTCGCCTGTGTACCATTACAAACTTTAAACAAAAAAAAAAAAAAAAAAAAAAATTGTGAAAATAGACACCATGGTGGTAGTCACTTAACAACAACAACGAAAAAAAAAAAAAATCTCCGATAATGAATATTTGTATTTAAGGCAACAACAGCTATATAAATAAATGTAGTGTTGTTGCCTTTTATTTAAACTGTCAATTAAACAATATTCTACAAACTCGGAGTTTTGTCTCTATTTTAGTCCTAAATTTACATTTGTACTTTATAGAAAATTGAAAGCAGATGCTTTTTGCTTTTTTTTTTTTTTATCATTATTAACTATTAATCTGTTATTAAGAAAGAAAATGGAAAGAAATAAGAGAAAAACAAATCGCCCGCCAGTCTTGGAAAGAAAAGTTCAGATAGAATATTATCTAAAGGAACGACATTGCATGAAATGATCTAGGCTTACTTTGAATGCGTCAAATTATTATAAACAGCGTAGTTGCTCAAAAACTGTAAAAAGTTAAACATAACAATAATAATAAATAAAAAAAAAACTATGCAACCACTCCAAGAATTCCAAATCATGTCGAAAAAATCTTCAGTTGCAGTTCACCCTTATACTGTTCCTTATTCAGAAGAGGAGCATCAGGAATTATTAAAACCAATCCAAACAAAGTAACAATCAGTTGAAAAGATGAAGACCAACAACATTAGGAGAAATTAAAATGATTATACAAACATCAGGTTCAAGCCAATGAAAGAAACTTATAATAAAGATGGCAGCTGCTGTCTTTACTGCGAAATCTTTTCTACGCGTACAAATAATGAAGAACAAGTGCAGTGCATTTTGTGCACTGTACTCGGATTTATGTGCAGACGTTGATAATTGCAAAGAATTCTCTGAATGTGGCACGCACCCCACTGTATAAGGACAAAACTGCAACGGATCACTTTCACCATGAATACAGGAACTTGCCGGTTAGCAGACAGACGGTTTCTTCAATATCTGCGATATTTTATAACAGAACTACAATGAAACAAGGAATTGGGAGAGAAGGAAATGATGCCATTCCGTGCTGGTGTATTTGGTAATTGCTCACTGATAGAAAGTTAAATTTGTTTCTATTATTACTGACCACCCTCTTCGAAATCTACATGTTGTAATTAAAGATCTTTTTATAAAACCACATTTAATTCAGAACATGCTCTTCAATCTACATATTTAAAAGGTAGCAAACTGCAATAGCACCGCCCTTCCACCACCCAGGCCATTCTGGCTGATATTACTTCCGTCACACAAGTCCATTACTGTGAAATATGACATCTCCATCTCGGGATTGCGTCACTTTCGTGATCCGTTTAACGATTTATGAGTCTTCTTTCGGAGCTAATTAAAAGCGTCCTCTTTTTGGTGTTCCGCTTTTCGCGCGCGAACACGCACAGGACGAATATGGAAGACATCAGAATGTTTCCCTGCTCTTCGGTTCTGCTGGACTGCGATAACTTGAAACAATCTGCATACTGGCACGTGCAATGCTCAACACACGCTGACATTTCTCTTATATGTAATGCAAATGAACAGTATGGCGACTACTTCTAATAGGGCAAGTCATCACACAACGAGGCAGCTTTTGACCATCATGGCTAAAATCAGGCGATTTCTATGAGCAATTGAAATCCAACACGAAGACCACATATCGCTTATCTTTTGGACAGCTACGCGATTAAATGCGAAGGAATTAATGAAACCCAAGATTACCCAATAAAAAATGAATTCAAGGAAAAACATGTATGGTATCCACCCTAAGTAGTATAAAGTAATGACAGTTGTGTTTTCACCCACTGAAAATGGAAAATGCAGTATTTTGATGATGCTGAAGTGAAATACTTTTGATTTTGTTTTAGAAGCATTCTTTTGAAATGTGTGTGCACTCAGTGTAGGCGTCGCGTTCGAATGAATATTTATATCAATGTGGTAATATCGTGGAGACTGATTGGCTGTAAGTCTTTTTTCTTTATCCTAAGAAAAAAAGGCAAAACCAAAGTGCATGAATTGAAATAAAAGTTCTAGTGGCAGATGTCTTTCATATACTACGTTTCACCTCCATTGCTGTTGAAAATCAGATAGCATTATTCCAAAGGAAAGCTTTTTTCCTCCCTTCATAAGAATAAAACCCCGTCCACATGTTTTACCGATACCTTTCAGCTCAAAGGATAAGTGTATCCAACAGTGGAACAACGCAGTCAGCTCAGAGATCAAAGTGAACAAACAGGAAAGACAGAATATCAGTTATTTATGAGCACGATAAAAGCTTTAAGACTGGACCATTCAGAAGTTCTGTAGGATGGCTGAATAAACATTCCTTCGTTTCGAATTTCGGTAATAATAAAACAAAGCAATGTTTCGGCTGTTTTTCGAAGAGATCACAATTTATGATAATGTTACAAGTGGGGATGAAAAACTATCCTTTGGTGTACGGTTTTGCCGATTTTCTGTCTTGTACCAAACAACGTTTGGTACAAGACAGAAAACAGGCAGAAAGGACAGAAAACTATCCTTCCGAGATAAATTAATTATACAAGCGATATCCAAAAATGGATTCCAGAAGAATCAAATCATCCGTTTAAGTGATTTGGTTGACTGCAACTGTATAACGAGAAAAACGACAGGAGTTAAAATATTAATTGTGGAAAGGCATACGAAAAAATGAATTCACATGGAAAAAGTTCCCGAGGAAAAGATAAAATTAATAAATATACTAAGAGCAAATAGAAATACGACACACCAAATTATCAAAAATTTGCGAACACAGGTGCGCAATATGATTTCAGAAGTCATCAAAATTAATCCATGCGCCGAAACAGATGGGGAAAGCGAAATTTGCTTTCGAAACTGCTAGCATTTGGCAACGTTTCAAAGAAATGTGGTTGAAACTGCACGCCTGTCGACAATGTGATTTTAATCTGGTCTTCTGTTAGTACGTAGGTTACAGATCGATACGAAATAAAATATGAGATCTTGTTAGAGATGGCATCTGACTGTTCCTTACATTATTTTATTTTAAATCCTTCGTATGCGAAAGGAATTTTACAAACCGGATCAAAATGACCAATTGCAAAAGTGAATGTGTTAGCAATGAGAACCTGCCATAAAATGTATAAAACCATTGAAAATCAATAAATAAGACAAAAAATGAAAATTAACTAATGGGGCCTATACAAATAAAATTACTCTAGATTTGCCATTTCCATGGGTTGAACTGAAATGCCTTGCCAACCAAGACCATGTCACTATTCTGCGTCAGTAAGTTCTGCAACCGGAACGGCACACTTTCTTTAAGGACTGTTAAATATAGTAAACATCAGAAAGTCCCTCAATAGAGGCAGAATTAGAACAGAGAAAAGTATACAAGTGGAATATTTCGCCTTATAAAACCGAATGCGTCTGTGTCCAGTACTTATTCTTTTTTATATCAATTTGTTACGATTTTAAATATATTACCTTATCGCACTCTGGACATTAATGGACAACGCAGTGACCGACTGATGTTCTCCATTAGTGGAGAACATCAGTCGGTCACTGCGAATTGAACACACCAGACAGATCAACAGTGTACAATCAATTCAATATCCATAATGTCCGGAGTTTAGAATCGTTCTACGGTTATCAAAATCTGCATACATCCTTGGTTATGAACCGAAATTCAATTATATATTAACGACATATATCCTCTGGGTGAGGAATTTCACCCTGAGGATATGTCTTTAATGTACGATGATTAGCATATTCTATAAATAAAGCAGATAAAACAGTTCTACTTGAATGCAAATTCAAAACTTGATCAAAATTGATGCCGATATCATGAAAAATACTGTGGCATTTTAATTGATGCACATTTTGAACTACATGTATGTTAATTATTTTGTAGTTCAGCTTTATCATCGAACAACAAAAACATTCTCAGAAAGAATGATAATAATGCACTTTTGAAATAAATGAACGCAGAAAGCAAAACATGAGTTATACCGAACAAGGATGGTAGAACAATTTAGAATCCTCTCCTAGCGCGGATATTAGTAACAGTGCTAATTAACAACTCATATATTGATTTTTTTTTTTTTTCAGTTTTTCCCCCTTCCTTTATTCCAACTACATATTCTAAAATTTATTGGCGATATGGAAAGATTTAAGTCCCTTCTTTTCTTTTTTTTAATCATCCCGTGAATCTTAATTCCCAGAGGCGACGTGCAATTTTGAATTCTCGTTTGCGCTGCATTTTTTTTTTCAGACCGCATTAATTAATATTAAAATATCCATTACGGTACCACCTCTACTGAAAATGTCAGGCAACAGCGGCTGAATTTTTCTCAACTGCAATGCAACTGAGACCAGCCTCTGGAGATGACAATCGACTCTCCCAAACGGGCTGCGAATGATTTGAGGCAATGTAATGACTGTTTTTATACGAGAAAGTATCTTCGTGAAATGCCAGGCAATGAGGTGGCTCCGAATTGCATGTTAAGATGTCCAGAAGTCAAAGAAACCTAGAACGTCTTCGTTATTTGAATACTTTCTATTCTGCCATGCGAAGTCTCAGTTAATGAGAAATCTATACACGTCAGCGAAAGAATCTCTCATCAAGTATGAAAGACTTTCTTCTTTGTTAATAAATAAGGTTTCTTTCTTAGTGATGATGAAAAGTGTAGTGTCACCATAGATATCAAAATAGGACTTATTAAAATAAAAAATAATTAAAAGGTGAGGGTACACAACTATTAAGAAAAACAAAGCTTTCTTCTCTCTCTCAATGGCGAATGGATTTAAATGCCTGTTTGAGGCAAACTTGCAAAGAAATTATGTGAGAACGGAAATGGGTATCATCGACACACCCAATATAACGGTCAGAAATGTTAATCATGTAAGAAATGTTAATAAAGATTGTGATAGCCAAAGGAATTACGATCTTTATTAACATTTCTTTACAAGGACCAACATACTGGATATCCTTTATTAGCTTTTGCAGTGGTAGAGCATAGTAACCTCATCAGCGACCATTTCCAAATCTGGAAGGGTGGTCTTCATGACTATAAAAGATATCGTGACCACACCTTGCGAACATTTCAGGGATAATGCGAAAATGAAACATGATCAGCCGTCTTTATGAAAAATTCAAGGCCGGTGTGTATCTGGGGTGTGATAAAAGGTCTCCCTCAATATAACATGACACACCCAAAATGAAGCAGCAATATTCTGTACGAAAAGAAAGGCAACGGCTTCTGGGGGTGGGGTGGGGGAAGAGAATAGTGATAATGCTCCATATAACTTTGTATTAACAGTCGCGCGAGGAAAATCAAAAGTAAGCTGCCATTAATCATAATGGTCAATTTCGGAATGTCCACAAGGCGACCATTGAATGCAACGTCTTGGATATAAATAAACAAGGACAGTGAATATTTCCTGAAAAATGTGTGCATTAGACAGATTAGTAAAACAAGTTCTGAAATGAAGGATAGCAAAAAAAAAAAAATGCCCATTAAATGAAAATGTATCTTGAAGTAAAAACTGGATTAGCACGTCCCTATATTCAACAACTAACCATTAAGGTAAAATACAAAATAAAAACAAGGGAAACTGGGATTTCCACTTTTTTCATCATCGAAAGCAGCCTCTAAAGAGCAGGTCACGACCCCAAGGGGTTGGCAGAGTGCTTCAGGAGGGGTTCATGGAGTTGCGTGGGAAAACTTGATCTTTAAAAGCCCAAAACGATAGCAAGGATAATTACTGTCTATTAACATAGTTTATCTGTAGTTTAGAAAAAACTTGAATCATGAACTCCTCATGTACTTTGTAATAATAACTGCCATTAGGTCTGCAATTAGTGAAGGCACTATTCCCAATGAAAATTCACATGATTACAAATATTTGTAATGACAATTACTCCAAATGATTAACTCAAAAGTCAGTGGAGACTTTTAGCCCTGTACGCGTTTGAATCAGATTGACGCTATAGTAACTCAAACATGTTTACAATAAATTCAGAACGCAGAGCTGAACTGAGTGGTAACAAAAGAGTTTAACACTCTTTCAATATAGGCCTTCGTCATTGAGTAATTCATGTTTGAAAAAGTTTGGGTCTGTTTCGCTTGGATGACAGGAATTCACTGACTTGTTTTTGTTGTTGTTTGTTTAAAGGGCCTAGTTTTGTTTTGTTTTTAAGATGGGGTTTCAGCACAATTTACATTCGAAGTAATTAGCAAAGAGCAGGATGTCTCTAAAAGTCTACAACACTCGAGAGTTCCAACGTTATCAAAATATGTACTCACTTGCCGTTAGATGCAGGATAGTAAAGGAAGGAGACAAACGCGCACCGTCGATTACACTCTGAAATGAGATAGAGCAATTCTCACAGCCTATTTATCTCATCACCGGAAGAAGCAGAAGAGGAAAACGTGCTACAAACCTAACCGCTGTCAAATTTTGCGTAGGATGATAATAAGAAGATGGACGATCGAATTACTTCTGAAACAGTAACAAGCATAGAGTATCTACCAAGCTTGTTTCTCACATGTACGTAATAAGCTTTCATCCCCATAATCAAAGATACGTTCCATGTATTAATTAGAAACTTAGAAATCTCATAAATAATTAGTAGCGGTCATAAATGCTAAGAATGACTAAGCTGGACGAGAATTATGACTTCATTATTATCCAAGTTAAAGTGAGACACGTTTTTTAAGTGATAGTACCAGAGTCACCAGCTTGTCACAAATGATGGGTTCTCTGCAATGCAAATGCGATTCATTAGGCGAAATCATTAATTGGGGTAATTCATTAAGTTAACTAGGTTAAATCATTTAAAAGCAATTAGATTGCAGAGTCCTCTGCAATGTGTTCAACATAACTAACTCTTGCCATCAAGAAATATTTGACGTATTATTTTTTATCATTGTTTCATTCTTACACTTTTAATATTTTACTAATTTTATAAAAATTATTTGAATAATGAAAATGTAGATTATTTTCTTATAGTTACATTAAGTTTGGTACGCGTTAAAGGTATTTAGACATTTTACTTTTAATTTTTATAAACAAGTTTAGATGATAACAAGTGACTGCGCATGGTGTTGAAAGCAAAACAAATCTCTTGGGAACTTCATTAATAAAAATCAACTGTTGATGGTTTGATGCTCGAGCAAATATATTTTTTATACTATGAGATTAAATAAACTATTTAATTCTTTTGCAGGCAGAAAAAAAAATCTTATTAATAAAGGGCAAGATGGGAACACGGTGTCTAAGTTTTATCGGTAAAGTCATTAATTTTTTTCCCCCATTTTTAGTCACTTTTTATGTGCTGTGGATAGCATTATAAAACCAGCAAATGGAATGTCAGAAAAAATGTTGCCAGAGGAAAAAGGTTAAGTATACACTTTAACGAGTCACCTCGCCCCGCACGTGCATACGAACTTTTCTGTCATCCAGCATCAAAAAGGTTTGTGGCGATGCTAAAGAGGAATGAATGAGAAGAATGTAGGTGCAAGTAGGCCATTGGTGCCTGTCCAGGATCTATTCAATGGCTCGATATGTTATCGTTCATACTGAGTCATCCGGTGATCGAACATTTCCGCTTTGAGAACAAGGCCGAATAACGACTTTTCATTGGTCTTGTTTTTTTTTTTGGTTTTTTGTTATTGTTTTTCCCCTCCCTTTTCACAGATGTATCAGTTGCTGAAATGTCCCTCCCAGTGGAGCTATCTTTAACGTCAAGGAAAACGGAAGAGTCGGTTAATGCCGTTCAATGCATTTAGGCTGGAGCGCATCGAGTTACGTTTTAGAGAGACGCGCGCGCTGTTTCCAGTGTTCGTATTACCGGTTGGGAACAGTGCAATGAATAAACGAGAATAAAAAAAATGGGGGGAAATGATCCTCTTATTATTTGACTGTCAGTTTAAACATTGCCGATGTCTGTTTTTGCTCTTTGCCAATTTTCTCCGCGACTTTCCATTATCTGTTGTCTAGGCAACCAAAAACAGTCTGCGTATACATTTCAATATTATTAAGAGATGATAGTAGTGTTTGAAGGGGGGAGGGGGGAGTAGGAAGAGGATGAATTTAGTGTTGAAATAATATTTATCTTACTTTCACTCACGCATATTGCAAATTTAGCTTTAAATTTTAATTAATTTATTACAAAACTAACGGAAGTTGTAAAAGATGAGCGTTATCCCGAAACTGAATTAACAATTCGCTTTAGCACGTGAAAAATCCTTTTAAGTAATAAGCGGTAAGACAGGCGTCATAAAATAATTAATTTTCTTATTTTTGTCGCTTTTTATGAACTCTGGATGAACGCTTCCTGTCAAAGTATCAATACATTGGAAAATAATACTCCGACAGATTGTGTTAGAGATCCAATCGTTGTTTGGGGGAAGGGGCAGGAAATTTTTAGTTCTCCTAGCTCTATTTTGCGGTCATCATTTATGCCTTGAAAAAAACTCATTCCAAATACAATTTAGAATCTTTCTGAAAACAAACTTCGTGGACAATATAAGATTTTATATGGGGTTTCTATTCAACCATGGCATTCATTCAACAAAAGATTCCTAAGGAAAGGGAAATGTATATCATTAATTTCGGGGATAAGAAGTTTATATTATACGCAGTTGGCATACTCAATCTTCTATTAATAACAAGAATATTTCGCATTAAAGTGAAAGATGGAGATACTGTAATAGCATAACTCATCTCTTGTTTGCGAAATCGTTTATCATAAAAGCAAAAAAGCATTCCTAAGCATTTAATTAAGTTCGTTAATCAGCATAATTATGCAAATCACCATATGGAATGTGGCCATAATTACGCTAACTTATCAATACACCAGCCAAACAGTGAACCGAGGTATTTTTTTTTTTTTTAATAGAATGTTACTAACAAGATTAAGGAAACTGCATTTGCATACAAATAACAAAAGCCGTTTAATAATTATTATAATAAAAGCGGTATCAAAATCAAGAATGGTTATGGGATTCTTTTATCGAATCCTTAATCCATGGTATATCAAATTAAAACAAAAAAAAAGTGCTTGAAACTACTGTATTGAAAATTTTATAGTAAACATATTCGATGGGCTATGCGAAATTAAGAAAATTTTAAAATTACAGTGAAGTACAGTGAGATGATCGATGGAGTTCAAATCTGGGTGGACGTGACAACCATTATGCCTGGAAGTCGAAAGGCAAAGTGCACACCCCCACGCCTGTACTGGGAGGAGTGCCCATAAAGCCCCCACTGAAAGATTCTTCGAAAATTCTTGAAACACAGCAATATGTCTGTAGAAAGTGGAATCTAAAAACTTCACAATGGGGCTGAATTTGTACAAGAAAACTCCCCCATTGTTCACCAGGCACAACTTTCTTCACACGTCACCCTCCACAACAACTCGCTGGCAAACAGCAAGTTCAGACTCCAAGTATCAAGCAAAATAGCATCTGGTAATGGTGAACTGGTTGCATTTTCTAGTCATGCAGTAAAAGTTCCTCTAAGTACAACACTTGTTCTAGTATAAGATCACTAATCATTACATCACAGTATAGCTATTACGGAAATCTTCTTTAGAGTAAAAATTTCAATGAATCTGCAAGGGTATGTTTTCCGACCGTTTGTTACATTTCAGAAAGGAGGGTTTTTTCCTGATGAGGGAGAATGGTAAGAATGTGGTTTTACTTTTGATTCGGATTCATTCTTATATCTCATAAGATCCGTGGACAACGGAATTTTGGATGTTCACTCAAGGGACTAATTTCACGGATATTATTCCCGCTGGGCCATCATCACATTTAAGCCATGCTTAAATTTCACAGTATCTGCTGTTTGCCTCCTGAATGTTCCACAGTGTTCTACAGGGTTTATGCGAATGTTTCGCCTAAATCCTATACGTTCGCATGCATATTTTTCATGTAGCCAGCCCCTATCTTTAGTAAACCCCTGGCTTGTAGCCATGAAGAATATTGTGTACGGCGTGTGCCTTTTGTATGCAATAAAGAGTTCTTCTAAATATGAACCTAAATTCAATGTGCTTCTCAAACATTTTAATGCATCATTTGAACCAATAATTGGCTCTGAAAATTAAATAAGCAAATTAATGTGCGTTAATGTTACATTTCAGCCGCGTTAAATTTTTTTTCTTTAACCTTTTTTCATGATTAATAGAAATGAAAGTAAAATAGTTCTCTTTATCACTCAATACACGCAAAGCATGCACGGATGTCTAAAGCTAACAATACTGCATTAAAAGTACATTTATCTATGAATTTATTTTCTTCAAACAAATTATATAGCCTTTGTGCAATCCTTGTGCCATTAAATAACATATCAACCAACCAACCAACAAACCAACCAACGAATTATATAGAGAGGGGGAAAAAAAAAAAAAAAAAAAATACTCGTGTGATTTCTTTTCCGATATTAATGAAATTTGGAAAGTCTGGATAAATACTTTTAGAAGGCCTAAATATAAAATTTCATGAAAATCCGTCCACTGGGATCCCTCTGTTATATGCGGACGGGAAGATCACTCTGTTCTAGTTCACGTGGTTTAGAGACAATGTCCAACAGAAAAATCCATTTCACACCAGGTGGGGGAAGTTGAGTTGCACTTGTGAACTGTTTACAAGTCATCAGAGCACGACCTGGCATCCCTTTGTGAGAGAGCATCAGACAAGCCGCACTCTGAAAACAAATGGTTGTTAGCAACTGGTGCATCGTACGCATTTATCCTTGATCACACAAAGTAACAAAGTGTACAACTTCCCCGATCTCAAGATAAACAAGACAATATGTCATAGATCCATTACTCCGCCCATAGAGGAAACAACCTCACTGTAGAGTACGGATACTTCGTATGAATCAGAACAGCAGCGACGTCTCGTGGAAAACTGTGATACATCCCATACATATCTTTTTTTATTATTACTGTTTTGTTTCTTGGCATTGTATTTGTAATCTTATAATTCCTCGAGTGTTAAGATACGAAAAACTGTCCGAACGACTAACCATTGTTTTTTTTCTTCCCTCTGTCTCTCTCCTCTTTTCTACAAGACGGTATCTTAATTGTCCGCAGATACATGCTCGATAAGTCCTCCACAATCCAGACGAAAACAATTACCAAAAGAAACAAAGGGATCTCTCAAGCTAACCCAATTATAATACGAGCGACCGCGGCAATTAGAACCATCTCGTGTAAGACGCTGGACAAAAATGCTTCAATTAGAAAACCGCAATTAAGGTCATGCTTACTTAGGCATTGGAACCAGAATGGTTTTATAACACATAACCGCATAAAAATGCTAGCGTTCGGATGGAGGAATACTTATGTTAAAAATGAAAAGTTAAAAAAAAAAAAAAAAACGTAGATATTATCTCGAAGACATTTACAAAATATCGCATTCTCTCTGGGCTATTATTTATATTGCTCGTGGTTAGTTCGCAGAGTTATCTGAAGGATAAAAACAATTATGAAATAAAGCTTTTTTTTTTTTTTTTTAATCACACCGAAAAAAGTTCACAGATATCAGTGTGGTAATCTGAGTACAGAAGAGACTAATGACAGCTTGAAAGAGCAAAAAAAAAATAATTAATTTAACTTAAAAAAAACACATCTGTTAAAGATAAAACCCCAAATCTTTCCTACATAATTAGAGAAGACAAAAATACGTGACAGAGAAGGGGGAGAAAAAAATCAGTGCTTTAGCTAAACTAAACCAGAACCAAGTAGAGCGAGTAAGATGTAAGAGCCAGTTAAATAATGCTCTCTAATCCAGTAAGAACGACAAAGCAGACATCTCTTCTCTCATTAAATAACAGTCCAAACTCCCATCGCGGTTCTACAATGAAGCGAAGTGAGGTGGGGAAGACTAGTTCGTACCCCACTGCTGCACCCTGTTAGGGGGGGAGAAGTAAACAGAGACACGGAGTACCCGGAAGTGAACCTGATGTCCTCACACCGACTAATCCAGCTAATTACCAACCTTCGCTTCTCTTCAGTACTGAAGAGAAGAGGAGCTTGGTAAAAATCTCTTAAGCTGTCCAATGCGATACTAATATTTCTACTTTAAGAGACCTCCTTTCTCCCGTAGGTAGAAGTAGTAGCGGCATGTGATGCAAGAAAGCAAGTGTATGAGCTTATGCAGCATCAGCCAAAAAAAAAAAAAAAAAAACACCACACCATTCCCTCCAAATGCCTGTCCAGTTCCTCCTTAAATTTATTCAACCTATCAACTTCCACAACGACAGATGGAAGTTTGTTCCAGCAATTAACCACCCGCTGGCTAAAGGCAAATTTCCGCACATCTATTCTACATCTGTCTTTTCTTAATTTGAATTTATGTTCCCTTAGGTTCGTAATCTGGACAAGTGGAAGGATCAACATCAGAATTCAGCATGCTCAATCCATTCAAGGCCTTATACACCTCAAGAATCTCTACTGCAAATAATCAAATGCTTAACAGATGCAGAATTACAGCATAAACATCGCAAGTTTACAATGCTGCAGTATATTCCTGGTGTTCGTTATGGACATTGCAAATAAATCGGCAATACAATTTTAAATGCAGCAGCCACTTAATCCTCCTAAAAAGGCACAGTTGGATGACAGAGGAGAAGCCCGGACAAAACTGGTTCAGTGTATGAAATGCGGCTTCCGATATCCCAAATACTGTGACCCACTTGAAGATGAGTCCATGGAAAACCAAGCATAAGGTCAATAACCGGCTACTAAAACCTCTCGAGAATATTATGATAATGCCAGCCGGAAAATGGGGTAGCATCAATGCGAACGATTTGGAAACAATCCACTTTGCACTTTAAGAAAGCATAAAAGATAGTCAACATCAGCTTATGGCATGAGCGAAAACCCACTCGCTCTAAAATTTATCGCTCTCTTTGAATCTTTATCCAAAAACTGGCTACCGTCAAGAACTTAAGAGATATGCCGCGAAGTTACAGCGCGTTTCTTGAATGCGTGGACATCGTGAGCAATTAGGTACAGTGTCGGGCGTTACAACAAACGGACGTTTTCTTGTACTTAAGACCATTCAGACTGTTTAAGTGTGTTGTCCGGGTCAATATCCGCTCTAAAACGTTACTCCTACTCCTTCTCTCTCTCTAATGGCCTGACAATTAGATTCCAAGTGGAGAGGGTTTTTATTTTTTTTATGTGAAGGGAATTACAGTCCGTGTTTACACAAACAAGTTTAAAAGAACAATGCAAAGTAATAAACTTCCCACTAATACATATCTCGGCATATATAAATTGGGGGGGGGGGGATATCCACGTATGCGTTGTAACAGTCAACTGGTACAGTGGGTATGGGGGAATATGTCAATGCATAGAGTTAAAAAAACATCCTAGAAACAACACGAATACGTTGTTGTAATATAAGCCAAATGTCAACAAAAGTTGCCTTAGTAACAATACTGACATTTAAATCGTTTTTTTATTACTTTCTTTAGCTGTCAAAAACGGTGTTGTTTTAGTTGTCAAGACCACGAAATGTTTTCCAATAAACTTAAGAGAGCAAAAGAAAAAATGAAATCTTTAGAAGTTACAAGAGGAATACTACTACTGCACGAAAACCTCGTGGACTTGGTTTCTTTTCTATTAAATTACACATCGCGTGTAAATGAAGATTTACTTTATAAAAAGTAAATAACGTATTTGCAAGATTAGCTGACTTGAACGCACTTCAAACAGATCTTGGTGGTTCCACAACGTTCTTTAAAAGCTCGCCATAACTCAAGTGTTTCCTGTGCGTGACCGGGACATCTTATGAATCACTCACAGGCTGTGAAGAATGTGACGTTGGACTACGGACACTATGAAAGATGCTGATATCATCAAAATGACAGGAATAGTGACAGCAATGCTTCCATAAACCACTATGCGATATGTCAGAAACGGACATTTCCAACGACAATGATTCGCAACCCTGAAGTTTCGCAAACTTAACTTCAACGTTATGTTTTTTAGGGCAGTAAAAAAAAAAAAAAAAAAAACGCTGAAGTATGCTTTGTAGCTTATTGGCGAGGTCAAGGATGTTTAATGATAACGTCAATAACGAGAGAAACTCCACATTACACTTTGACTTAAGTAGGTGGTACACAGCATGCAGCTTAAGCTCATAGGGTGACGCTAGACCTCGTATAATGACAGCGTGCATGGTAATCAGTTTAAAAAAAACTGATGGAAAATAGCTGGAGGGTGGTGGTGCGGAGGTGGTACTAATGGACCAAGGAAATTTTAGAATGAGTAGGTTTAGGCAAGAGTGGATAAGCTTTTTAGCAGGACCCTACGAAACTTCGAGATTCGATTTGGTTTGTAGAAGACGATTTGTACTGGTCGAATCTTGTGAGAGGGGTCTCGTCACTTCAACTTACACACATCTACTTTATAAATGATTAGGAATGCCGAACTTGCTTTCTTAGAGCAATACTGACAAAACATAATGGTGGAACATTTTAATCCCTTTTTACCTTCATGCTTGTAGTCTGAAAATATGAATGAGGCAAAATGATCGTTTAGTCCGACAGCACTCTTATTTTGCATCACTTGTGGCGCATAAAAAGAGGGGCTCGGCCATACTTGTATAATTTCAAATATACAGTATCTAGCAATATTTAACCCCTGAAAAATATATATTTTAATATAAAGTATAAAGAAGAATATTCCTCTTTATATTTTCCCCGTTATTGATATAAAACTTGCAAAACGTTACGATTGCTTTCAAGAAATACTTATAGGCAGATTTAAGTTTCTAAATCTAACGGATATATTAAGCAGTCGAGTCTCATGAAAGAATATTTCACATTCAAATAAGCAACTCATAACTTTTTTTAATAACAAAAAAATCGCTCATTTTAACACAATGATTATCAAATTGCAGTGAGCCCTCGAAAACAGAAGTGCAACGGATATGGAACAACATTCACGTGTTATAATGATAACTGGATCTTCCAGGGACGTCAAAATAAGCCACTAAATATAAATGAAACTAAGATTCACAATGAATGAATCTACAGCCTTTTTTTTTTTTTTTTTTCCCCTTCTTGAAAAGAAGCTAGAGTTGACAGCATCCTAGCCTCTCATTTAAGACTTCGTGGCAACGAAGATGGAACCAATTCATTGCTATAAGGAAGATATCTGCATTAGGGATTTCCTCCAAAGTCATTGGAGAATCTCTCTGCATTTGGGCACTCATCTCAAAACTTCTTCATTCCCCCAAGTGTTTGAAAAAAAAACCATTAACGTCCAAGTTCATAGTTTCTTCTTCTCCACCTGTTTATCACGTAAATATGTTGAGACCTTGAATGAGGTCTTGAGTGGAGATCTTTTCAAGTGTATGCCACCAACAGTTTTCTTCAACATCACAAGGCTCTTATTTCAAGCTCAACATTCTTTTCCTGCATTTTCTCCAGCGTCTCCTCTGGTTATCCATGGATATCGGCGATATAGGATGCAATAATTTATTGTAACATTAGTAGAGCTGGAACCGAATTCATCATAGGCAACTGCAATGTTGGCAACATTGTCCGTTGCATTCTTAACATTGAAGTGTTTCAAAAATTCCCTTAAACTAAGCTATTTTCTCCATTCCAAGTATTTAGCGAATGTGATCAGTATCACTTGAAATTAGCAATCGCATTCTGATGCATGGGTTGTACGATCGATTTCGGGGGCGCCTCCGTAGCCAGGTGGGAAGGAGCAGCAGTGCGTAGCACACGCTTCTTGATTAGACCGGGGTTCGAGCCCGTCACCACCAAATACGGAGGATGCGGAAAGGTCAGGAAATGACCATCGCATATCCCCGGAGCAATATAGCCTTAGTTGCTAATGCTCCTAAAAACCAAAATAACAAATAACAAACGATCGATTTCGCACTGGGAAAAAAAGAATATTGACTTCACCTCCACATCACTAATTAATCTCATCATATTGTCTAGGTAACCTGAAACATTTCCGACAATCCACTCTTTGCCACATAATCCAAAAAAAAAAAAAAAAAAAGTGCGTACAAATATACCCACTCTTATATTCTTCCCACCTTCAGAAGGTACAGATCCAACTATCCCTTAAACCTCACAGAAATATCAACTTTGAACACTCAGACTCGGTTTATTCCACGTGTCGACAACATGCTGGCCAAATGTAAACTTAAACTCAGCTAGTTTCCCCCAACAGTTTTTATTTATGCTTCAGGTTTTTGTATACCATTTCAATGTGCGAATTCTACGGTCGTTAATGTTGCTACCCTCCCCCTTCCAATGCTTCACCTGAATCAGATACCTCCCCACAAGAAGGTATTTTCCGCTCTGTAACACACATCTTTGCAATCTTTCCCCATACGGATGTCCCTTGCTCTTCTGACCAGTTGAGTCATTCGTCTTTGGACCTTTTAAAACGCTTAACTTTCTTCAGATGGGACCACGAAACTTGATCCCAATAATGAATCTTGCCAAACATTAATTTAAATTTATCGAGCAAGCCTTAGTAGCAATATCGTAATTTTACATAAATATGACGTATGTAGTGAGCGTGAAATAAATAAATTCTTTAAAATATTTAATTCTTATTAATTTTATTTCCCAAAGGTGGTTTTCTTGACTCGAAATAAAGCTCGTAAGATCGAGAGCTGCGATCGTAAATCAAAATTTGTTGTACCAAAATGTTTTGTTCTGATTAAAAGTTGTTTCATCTCCAATCAGTCACTGTGTAGTGCCATGAAGATTAATTTTATATTTTAAATCCCTTTCTAGAAAGATGGAGGTTGGGAGATCGGTCGTGTGATGATTGTTGTTATGGGGTTTAATGGCGCATAAACTACTAGGGCTATAATGCATCGTCGTGTGATGAGTTCTCACTTACCCGGTGCACATTTCTGTTTGACTTCTAGTTTCCTACTTTTCCTTCAAGCCAACAAAACAGATTAAAACTAACATATGACTGACAAACGCAGAATTATTTTGATTAAATAAAGATGCATTCGTATTGTATTTCAGTCATTTTTCTGGAAAAAATTCCTCTGTGCTATCTAGTGGAAGCGACGTCTGTGACACGATTATCTTTTTGGGATTGGAATCATTCACCACTCCCATACGTATGTGTCCAAGTCACCTGTTAAAGATATTTCTATTAATGTGCCAGTCATTTCTCTGGCACTGCCAGCTTATCAGCACCATACTACTTAACGTGGTAGTGCAATGTCTTCATCATCTCTCGCGAAACTTCTGACGGCACGTGACAAGTGTCGATATTAACCTCCGGCCTTAGCACGTAACTGACGTATTGCATGTCAGCTTCCGATGCGACCAATGTCAAGAAAAAAAAAAGAAAAGAAAAGAGGCGTATCAATAGATTCCCTATCATCAATGGCGGTTTCTAACAAGGGCTACCTTTTAAATAGGAAAAAAAAAAAAAAAACTTATAAACAAAAAAGTAAACATGTCTTTGTCATAAATTTAATACATCCCTTCTAAAAAAGTCATAATTGAAAAAGCAATTTTAAGCAATGTTAAGCCATCTCAAGGGCCAATACTCAAACCCTAGGATGGGCTATTTTCAATGCGAATTAAATTAAGAAGCACTGAAATATACTTGCCATTTTTCAGACCATCATTCTGAAGCAAAATGGCCCTGATTGTTAATCACCCTTCTTACCATTAATAAGCCACGTCATTAATTGTTCAAAGTCCAAATAAAAAATAAATAAATTTTAGAAAAAAAATTCAATATTTGTATTAGTTGGTGTCATACGATATTCACTAGGTAAACGTACTTCGGTAACAACTTCAGGGTAATTCAACAAAAGTACTTCATAAGCTTTTTTAACTTAGTAAAATATACGAAGCAGTTGTTGTTTTGCGAATTTTTGGACATTTGTTATTTTAATTACAATGTTCTAGTCAAAATTTCAAGAACTGAAAACCGTTGTCTTTAAGGTTTGCTGGTAACTCAATACCACCTCACCCCAATAACCACCATTCATTCAACATACATCCCAGCTAAACTCATTGCCTTGCCTGATCTCCTTTAACATCTAAGATGTTAGATATTTTCGAGGTGTGGTTAATGTTTTTGCTTCAAAAACATAAGAGGCCAAAACATTTATGGAATAGCAACTGAAAACCTGAAGTTTCTAGTAAAATTTTCACCGAAAGTTACGAAATTGTTACGAGAGAATCTACAATATCGTTTCTTCAACACTGCAGACTCCCCATAAACTCCGTATATATTACGATTTTTTTAAAGGAAGAGTATTACAATCGATTAAAATTTTCTCTCTCAGGTCAATAACAGTTCTCGATTTGGCCTTCCACCAACTGATGAAAATGTTGAACAGGTAAGAAAACTTGTGCTTACCGAGTGAGGAATGACTATCAGAGTAACAGCCAAACAATTGAGGTTGGATAAAGAAAGCGTTCATCAAATTCAATTTCGAAATTAAAGTCTGGGCAAAGATGGTTCCAAAAAACTTAACTGATGGCCAACGACTGAATCGAGGAAAAGTTGGCATCAATATTTTGGGAAAAACTGAAGCAGAACAAAATTCAACTTGTTTGATAACGTCACCATAGGGGTGACAACTTCGTTGAACTTGTTACGGACCGCAATTCGTTCTATCTACTCCACTGGAAGTTGCCATTTTGTTTGTTCGAATTCATGACGTTCGAATCAATTACAGATAAAACTTAACCACTAATCAACAGCAAAAAACCTTCAAGACCAGTGTTTTCATTCATTGTGATAAATTTTACCAAGCTCAAACTCAATACGTGACATTACAGATTAACAAATGTTGTGTAGCTACTTTTGAATTATCCTATATATAAAAGTTACACCTACTATTAGATGATTTTATATATTTGTTTATTAACTTACTTCTCACCCACATGGCATGCAGACTAAATTTTGGTGAGAAAGCTGAGCATTACAGGGCATAATACAGCGAAATGTATAAAAAAATGGGATTAAAGAAGCAGAACAGAGTAATTTCTTATACATACATGATTATCATCAGTGTGGTGATCATTTATTACTTGGAAGGAACGGAGCAAAGGATTAGCAAATAAATGTAGAGTACATCGGACAGGCAATGAGAAATAAGTTTTATGACGAAATTTCAAGCAGAGCACAACGAAAGGTATTTGTTCGAGAAGGGATGGATGATCAATAATAGAATTTGATATTTTAGATAGCTACTAATAATTATTTAGATTATGCAAGGGTTTACGCGATTATTTAAGCGTTTAAATTTATACGAAGCCTAGAATTTGTAACGTTCTTATTTAACAATCTTTAATTTTCAACGTTTGTTTCACTAACAACTTAAGTTTCTCTCTCTCTCTCTTTGATGAAGGATAGGATCAAATAATATCGTTTCAGGGTAAGGACACGTTTTGAGCACTTAATGATCTCCGGGGAACAGCCGGAAAAATGATCGCTACTTAACCTGGTGAGTCACCACGTCCCTCGTCTATTCTTTCGATAAAACCTTTGCCAGGACGTGAGCAGTGTCGATATTAAACCTTCGCACTAACACGTAACTGACATATCGCACGTATGCTCCTGTGACTGAGCGTGCTAGAAAACCGGAGGTAATACATCGTCAGAAAACGTACCTGTTTTGTTAAGCGAAAACGAAATGAAAGAAACCAGAATATTTATGTAGCGATCATTTGGCTTCCAAGCAGATAATACGCGATAACAAGATTGGATATTATTTACAAGGCACTTTATTTAGATTTATGGACTTCTGTTATTCAAGGAAGGCCGAGTCTGAAGAAAGATGTATACCATTTTAAAATGGAAGAATACCGGAGGATGAAGGAACAGGCTTCCTTCATAAAAAGCTTCCCCCCCCCACCTCTCGTATTCATTTCTTACATTCTATTCATTTTTAGGTTATGTCAGACTTCATTAAATTTCACATTTTGGCCTTAGCTGCCCTTGTGTCCATAAACTCCAATACCAATACTTCATTAAACACAAAAGTGTTTCATTTAATCTTCTTACAATAATGTTCGCCTATGGATTATCTTTAATTTACCAATGTTCCAAAATAATATATATATATTGCGATCGCTGTCCTTTCAGTCAAGACGGGAGGAACTTTTTACGAACTTTGTTCACACCATGGCTGAGTTGGTCAATCCTGCACGGTTCCTCCCCCATAAAAAAAATGCCTTTTAATCCAGAAAATCAGATACATAGAACTCACCAATTTGTAAGAAAAGTTCATTAATGCCTCTTTAGTTGCTTTGTCACAACAACAAAAACTCTCAACTCGGGGACTCTATACAAGAAGCAATCCCTATGGAACCTCTTAAAATAAATTCATCACAGAAACACTCATTTCGCGTGTTGAGCTTTCAGTATATAACACAGGAGCGAGGCAGAGAGAGAAAAAAAAGTTTTAGTTTATGCTTTGAATCAATCCACATACGGTAAGAGGAGTGTTAATAACTTCACTGCTATGGCAACCACAAACTGGACCATAGACCTGCTTATTATTCATGTTACTGAGATCACCAGAATAATGAGCAGCTCATGTTGCGTGGCAACATGGACTGCTCATTATTCGAAAGCGCAACCACACGACAGCACAGTAGCCAGATAAACAATCATCTGGCTACTGCTATGCAATATGCATTGAATCGAATAAGATTTTTGTTAGGCGGGTGATTGGCAGAATATTAACATAAACTAAACCTCCGATCAAGAAGGATACATTTATGAATTGGCAGGCTCAGGGTGTTTTCTTTAGAATTTTCATCTAGGAAACTATGGTTGAATCGTCAGTGTATCACGTCCATAATTCGTGAGTATTCCAAAGTTGTTGGTTTGCGAATTATAAATTCGAATAGCCAAGAGCAAACACACCGTGCATTCTTCGTCCGAGACAGACTTCGGCCACAGTATGAAAACAACCCATAAACACTCCTCCAGTCCCAGAGGGAAGTATTTCTCAACTTAACTGGCGATGGGAATCGGATCTAAGCGTTTACCTTGGTTCGATTCCTATTGCCAACTATTGTTATTCAGCTATCCTCAGTACTCCTCTACAAGGCTACAAGAATTATAAGGATAGCTGAATAACAACAGCAAAGGTAAAAGCAAAAAAAAAAATATATATATGGAAGAAATTAAACTACAACAGTAGCTTAATTTCAATCGTGAATTCGACTTATAATCGATTACTACCTAGTTGGATAAGTACAACACGTCCAAGTGTCTGGAAGCAACCTGCTGCCTGATAACAAAACTCTAAGGGGGCGCTTATGCACGCAGGCAGAGCTATCGCCATTCCCAATCTGGTTTACCATATCCCGTAAAACTGTTTAGTGGCAAAATAAAACCAGATATGGATGTATTCCACACCTTTATTACTTCAAACATACCCTAAAACTATCTTCGGGGAGCAATGCAGTGTTCCACATCACTAATCTTCCACGACACGATCTCCATGTAAGAAAATCGTGCTTACTTCAAAGCCAACAAAAGTTGGTTATTCGCTCTTTAGAACGAATTACGAACCTACAGAGTCAACCATTTTCTCCGAAACCTAACTATGGCTATCAGATTAATTATCATTAAAGGAACCTAACTGAGAAAGCTGTCTTCAGGTGTGAAAAGCCTGATCCGAGAGGCGGGTTTTATAGGAACCTAATGGGGTCCAATGATAACGACTTAAATAATTATTTAATTAAGTAACGTATATAATTATTTGATTTTAATCAAGAGAAAGGTTTAACGTTTGAAGAACCACCACTCAGGTTAAACAAACGCAAGAAGGCACCAAGCAATTTCAATTAGTGGAAGTAATCCTGAAGAGGACCTATTCACGATAATTATCTTGAAGATACTAACGCTTTACAATAACACTGCAATCCGTGGAAAACAGCTAACGTTTTACATGCAAAAGGAAGTACAGATTAAAAGCAAAATGTGATTCTCTTAATAAATAAGCTTCTTGAAGTTGGTAATGTTTTAAGAAATACGCCTCATTTATTAGTCGTAATCATGCACACACACTAAAGAGTAGAATTCCAGCAATGCCATAATTGTATATCATTAATTTCACTGATTTAAAATGAATTCCAAGTCTACTTACAAAAAAATTAATGATACGAAGAGATAACTGCATCTTAGGTTTCATTAAGAGAAGTTTGCTTACTTGACAAATCACCCAAGTTGAACAAACCATAATGAAATTACGCTTAAAAATAAATATTTCATAATGGGAGCTAATCCTTTATTTCACAAGTAACCTACGATTAAGCATTCAAAAAAAAAAAGAAAAAAAGACCGAAATGCATGCTTACACGATGGGTCAAATAACTCCCATTGGTCCGCAATTAAATAAGATGTACTGTAACAAAAACAAAAATAAAACCAGTCCGATGTAATTACTAGTTCCCTTTGAATGTCATGACCTTCCCGCCTGTATTAATCTTGTTAATCTTTACTAATAGCGTCTGGTACATGATAATGTCATTATCGGCTTAAGCAGAAGGTTAACTCCGAGAGAAACCAGACTTATTACACACAATTTCACTAAGTTCTGTCTGCTGTCTTGGCAACAAACGAAATTAAATAGCAGAGTTGAGCAAAATGGGTGCACAGTAAATGAGCCTATAGCGAGAACAAGTGATACCAATAACTATTCACATAAACCAACAAGCATCTGTGTAGTGCTTGCTGTGGAATGTTATGCAGTTATCTCGTACTATACGAAGAACTCGCTCTCTTTCAGATTGATACTTTTAACAAAGTCTTGTTTATTATTTACTTCTTTTTTTATTTCATTGAAAGTGTGGATTGCAGTTGATACGCTGGAAGTAGTTACCACTATAACAACATAATACGTTCAGGAAAAAAGTAAACGTTTACCATCCACAGGTGAATCTGATCACATAACGCCTCCGTGGGGGAGTGGTCGGGAGCGCAGTAGCACACGCTCTTTGAAGTAGACCGAGGTTCAATCCCCTTTAACTGCTAAATACGGTCGATTTGCCAACCCGCACTGGACCAGCGTGGCAGATTATGGTCCATTTCCTTCAGCATGAATTGTTGAGGAGGCTTCCATCCTGCAGTGGGTAGATAATGGCTGCAGTTTAACTTTACCTTTTACTAGGAGTGTTCAACCCAGCCATGTAGACAGCCCTAAGTATTATACGTCACCCGAGTTTAAAACACTAGCTGGTCACTAAATGTAGTTTCAGAAGTGACTTTTGAAAATCTGTTCCTGTTTCGAATAATAACAATTGCGCGGGACAGCATGGATTCTATAAAGTGTTTTAGGGAATTTTGGTCTAATATTAACTATTCTTCCAGTATAATACTGCGCAGCTGTGATAAAAGTTGAAGGAAGAGGACTTCGTTGCCGAATAGTTTTCTCCAGCATATTTTTGTGGCCAGTGTTGCCCAAAAAACAATGTCAACGTTGGCTAGTTTAAACTTTAACTAAAAAAAAAAAAAATCAGTGGTCAGCACTAAAAGCAAAAAATAACCTTTTTTAAAAATAAATATGATAACGGTGTGTCAATGTTCTTACATCATCTTGAACAACAAAAGGAGATACTTAAAAAAAAAAAAAAAAAACATTAAAGACCTTTCCACTAAAAAAAAAAAAAAAAGCTGAAGCATTCATTAGAATCTGCTAATTTAGAAGGTTCCTAATGACAGCAGATACATATTTTTAAAAGCAATTAGATCCCCCCACCCCAATATATCAGAAGTGAGCAAATTAAATTATAATAAAGAGATCCTAATTTGTCACTAGAAACAAATATCGTTCCTTATAATCGAAATTAAAGACGGTCGGTTAGTACAGTTACGCTTCTGTCTTGGCACATCGTTCTGCAAATTACTGGGGTAATCTTTCATGTCGACGAGGGAGTCTTGTTACATCATGTAAAGGCGGTACTAAAGAGGAGCACGAGCAAGTCTTCTGCAATACATTTAACTGCTTAATGTGACAAAAGGAGTTCGGAATCTTTTAACGGTTAAAAGATTCTTTACAAGAAAATACGCTGAACGAAGGAAAACACGTTCCACATACTCAGCTAGTAGTTTAAAAGTCTTTTAAAGATGAAGCTACTCTAAACTTATTATGGAAATTTATCAAATGTTATGCACCGACCAAACATCTGGGAAGTAAATTCTGAAAGTGATTCCACCTTGATCTGATCTTATCTATGCAATGCGGCAATCTTACGCTCTATGTAATTTAATTTACAATGCGAGTAAAGAATACAGTCTGATCCGAAAAAGGCTGTGTCCATTGCGAAGAGCTTTGCAGAGTACAATAACAGCTATCAAAAGGAAATGAAAGTAAACAACTGTTAGACAAAACTCTTCTAAATTTTAATTCCCGATTAATGCCATGATTAGTAACTTTAATTCCCGCACTGTCAATGGAACCAAAGGTGAGCCACCGCTAATGACATTGGTTTTCATGGCACAGATCAAGAATAATTATGATTGTTTTGCAAAAAAAAATAGGCCTATGACGTGGGCAGCAGTAAAGAGTTTTTGTAAATTAAGCAGAGCTCCCAAGGCAGATTTTAGAAGACACCATCCTCTATTTTTTAACAACCGTAATACTCTATTATACACTCGCCTAGCAGTCGCATCCCCTTGACTCTTCAGCCCTCCCACATTGGCAAACTTGCCTGCATAGCATGGTAGTTAGACTACTGAGAGTGTACATTGCCACGGTAGATCGTATTTAACATACGATGAGGAAACTTTTTCCTTCATTTAAAAGTATAAGTTAGGTCTATCAAATCCACAGTCGAAGATGGCTTGCAGTACGCTAATATACGAGCTTCAGTTTTATGAATGAAACTCTGAATCTGTGCATTCAGTTTGCCCAATACATTTTACCATTGTGCAGAATCTAAAACTAAATATTTTTGCCAGAGGATATTATTCCTATGTCCATGAATTTACAAATGACAAGCTAATAACGTTCACTGGGAACAAGCTGTAAATTTAGTGTCTCAAAGTTGGAAAACTGGATAATATTCGGTGACCACATATTATTTTAACCCGGAAGCATCTGCAGCAAGCAATGCACCCACCAGCTCACCTCGGTTTCTTATACTTGGGATAAAGAATATTTCAAGTCCAATATTCTGAAATGACGTTAAATCTAGGAATTGTCAACTGTTCGACTGAATTCAAGGGCTCTGAAGATCTTTAAGAAAAATGAACTTGGATAATTCCTAACACAGACATTTTTTTTTAAACAAAAGATTAAATTTAGAATACCCTAACAAGAAAATATAAATCTATTTTATAATGATGTCGCAGTGTCTAATCCAAAAATGAAAGATAACATGAAGAACTACAAGAGCCAGACGGTATATAGCTGTAAGGCAATGAAATTGCCATGAGAGAAAACACAAGGTTAAATATATAATGGCCGAGTGAGGAGGGTAAGCATTCCCTGGAGGAACAAACATAACGATACACTCCATCTTCTCTCCTACAGTCTTTCGTTAGCCGAAATTAACTGAACATTCTCACCTTGTAAGTGTGTATTAATGGTTAGTTACAGGCCTTCTTAGGGTTTAACGAGACCGGTGGAGAGATGGGGAGAGAACAGCTATAAAAAAAGGCTATAAAGCAATTTAAGATTACAGATAACTACTTCACTCCTGTGATAAAACCGCTTTGCAAATCTTAAATTTCGATACTGAAAACATTATTCCAGATACGACCTTTATCATAACAAAAATGTTAAGATTTCTTATAAAGAATCGTTGTAATGAAAATATGCCCTCAAAGATTCAGAATCGTGACCTGAATTTACCAATAAAACAGTGCATGGCGTTAAAAGCTTTTTTAATTCTATATCAAAGAAACTGAACGGGTCATTGTCGTCGGACAAGTGAAAATGGTGTGGTGTAAAGTCGAAATTAAAACATTGCAGGATTCACTTGAAATAACTGTGGGATATGGGACCCGCTAAAAACCATGAGAAAACGTTCCGGTTTCACAAAATAGATCAAACCAAGCTGACATGCCCGTAAGAAATGCAAAATGGCTGAATTTGGGAGCGGCTCAATTATGCAATGAAACACAGACCTCGCCCAACTCAGGTGTGGTGTCCGAAATTCACTCGCCTGAATATAGGAGGTGGGGGCCCTCAAGAGTTCCGAGTGCACTATACCGAGATATATGGTATCACTCGTGGCATTAATGAATGAATTCTGAGAACACATGCGTACAAAACTACCTGCTGATAATCTGCAACAAGTACGCATTGCATTGTGTACATAATTATATTATGCAGTGTTTCAAATTTGCGTGGAACAAATGCAGGAGCATATTCTACAGCGAAAAATAAGAGAGTTCCTAAAAACTTATATGAAAGAGTATTTCCGAGATATTGAATATAAATCAAAATTTACAAACATATGAAGAAACTTAAATAAGCCTCTAGAAGGAAAACATCTAAGCAGCTGTTCAAGTGAGCTCCATTTTGTCGATTTACCATTCAGCGCGCCGAATTCAGGATTTCAAAATGCGATTTCTCAGTTCTTCTTATGTGGTAATATGCGTAGAATAATCCATGGATTTCATGTTATCCCAAAACGAAGTAAACTAAGAGAGTGAATTCGGGTGATTGTGATGGCGATTGAATTGGGCCGTTCTGACCTATCCATCCGTTATTGTACTCTATATTTAAAAAGTCAGAAACATTACAGTCAAAGTGGGTTGGGGCATCGAAACGCATAAACCACATTCTGTCCTCTCTACACTTGCAGATGAAACAATGTTGATGCTCGACCTGATAATCTCTGGTACTTGGGGTAAGGAGATACAGTACTTGAAAAGCACAAAGTATTTGCTCTTCAGCATTTGCAGTTCGTCGAAATCTCACTCTATCCGCGTTTATTCGTAATGGTATCAGTGTACTGATTGCAAGTGGTCTCCCTTCTTGGTGATTTTGGTAGTTGTTGGCGCATCGGCTTCTGTGGCCATATTGCACCTCCCAAGGTTTTTGCAGTACTTTGATCCAAGCCCGAGGCGGGAATCGAACCCGCGACCTTTGGGTTGCC
This sequence comes from Mastigoproctus giganteus, assembly GCF_048544385.1. Taxonomy (NCBI): domain Eukaryota; kingdom Metazoa; phylum Arthropoda; class Arachnida; order Uropygi; family Thelyphonidae; genus Mastigoproctus; species Mastigoproctus giganteus. The sequence continues at coordinate 98,217,621 of NC_143587.1, read as the reverse complement.
GGGCAGGTACTTTACCCACTCGGCTAGCCCTGTCGGCTCCCTTCTTGGATTCGGTTCCATATTGATGTTGTTACAAATGTTTCGTGCTGTTTAAAGCCCGTTTTACAGTCATATTTTTAGAAGATAAATTTGAACATAAAAATGTTTCGCTGTTTTACTCGATTTTGCAAGAATATACCCAGCTCCTTGACATAAAGTGGTCTCGGCAATGCTCCCTCGCGCGCACAATACTCGGACTCGCTCTATCTGAAAAAGTAGAGGCAGCGAGATTATACTAGCTGATACCAAAGCCTCTTAGAGAGTTACCAATAGGTTCGATCCGGTGGAATATCTGGCGGCCGGTTTGCGAACACCGTTTTAGAGCTGTACTCTCGAAATGTAAGGAATATTGGATCTTGCCAGTTAGATTCAAAAGACATCAATCATACTGCATGATGGAAGAGATTGGGGGAGGGGGGTTCCAGAACTTTACTCTGGAGACTAAACATGTTTCACCACTTCAAGCCTACAATAAGCGAAGTGGTGGTGTTGCACCGGTTGATGAGAGTCATCTAGCACCTAGTATTGATTGGTAATACTGAGGGGTGGCTTCCTCCGTATGGTGTGGGCACGACACCTCGAACCCTGCTTACGTTGGTTCGCACCTAGGTAGTCACCTCCAGTATACTAGGTGCCGCATTTCAGGACTTGTATATGGAGGTTATACCCAGAGTAACTAACAGCTCCACTATCGTGAAGGTGCAAGCAGTGGATTTGGCTGTTACAGACCGACCGGACTTTTCCGAAATTAGGTCCACCTGACGTGTTTCACTCGATTATCAGTTCCATCATCGTTTTAGACTCCCAGGTAGCAAGTCTAGTTTGACATACCTGAGAGAACAGCGTCAAGGACCAAACATTCTAAGAGTGTAAAGAAAAGGGGATAAACTGCGGCCATTATCATCCCATTGCAGGATGGAAGCCTCCTCAACGATTCATGGTGAGGAGGACCATAATTGACCGTATTTGGCAATCAGGGGCTTAAACCCCGGTCTACTCAGAGACCGTGTACTACTGCACCCCTTCCTGACCACTCGGTTACCGAAGCAGCTATTGGGAAGCACATTCTAAATAAGCTCTTAAATTTTGAAAAGGATTTAGCTGCTGTATATAGTAAAATTATGTATATAGTAAGATTTCTCTTGCGGGTAACCTGGGGAAATGGATTCGGAATTGCACCTAACACCACCGCAGCGACCAATAAACATAAGTTGAAAATTGGTGTTCATGCGCTTCGACTTTTTCTTCTCGAGTAATTCCCGAACATCCAAAACATACTTCCATTTATACATACATAGTAGTATTAGTTTGTTACTGGAATGGCTCAAGAGGAAAATTGATAAAAAAAAAAAAAAGACAAGAGAAAAGAAATTCAAACATTAATCCAAACAAGAGACGAGGAAGACGAAGAGGATTCACTTCTAAAGCTAAGAATGCATTCTGAAAAGTACTTATCAGTTGATTTTATGTATCTTGGTTTTAACACACAATGCTTTAATCAAAGCATTGTGTGTTAAAACCAAAATACATAAAATAATAGCCGTTAGCAATTAAAGGTTATGTAACTAATAAATATTAAAGCTTCTTCGAAGGATCAGGACTGCTCTTTCGTTCACCAAAGTCGAACAGTAATAGACACAGTGACCAAAGTGCCTACAAGCAAAGTCTTAAAACTTTGTGATATGATAGTAAACACCTATCATATAACTATTTTGAACAGAATTTGATGCTGCTCTTTTAAAAATCAGTACAGTACGCCTGAAGAAACTGTATTCCATTAATTTATTATAAAAAACTAAGAAAATGGGTGGTACTATCATCAGAGATTTGGAAATGCTACCAATTTTACCAGTCAGAATGTAAAAAGGAAAAGAGTGGTCGATTCAAAGGTCATACTTGCTGGGCGTAATTTGTGCAAGTGACAAACAGAGAGTAGACAGCACGACGATACAACAGTCAAGTGACAGTTAAATAACATCTAGCAGACAAAGAATTTGTGCAATGTGCGGTACAGCTAGACAAATGGTGGCCAAGAACACGTTATGGCCACAACAACATTTTAGACCTCATTAAGGGTCCAAACTTTTATTGGTCAGCCAACAGGGCGAGTAACCGCAGTGGCTTTATTGCTAACGGCGGTGCACTCTCAACTAAAACTTAATGACACGTTCTCTTTCCCACATCCGCAGTCAACCTTAAAACAAGTCACAAATTGCACCCCCTGAGTGCCCGACTTCCACATTAATTACTAGGAGGGTGAGAGTTCTTCGTACCGGAAGACAGGGTGACGCTAGCTTCACTACTACTCAGGATAGCAGCAGGTACTGACTGAAGAAAAACACAAAATCCCCAGTGAAAGAACTGAATGGCTTCCGCAGTTGTGATCAAATCACTCTGTCTTCTGGTGCAGATATAGTCTTTCCCAAGTTTCTTCCCTCCTTCTTACACAATCATAGCAAACTGCTCTTAAGAACAAAAAAGGAGGGACTCTAACAAGGATTACAAAAAAACAAAAAAAAAAAAACAAAAAAACTATATGTGATTTAATATTAAACATAAATTCTAATATTCAATCTCAGAACCGTTGAAAAAGCAAACATGGCAGAAACAGATCAATAACCATTCTCCTGTCTTTTGATACACTATCAAAAATCAGTGAATGACCCGTAGACAACGGAATATTAAGCCATACATATCTAAATACACATGCCTAAGCATGATGAAATGGGGAATATTTTAATAAATTTTAATAAATGCATCCAAAGGATTGGATGTGTACACTTCTATTTCCTTGCGCCTATTTAACTCAGTCAACTTTTACCTACTTCCCTCCCTTTTAATTTTCAATTCAACAATTCAACTTAAACATTAACCACGCTTCCTAAGTAAACCATCGCAGATTAATTTCAAGGTGAGTACCGCTTTTTAAGCTTTCGCTATTAATTTCTAGTCCATTAACACGGTACTTGAAGATTTCTAAAAATTTCGTATTGTTAAATGCTGTCCTTAGTATAATCGAGTAAATGCAATATCTTTTTGGACAGCACTCCGGTTTTGAAAGTATGCAGTATCCCCCCCCCCCACCAAATACTTGGTGCATTGCAATTTCTGTCCTAAGATTTTTAAAGGCTAAAGCAGTTAAAGGGAGAGGCTAAAGGAGTGTTCAGAGATTCATTAAGCTATAATCATCATGTAGCAGTAAAAAAATCCCATTGTTTTTGACCGTCAGGTGGGGGCTATAGCCCTTTATCCCCTACTGAAACCGCCACTAGTGCATTTCCTTTTCCTTCATTCTATGCCTGTAAACAAACGTGTTCTGCGTCGTCTGAGTTTTTCCTGTAGAAACCCTATTATCACTGTCTGAGTCCAGCCAGCTCATCAAACAACGAAAACCCTGAAAGTTCCTCTGGCCTTCGACGAGATTTGAATCTAAAACTTTTCAAATGGCAAGCATATATCAAACAAGACTACATCAAAGGGGCCCCAAAAGTAGCGTATACCTCTATGGTCCGTGAACTAAACCATCAAACGCTTCAGGGGATAAGCAGCGTCACGGTTTTTTTTTTTTTTTTATAACTCCACGGGATTTATTACAGATGTGCCGTAGTTGAGAGGGAGAAATATCTCTGCTCCCCACCTCAGAAGCGCACTTTTCCTTCATGTTAATAGCACCAGCAAGACAGCGAAGACAAATGTCGATAGACTTCGTTAGATATTCCTAGAAACGTCACATCACATCACCGATTGGAATGGGGTGTGTGTGTGTTATTTAAAATAGTTCGAGGTACGATTCCCACCTCCAAAAATGAACTACAATTCCAGAAGAGCTAGATTACAGTTCCTCTAAGTTAAGATTATTTCTTTTCCTTTTGGGCCTCCCTGAGATCAGGTTTTTTATTTTTTATTATTTTTTTTTCTAGTAACCATTGAATTGGGCTCCCAGTGGGATCCAATGAAACTGTTATTATTACATCTAAAGCGATTTTACATTCTTTCATCTATATTTTTCATAATCATTTAACTCAATGGATAATGAGATATCAGTACAAAACAACTAATTAAGATAAAAACAGAATAAATATAAACTACTGAAAGAAATCTTTGTTGGTATCAACATATAACGATTAGTATCCTATTACAACATAAAACATGATTTATCATGAAATATAAACAAGTGTCAAAAGTAAAAGTCAATTAAAGTTGCAGCTGGGAGGAATGCAATATTAATGAACGCTATGTTCAAAGGTTAATCATCGGGTTAATTAAATTTTAAAATAAATTGCCGATTACTGCATTCATTATAAGTATGTTTAAAAATCCAATCAACAAGCTAGCTGATTGGAAGGGATTCCAATATATCACTATAAACGTGAAATATCTTTTGTTCATCATCGGGACCATATTCACTAACAGGATGAAAATATTTCTTAATCAACAAATTTTCCGATGCTTGGGTGGAATTTATCTTAAGTGCTCATCTAATGGAAAACAGAGATTTTATAGCAAGAAGCAAAATTTAAGAATCCTCACAATCATGAGGATTCTTGAATTTCCGTTCATTGAACTCAGACAAACTAGTCTGGGTTGAATAAGATAGATTAAAATAGTTCTGAAAGAGCAAGTTTTAGGCACTAAAAATACTTTTCCTGGTAATACGATCTCCCAAAATGAGTGATCTTGAGAAGTGGTTTAAATGGGTCAGATTTTCATCGAACCCATTCAAACCACGTTTCAATTGTAAACGATGCACATTTCAATTTCGACATTCCTTACGGTGAATCTCTTAGCGCCGCTTGAGCATTAACTGTAGCAACGTCCTCTTGAACGACGCTTGATTGAACGAAATTCCTCGATTGATCATGATGGCAGGCGGTCCTTCTAATAGTGGAAGGTTGTTTACTAGATTTCAAGTGTTGTGATCAGTGTAGAGAATATAAGTTAATCCCTGGCCCTATAGAATGACTATCGTCCACAGAAAACTGCAAACCTATTGCTATTTCGTCGTGTCCTACTCAAGATAATGAAGGAAGTTCTTCAACTAGATCAAACCAGTACATGTATTCTTGCCATAATATTATGCTATTAAATTGCGTCCTCTTTTCAGATTAATATTTGAAAATACGAAAATTGCATTAGCAACCAATATTCTTGTATAAGGAGCATTTAAGAAAGGATGTAGCTGAAAAGACCTTGTATTTTGGGTCCATAATAATTGATAAACTTATTCCCATGCTACAGAAACATTTCATATCTGGAAGAAATCTAGGAAAAATATGCCATATACTGAACCGTAATATAATATCTGTATTCTGTTTATGTCCGTCCAGAAAAATACGCATTATGTTATATCAGCAAGTCACTGCCATTGAACAATCTCAGATTTTGCTGAGCTGTTTTCCGATAAGCGCAGAATTAACATTCCTGTAGTTGGTGTGATTATACAGATTGGAAAATGAAGTTTTAGAAAGAAAACCACTCCATGGTGGATCAAAGGACATGGATTAACCCAGATAAATCTTGTTTATACTCCATGAGAGTCAGAGAAATTTCCAAAATATTACTGTAATAATAAAGAGATTTATAACAAAAATAAAAAGTATAATTATCCTGAAGAAAGTATTGGTTCCTCTTCTAAAGCTGTATAACAAAACACATTAATATTGAACGCGCGCACACACGGACGTAAAAAAATATAAAAAAAAAAACAATGAAACGAATAAAAACATCATTATGCCGTTCCATTTCAAAGTACGATTACCCATCTAAAATAATCATGAAACGAATGGCACGTAAACAGAACAATATTTACCAGGAGATCCTGTTGTTTGCCGGAATGGTGTCATTACACTGTAGACCACAGAAATTTTATACATGGCTCGCTGCTGCTACTAGCAATGGCTTTCAAACATAACAGCAGCCAAGTGAACAAACAATCCCAGGGGGAAAGGTTTTCTACGCGAAATGCTAATACTGCTGCCATGGCAAAGTGTAAATGCTCCTGGAGTGAAAAGCATTTGTGCGTTCAGGCGTGTCCACGTGTTCCTAAAGTCTGTTATTCACGAGGTGACGAAATGAAAAGTATGAATTTGCTTTTTAGTGTTTCCCCCACAATTCTCTGTCAAGCCATGGACGACCAGCTACAGTAACCAAAAGTGGCAACGTCGGGTCTCGGTAACTAAAAATCGCACGTGCCACCGATCACAAAATTTAAGAGACCCGAAAGCAGTGTGGCCAGGACAACGAAGTAAACGTGCTGTGAAATATTAACTTTTAGCGGTTTCCGACTGGTGTCGGAAACTTTTATGCAATGCTTTCACGCACCCGCTCAAGGGTAACTCGATAATTATCGGATATCACTGCCTGAAACGGAGTTGAGCAATGAAAGAGAAATCTTAAAAGCATTCGTTGTTATCCAGTATGCAAACGCAGCGAAATTCAATGGGACCTCAAGTTTCCGTTTGCATATTCGATGTATCCATAAAGAAAAAGGGAGAAATGAGTGACATCTAAACTTTCGTATCGACAGCAATCTAATTGTGCGTGTGTATTAGTTCTCTTCTGTCTGCTGGGACATCTAATTTGAATATCAGCAAAATTAAATGGCTCGCCGAAGAGATAAAAATGCCAGTTGAGATGTCAGATCTCAAACGGGAAAGAAAGAAATGAGACAATGCATTAAATCGACATAAATTCTATAAAAAATATTTTGAAATATTTCTTACTGTTAACCGTTACTATTTTTGATTAAAAATCTCTCTTAAATTTTTAAAATTCAAAACACCATGCTCCAAATCAAACGGCAAAATTTCTCTCAATATTCAGATATTTTAATCCTTGAGTCAAAGACTTTATGCTGATATAAAATACACCAGTAACGTATGATTTGAGGAACTACCTTATAATTAAAGGCAAAGGCCTTTAATTACAGTTTTTTTATTATTTTTTTTTTTCTTTGCGAAATTTTTGTTTTTTAGTCAGATCGTAGTATTTAACAAGTTAAAGTACGTACAGTACGTTACTTTTTAGGTGCGTTAAAACATAACAATAATTCATTATTCATAAAAGGACAAAAATTACTTTTATGCGTGAATCGAGGACATTTCGTTTCTGCGCATCTACTACATTTTCCATTCATTCCTCCAATTAGCGCAAGCAACAAACATACACACACTGGCCAAAAAATATGCGAACCTTTATTCAGCATCGAATTGGGCCGCCTTAATTTCGAATAACAGCGCGTACGGCGCGGAGGGATTCTATCAAGCGTTTTAGTCTAATTGTGACCATTCTTCCAACAAAATAAAGCGTTAACTGCGACAAAGTTGAAGGAATTGGACTTCGGTGGCAAACAGCTCTCACTCTTTCTCTCTCTCCAGCATATTCCATATATTCTCAATCGGATTGAGATCAGGCGAATGTGAAGATGGTAGAAATCAATGTCATGTTCTCGGAACCATTTTGCACGATTCTGGCAAGATGTGATATTGCATTGTCATCATAAAGTGGCCACCATCTTCGGGATAATAGTGAAACACTGTAGGTTGTAGTAGATCTGACACAAAATTGAGGTACTCCCTTTCGACCTTCCATTGGTATCAACAAACCCAGCCCTTGCCAACAAGACATTTCCCATACCATGATACCAACTCCATTGGGTTGTCTCAATAAGGCAAGCAGGATCCATCACCACATTCTCTCGTGAGGTTCTCGTCACACTCTCTGCCTATCATCACTGTAAAACAAAGTGTATTTTGATTCTTCTGACCACATGACTTTCTTCTGCTGTTCCACTGTCCAATCACGACATTCTCGGCACCACTGTAAGCGAATTTTTCTGCTTTTCAATGAAAAAAGTGGCTTCCTAATAGGCAAGGCGACTGCCAATACACAATTTCTTCAATTCCCTGCGCATGGTACGGTTGGAATAGGGAAGTTCTGGGATTGGTTGAATTCAGATGTTATTTTCTGAACAGTACTCTTTATAATAGAACGGCTTCACTCTTGAAGTATTGTTTTTCTGCTTGCTTTGCCAGTCATTAAAACCTTTGAGATGGATGTTTTTTGAGAAACCAATTATATCTTTCGTTTTTTGAATCGTGGCTCCTGCTAAACGTGAACCCACGATACGACCTTTTTCAAAGTCTGATAGATCACGCGCTTTCCCCACCATTCTTGGCTTCAGATTACTGCAGTCTTTATACCCAACAAGCAGCCTATGCAGTCTTTATACTCAACGAGGTACCATGTCATCATCCAAACATCAGTTTTCTTGCATCTATTTGCATTTGCAAAAAACAAATAAATAATTTGCTGGAATTCTACTGGTGCGATTTTAATGAAATTTGGGAAGGCTGGAAAACCCCTTTCTAAAAGAGTTAAATATAAAACTTCATTTAAATACATTCAGTGAGAGTCGAGTTATTACATGCTGGCTGACGGACGGACAAAAAAATAATAATAATTGTCGGATTTCTATTAGTCTATTTTAATGAAATTGTATGCTCAACAAATCTTTCAAAAAAAGCCAAAATATATATTTTCATGAAAATACATTTACTGGGAATAGGGTTATTGCATGGGGACGGACAAAAATAATAGCAAGATTTCTATTTTTCCGATTTCGATTTTAATTAAATTTGGAATGGCTCTAAAACTTTTTCTAGAAGACCCGAATATACAATTTTAGGAAAATCCATCCATTAGGAGTCGAGTTATCGTATGTGGATGGAGACAATAGGCGCCTTAAAAAACACATGCCTGATTAAAAAATTTCTTTTTTCACCTTCTTCTATGTCGCCAAGAGAAAAAGAAATACGGTTATGGGTTTATAATATTATATTCATATATATTAATTTCTTAAACTGTCAACAAAACAAGAAAAGTACATTTTCATAACTACTGGTACCCATAATTGGGGGACATAATTAGCCTCAAATATTAAACTTATATAAGTTAACATTTATAACCAGCATACCTTATACAAGTCACGTAAAACAGTGACGTGCAATCTTCGTAGCCACGGAATTAATGAGCGTAATAATGCACACTTGGGAATCGCTATAGGGTCAGATCATATCCTCAAGGTCCCTCGCCCTAACACGAGAGAAGACCAGCCCGTATCAAACATAGGTGGGAAGACAAATATTTGGCGTGGTCTATAGACCACACCTCACCGATTTAAAGACGACAGGCGAAACTTTAATATTTTAATAAATTTAAATGTAAAAGGACCCTTTAAAAACACTCGCAAGCTATTTCTTTACCACATATATAAGATTAAACTGTAAACGTAATTTTAAACATTAGAATATATATGAAATAATAATAGAAAGAAAAGATTTTAAAAGGAATTTGTTTATGTTTAAAACTTCACGTGCCTCTCCTCTCTGAACACTCGCAAATAAAAACTAGCAAAACTTTAAAAAAAATAATCCCAAAACACAATACACATCCTCGACAAGCTAGCTTCTAAAACACCATCTTTAACTTCTCTCATGACAAGTCAGCACGATTGCTCCCCTGCATTAATTTATACGTTAAGTGTGGGGGATGGGGGGGGGATATTTACCAAAATCACTACACGACCGGACACGTCTGTCTGCGGAACTGCAGCGTCCATACAATGCGATGTCCGCTAACTTCTTTTCACCACAGCTCACCGCCTTCTCCCCTACTCCCTCCCGAACCTCTTTTCATAAGTCCTACCAGTCACGCCTAATCACGTCACATCAAAACCGCCGTCCTTGGCAGAACTCGAGTTCCAACTCCCCACCCCACAGTTAAAGAAGAAAAACAGTAATAGTGAGAGGGGGGGGGGTCTCTCAAACTCGTCAGTAAAGAAGGGGAACAAAAATGTATCCGAACCACGTTGATGCAGCTGCTAAAAATACATCAGTGAAATCAATAACTTAAAATAAATTTAAATTCTTAAATTTAGCATCGTATTAATACTGCGTGGCAATTTCCATCATGGTCCTTACATGGCGTATGATACTGAAAAATAAATGGTATTAAGGAGACAAATGTCTGTAGATCTCTAAATATTTGGCTACAAAATGCATTTCCTCAGCATTTTAATGATAAAAATGGTTTTTTGATATTCGCATTTTGATGCTATCATTTTTTTTCCCCCGCATTACACATTTACCGATTTTCGTTCCAAACACATCAGCTCAATTTAGCTTACGTTTCTTGTTTAGAGATGACACGATATCCTATCCGAAAAGCAATAATGCACGAACGTTCTAACTCTATTGAGCCGCCTTGTCTCTTCCTACCTAAATAGGTAATCGATTGCCCTGCCATTAGAAACCCAATTATGGATTGTATATTGTTTACAGAAGTCGGTCATATTTTCTTCACTTTGCTCTCGTGATCAGATTTATTTCGTAAATCACCCACCACTTTCTGGTATTTCTTGAAGTACAAGGTTCTCTGAAACTTCCAATCAATTTTGGAGAAGAGGGATATTTTATGTTCACGCTTTCGTCCTCTCCATAATAATTCAGTTTTCTTGAATAAATCCATCAGTCTCATCTGAGCTTTCAAAATCTTCCATTCCAAATATAAACGGTTAAATATTGGAGACAATCAATTCCATTTACCGTTCTGTTTTTCTAGATTTTTTAATTGAAAATTCAACATAGTTTAGGCAAATATTTCTCAAACAGGATTTATAGTTATGTTCTAAATACGTTATAAAATATTTCAAAAGTAAAACAAAAAATAATAAATAACAGCAGTTTGTTTGTTTTTTTAAATTAAGTTTACGATGCCTAAAATTAATTTCGGAAAGGTCATAAGTTAATTAACATAAAATCAATACATTAGTTTTTCATATTAGAAAAAATTTAATCATTGTAATGAAAAGTAGAGAAAGAAAGGAAATTTTAAACACATACACTGTATTACCATAAAATTAGTAATCCAAAATAAAATAAGCGCACAAATAAAAATAAATTTTCTGTTAATACTCCAGAACCAATGGGTGGGTCAAAGTACTCCTAAGATAAAACGAATATAAGAACAGCATCGTATCCAGCGATCAAGTGAGTTTGAATGCGGCAAGCTCAAACGCGTGTAATACTGTACCCTACCGATTGACCATTCTGTTACAACAATCACTTTGGTTTATGACTTGCTGGAATACTTTTAGGCCAATTTGCAAATTAACAGGAGGGGTTCCTTCAACAGAACCTGTTTACATCAGATATGCTGTGCGCGCGCTCGCTCTCTCAAGATTGGGATCAAATTGGCAAAAGCATGTCATTTGATCAATATTTTGACCAGAATCACAATATTCTGGGCAAAGTAATGGAGCGCTTTTATTTAAAAGATATGCTAATATATTTCCAACTAAAACTAGTTGTAATAATTCTAGAAAGAAAATGTCAACCTCGAAAAGCAAAGAGGATATCAATGGTATCTCGGCTAATCTGATATGTTCAACAAATCGTATGAATTGTTGCGTTTCACATACCTGACTGGGATAAATCGACATCGAATTTAGAACTTTTCGCTGAGCAATCTGCTGTTCCTGGTGTGAATTTTACAGCGCCAGATATATTCCACATAAATCGATAGAACTAAATGATCCCAAAAAGCTATTTGGACAAAGCGTGAAGAAATAAAAAAAGAAAAGAAAAATGCTCTAAAAAATAAAACGCTTCTTAAACTCTTAACTGTGCCAATATTGATAAAGAGAAACACTTAATCCCGAAAAGAATATTAAAATACGCGAGCTCTGAAACGAGGATCCACTCGAATAAATCGTGAAGAATAAGCTGCTCATAAGGGTCAACAATCGCAAGAAGCGGAGATGAGAAAAGCTCTGAAGTCGCTGACATCTACCCTGTCCTGCAAGAGGCCATCCCACAGTTCTCTGTGGCGATGGGGAATGGGACAGGGCTAGAGATCAGCGGCGCCAGACAGACCATCTGGCGAATCGATCGTGCCCACGTGAGAAAAACGGGGAAGATTTTCTTACCTCCTAAGTGCACACTACACAGGCCATGGAGTCTTCTCGGGACGGGTCATTGTCAGACTTGGTTCAGCCTCGAGTCACGCCATAGCTCCGTTAAGCTAAAGCCGCGTGCACTGTCACTAAACAAATGCTTACCACTGCACGAGCACTCCACTGAAGCAGTCACCACAAACGCACATCCACGTCTGTCGCTAGTAACAGAATGCCGTTGCAGCCGAAGCGGCGAATTGCCACAGGGCGCACGGCATCGCGGGAAGCGGGGCGGAGTTACGACCGGGCCTTTGGGGATGGGGGCAAGGAGCGAGCAGAGGGGGGTAAGAAAAGTAAGGGTCCAGGACTAGTCCACATTATGGAATGTTGTATGGGGAACAGAGATGGGTTAAAATCATTTACCGAAAGAGAGGGAAGCTTCCGGCATTAGCAGCGGCCTGTCAGAAGCCACATGCAGTCGAGGGATAGACGAAAGCACGCAGCCAAAGAAAATACTTTTGGCCGGCCTGTGTTTCACAGAGTTTGTAGTAAGCATTTAATGAGTTCTCACCGCAATTGAAAATAAACAATTTACTTTGAACCACGAGGGAAAGTGTTCTATGTGTGGCATTTCACTTTGTTGGTAGAGGAAAAAGGAAACAGAAAGTAGACAAAGTGCTTTGGAATAAAGTACGCCATTGCAATCAATAAAACTTAAGGACACTGTAGATAGGATCGCCATCAGAATTCGTGGTCTGAAAATGGGTTCATCCTTCTAAGTGGCATCTCTCAACCTATGGTGGCACGGAACAACTTAGAGAAGTCGAAATGGGCCAGATACGATCTGAGTCTAAACGGCACAGCTCTCTAATGCTTCAAAACTTTTTGTTGTTGCTTTTCGTGCGTCTGTCAAAACTTTCACTTGACAAACAGACGAAACCATTTTTCATGGTTTCGTCTGTTTGTAAGGAACTAAGTAAACATTTGGAGAGATGTCAGGCCCGACGTAGCCAATTGGTCAAGAGCGAGATGGAGAAACCAACGCGTTTGAGTTAACCGTGATTCAAGCCAGGGTGACTGCTAAATACGGTGAACGATTGTATTGACCGTCGAAATAGTTAAATGTAATCTCTAATTCAGAGAGTTACCTCGCTATTTTAGTTGTTTCTGCTGTTGTTGCATGAACCTTTCAAAAATGTAGCGAATAGATAAAAAAAAGAATTCGAATAATAAAAGTTTTCTGTTTATACTCTGGGACGACAGCATGGTCAAAATAGTTCACAAGATAAAGAATAGAAGAAATAGCACCATATTTAGCAGTTACGCGAATTTGAACAACGGTCACTCAAACCATTGTACACGATCACTCGTCTATAGCAGCCTATCAGTGAAGCTTTTCTATAAACTTGGCGGTGTGACTGATCCGTAAAGAACGGTCAAATTATTCAGTCCCTGCTCCTCCATCAAAACTAACCCAAACAGCTGAGAGGTGTTAAAGTAAAGGCGTATTCTACATCCTCACAATAAGTAGTAGGCCATATTCTATCAGAACTACACAAAGTATTGATGTCAACAGCCATGTTGACTTTTGAGACAAACAGTTCTCAAAAGTAAACACGCAGCTATCAACTGAAGTTTATATTCCAAAATTAAAGTTATGACCACGTGAATTTAGTATTTCTTCAGAGGTTTGACTTTCAATCTGCATCACTGTATCAGAATTCGAGACATATGGCCGTAAAAAATCAGATTTTTCCCTGTTGGCGCAGAAAATACACCTGTTTTGGTGATGTTATTCCACTTAAAACGATATTCGCAACTCAAATGAATTCCTTGCTCACTGTCTCCAAAATAAAATCAAATAATCTCAATTTCAGGATCGAAATAAAATCCCACAACTTTTAACGACGAGGAACTAGACGATGACGAGAATAAAAAATATCAATAAATTCATTTGGTTTGATGGGACAATCTTAAAACTAATTTAACCCTATAGTCACATATGTACAAATTAAAAGTCAATTCAATGCTTGGGATAGTTGCTGGGAAGATTTGTCTGGAAGGAATGGTTGGCCATTTCTCTTTGAGGGCACTGTCACTTCAGAAGCTATTTTGCAGTGTTGCAGGTATACGCTCCACAAACTACTGGGAAATACTGCACTGTATGCAGAATGGTATTCCCCTTATTCTCTCACTTAAGAAGTTTTATAAAAATTTCGCCAACAAATGGTCTAGCCCGCCACAGGCCCATTGAGTGGCCTTCAACGTTTTCCTGTTTGACCTCTGCAGAAAAAAATTGCAGAGGAGGTTGAATTGTGGGGCTATTTGAAGAATAGATATACCTAGATCTTTAGATATTCGAAAAACATTTATTACTGATGTTTTCCGAATATCACTCACACGTAATTCACTATAACTATACATAATTCACTCCGAAAGAAGTTGAGAACTAACTGTCGAAGATCGATCAAACAAAAGTCAACAACCAGAGCATCTGCAAAAGAACTGAGATAGCTCAGTTCTTTTAGTGCCGAGTTGGACTATTCAGATTAGCGCAGTGTTAACTCAAACTGATATTTCTGTGTACTTCTATAAACCACACATTATAAGATCCGATTTGCCTCATTGACGACAACAAAAAATAAATATTAATAAAAAAATTTCAATTCAATTTTCCAGCAAAAAATCGCTACGACTAACGGCTGAGACTGCACTGACTCAGTTAAGGTTGGAGGAAGTGATGGGATTTGTCTAGTTATTGACTGGATTCAAAACCAAGATCTGCCGTGTGCTGATAGGCAATACGCCACGTCAGTACTCACATACACCAAAAGGTAACGTGACAGGACTATGACATTCCTGATCTGTATTCATTCCATTCTGGCACGGTTAATTTTTATCTGACCTACTATCTCTAGAAGTGAAACCATTTTGAAATTGCTTATTCTACAGCCGGTTGACCAAATATTAGTATTAGCAGTGGCAAACACTGCAATAAAGCAAGCTCAGCCAGCCAAAGCAAAAAAAAAAAACATTTCAATGGTTCTTCTTTGAATTTATTCAAACTATCCATTTCCACAACAACGGATGGAAGCTTGTCCCAGCAATCAACCACCCCTCGGATGAAAACAAACTTCTGTTTTCAACCATCCTTCAGTTTCAATTTATGCCCTCATGCAAAATAGTCTGAGAAAGTGGAAGAATCCCCTCAAGCACTGAGTTCACTCAAGCCAATTCAAAGCCTTAAACACTCAGATAACCTTCCAAGTGCCTAGTTTCCAGACGCTGGAATTTGTAGAACCGAAGCCTTTCTTGGTAAGAGAACCCCCTTTGTTCCCCTCACTAGTTTCGTTGCCCTTCTCTGTACCCTCTTCCAGCACCTTTATCCTTCCTAAAGTGAGGCCTCCACACCTATATACAGTACTCAAGATGAGGCTTAACCATGGCTTTATACAAAGAGATAATCACCTCCTGATCCCTACTAGAAAAGTTACTGTATATCATTGACAAGACCCCTTGAGTTGTCCTGGCAGCCTGCCTGCACATATTGCATAACCTGGGCGAAGAGGAAGGACCGATTATTTTAAAAAAATAATCGTCAAGCAAGTAATCAACAGAGGATAAAAAAATTTTCGAATCGAAACTTAAAAACTCTAATTTTATCCAGAAATAAAAGGAACACCGTCTGAAAACACTGAAAAAGCACTGCAATATTTATCGCAAAATGTTTCCTGAACTTTATTCATTTTCTCTGCAACAAATCAAAAATTTAAATCTTAGGGGATAAAGAAAATACTATAATATAATTCTCAGATCTAATTTCGCAATCTATAAAATAAATATGCCATTTTCTTGAAAAGGCTTCTTCTTCACGGATGTTATTGGTAGAAATCATGTCAAAAAAATGGTGTCTGGTAAAGACTGACGTTTTTTGTTTATCTATCTCATATCTTTTATTTTATCTATCTTAAAACTAAGATAAAATAAAAGAATATGATAATAAAATAAAAGAAATAAAACTGAAGACTACATTCAATTAAATTTTAGCATTCAAGGACTCCTGTATAATCTGTTCGGGGCAAAGATCCATTTATGAGTAGCAGCAACAAATTCACTAATCTTGCACTCTGACTTGTATTTTTTTAAATTCTGCTTAAACAAGCAACTGTAATTAGTCCTGATCCCTTTCAAAAGTCAAAAATCGTTACTTGTCATCATTTATTAATGATATAATCATTCTGACACCGAGAGCATGGGAAATTAACCTATGTGGATCTCTTAACTTTTCACTACAAATATGTTAAGAGAGAGAATGCCAAGTTTAATACAGACAGCTTTATTAAACTTGGCCTGATGATCTTAGAGAATTAGAACTTACAAGCGACATAGTATCACAATTTAAAGGCAAAATATACTCAAACACGTACAAGAAGGAAATAAATGTATTTACAATTAGCAAGTGCAAGGGATTTTAAATACAGTATCATCTTTGTCCACTGAATAAGGTTAATGATAGAATTCATTTTAAAAATGATTTTGATATAAACTGTTATAGCCCATATGGAAATAAAAATACATTCATAAGAATACCGTAGGACTTACTCGCATGCCTCGTAAATTTGGTTTAATGCGGATTGTAAAGAGTTCTAAGTGTGTGGTACTGATAATCTGAGTGGTGATCATCTCTTTCTATGATTTCAGATCAATAGAAAAATGCTCTGTGGATCGATATAAAAAAATAAGACGGTTACTGATGGAACAAACTTTAAAAGCAATCAATAAAATTACATAGAAATGTCACTTTTCACTAAGATCCAACATTTCACAACTGCTTATGAATTTTCTTTTTGATGGACAATTCTAAACCTGATATCAGTTGGATTACAACACTGACATGTGAAATAACCTACGTGACTTCTCTGAGTGTAGCTCTTTTTAGATCGCATAGCTATTCCAATCCCAAAAAATGGAATCCTTTATTCTTCATCTCCTTCTCGTCCATCAACCTTGGTTTCAAACAAACACAGTAAGGCTGTTCGGAGGAAAATAAAGTTAATCGCATTTTCCTTCAGAAAAATGAGATTAACTTTATTATAAAACTTCGTGTGTGCCTCAGAGCATGGTCAGATGAATAAGAGCCTCTTTGCTCTTATTTCGCTCACCATATTCCTGCTGCATCAAAATTTAAAAATATCTGGCCTTTTCTTAAACAGAGACCAATCTTTCTGATCCAAGTATCGTAACTCAACACTTCCTAAAGTACGGAGTAAAATATATTCCGACATATTGCAGCTTAATTATAATGGTTACCAATATGGCTTTTGTCCTAGTCGGCTCACGAAGGACTACTGGCACTGGCTTACGTACTCACCTCAAGACAAACTTCATGGAAAGGGATGGAGAAATTCAATAAGAACTTTTAGAAAGAAAAAAAAAAAAAGCTTTAAAAAATTTCAAACGGTTTTAAAGTTTTTATTTAAAAAAAGGTTTTTTTTTTTTGCAATAGTCAGCATGAATTGTTGAGGAGGCTTCCATCCTGCAGTGGGTTGATAATGGCTGCACTTTACTTAGCCAGCATCCTCTGTTCATTTTCAATCGGACCCAGTTATGGGTTAGAATTTTTTTTTTACTTGGATTTGTGGGGGGGGTGATATGACGTGTCTTTTATATATATCTTTTACTTTTCTTTAATTTTATTTGAATATTAATAATAATATTAAATATCTAACAACTTGTTTTGTTCCCTTATAACTATATAGACCTCTATTCCTTACACCCCCACGTACACATCTGACTGTGCTTCACAGGAGAATTCCAGATTCAAGGGAACTTCTCAATTATGTATAATTCCCTTCGGAAAGGCTGAGTGTTCAGGAATAACAAACTCAAATTAATAAACAACAAAGTTTATTTACACATATATATATACACACACAACATGAGATACAACTGAACTAGATAGCATGTAATATGACATACAAAGTTAAATCAAAGATACCTTGCATATATTATTCTTATTCCTGTTTCCCTTCACTAGCTAATCTGAGTTGACCATTATATGAAAACACTTGATTCATTCTTCTTGCCCTAACTAACTCCTAACACTTATACATTCACTATACCTATTTCACTTACTCCTGGATACAATTCTGTTTCATATATTAACAATCAAATATGCTACTTTCATCATTCAGCTCTGTGTTCTCACCACATTGTTACAATATATTTGTAGACCAGCTTAACTTTCCTAAAGTCTCTATTTGTTATTAGACTTTCAGATAAACCAACAAATCTTCATCAATTAAACACTATATTCAGAGTTGCTCATATAACTCAATTATCTATCGTTAAAACATATTCAGAATACCTCTTTATAAACTTTACTACCCCTTCTAACACATTATAGCTATTTGTACATCAATTTAATTTATTACTCATTCCTTCGTTTCCCTTGCATTATACATTAACCCTTTTTAACATAAACTCTGTTAGTATATCTACTTCAGAGATAATTTATCTTTCATTTTGCTTTCTAGTGCTATCCCCTTTTTAATTAATTACTATACTGTTTCACTAACAGTCCTTGTTAACTTAGTGTACTTAATATATCGCTCACCTACTTCTATCTTGTTCCTTTCTTTTCCAGGGAGGTTTCAAGCTTCCATCTTAGGCTCTCCAGGCTGTCTTCTAAGGCTTTCCATCATCTTATTTCTCCTGAATCTGCTACAGATAATTTTCCAGAACTCTTATTGCCAGACCCATGCAGCCAGAATCTTGGCTGCATGGGTCTGGCGTCCTTTCTCCACCTGATCGGGCTACTAATTTTTCGGCTTCGCTCCGTCTAATCGGGCTGGCACTTTGCCCTCACCACCTGTTAGTTTCGATACAGGGGCTGCTTCCTACCGTCTGGGACATCGGAACTTTGTCTTCATCAAAAGGGGCTTCTTTTTCCAGGCACCTTTGCCTTCGCTGATTTCTATCATTCCACTCCTTTATTTTCTCCGTTACTTTCGTCTCTCCACCTTTTTAAAAGACACATTCACAGGGAGAAAGCTCACAGGAAATCTCCCACTAACTCCTTCTCTACTCCACTTTTTACAGCTCATTCACAACAAGAAACCTCAGAGACTTCTCCTTCACTCCGGTTCTCTCTTTTTGTTCATCTCAATTTCTGTACCGCCTCCATATGTCAAATCCGCCCTGGTTCTCAGTCTTAACCAATCTTCTCATTTTATCAAACTTTCACTCTGTCCTATTCGCCCATTTTATCTTTTCTCAAGCTGCCTCATTTTAATAAATTTGTAAATTTCCCAGTCAGTCCATCGCTTTGAAGTCAGCCACCCCTGGTTGTACTTAGCAGATTTATTTCACAAAATCTACAAAACTTGCCATCACCGACAGCTAGACGCCAGTCTTAATTCTAATTCGAGCATTTGTCCCGTATTTATTTCCTGTCTCTTCTCCAGATGTCACCGATCAAAGAAATGTCCCGACAGTACGGTCCACCGCACCATTGTTTTCGAGAGTTAACACCTATTTACCAACAGCCGTTGCTACCTGTTTCCATTGTTTTGGTTTATTCCTGTGTGCTGGGAGCTGAAGTGCACCCCTATTGCCACTAGCCTCTCAGCTTACCGCTCCCTTCTATTAACCTTGTCTAATTTAATTCCTAGCGAGTGACCCATTATCTAAATAATATTCGTGACTTGTAAGGTTTCACTGCCCCATATTGCTATATCAGAAGCTTTACTTTTAATAAATCTCTCTTTTGTATAAAATATTTTACTTGTAAGATTTTATATCTTACAGATTAATCTTAAATCTCTGCCTATTCTTGGCATAGATACCTAAAAATTGCGATAAAAATGAGCCCGCGAACGAAATTAAGGCATCCATCACATTTTGGCCCTTTTGTGTTATAACAGCAGGTACATCTATTTTTTTTTTGTAGAATCCAAGCAACAAAAGGCGCAAAATGAGTGGATCGACCTCTGAAATTATAAAGCTACGAGGGTTGTTAAAGAAGTTTCAATATATCAGAGGAGTTATTATCGTTACACTATAATTCGACGTAATCTCCTAGTAAACAATCCCAATCAACGACGAGAAATTCATGGTTCTTTTTCACAACGTGGCTGACTTATTTGGTCTCAGAAGAGGATAGCACGGTTGTTTTTCCAAGAAACTCGTTTTTTTTTTGTTTTTTATTGTCCAAAAAACCAACCACAGAACACACGTGATTTGCAAACACTATATACGGCGTAATATGGCTTAAGCTGCTAATGCACTTAAACTTCTACAACCTAGTAAAATGCACTTTTTTCCGACGAAGCTCCAGATTGCAATTTTGTACCCGCTTTTTTGATAGTCCTGAAAAATAAAAAGAAAAAAAAAAAGAAAAAAAAAAAGTGTGCAGTTGCTAAAACTGCATCATCCAACCCAAACTTCCTTCCAGCCAAGTTTGTTTTTAGTTTAGAATAAATGGAAACCAGGTGGGGCAACAGTTAGCTAGCTTGATGAATTACTACACCCATGACAACAGCTGATGTATGAACAAGTGCATTGTCCAGGTAAAATAAAACACGTTTTAGTCAGCTTTCATGGCCTCTGACTGTATCTCGTAATTTAGTTACTACATCAGTATAATATTGTCCGCTTATTGATTATCCCTTTGGAAGGTTATCTACTATCATTATGTTTTTGTTTATATTCCACCACAAACACTAGCTCGCATAAGTTTACAATTATTCTGATAATGAATATAATCGTTAACAGAATTTAGGAGTCACGCGAATTTGAACCACTCGTGGCCCTCCGTGCTTGACTACTCAGCTACGGTGGGCATTTTGGCATACCAGAAGACATACCACGACGTTGCTTGCCTATAGGATCGACTTGACGTTCTTTGAAAATGGTGAATCCCAGAATGCTTCCATTGTTTTAATTGCAGTTTTGATTTCGGTTGGTCATGAAGCCATGTGTCATCCATAGTTACATATCTGATCAAAACGCTTTCACAGGATCTACTTGATAACGAGCAAAAAACTGCCTTTAAGTTTTGAATCGAAGACGTTTTTGACCGGCTGTCAAAAGGCGGAGCACCGATCGCGCAGAAAACTTTGCCATACCTAATTAGCATTAGTAAATAATGCAAGAAAAGCCAAAAAAAAAAAAAAAAAAAAAAACACACGACGCATCCCATTTCACCTATTCGTTTCCTCCATTAGTTTGTCTAGTCCTTCGTACAATTTATTTAAACTATCAACTTCCACAAGAAACAGATGGAAGTTTGTTCCAACAATCAACCACCCGTTGGCTAAGACAAACGTCGGCACATCTATTCTGCAACCGTCCTTCCTCAATTTGAATTTATGCTCACTCATGTGGGTGGCCTGAGCAAAAGGAATAATCCCATCAGCGTTGAGCTTGCTCAATTCATTTTACAATGTTTTTCACCCATTCAAATGAGATGCCTATAGCCTATTTTCTCTAACAGTTACTCGCCAATTATCCATCACCATATCATTAAATTTACTGAATTTGCTGTTGATGGATGTCAATCGCGTTGCATATGACGAGAATCTCCTAATGTACTTACCATGTCTTCATGAATACCATTGCTCGATAATCCTTTTTGTAAAGGTATTTTTACGGCTCCATATTATTATTATTTTTAAATTTATGCAGGCTCTAATTTCAATGCCCAAAATAAATGTTAAAAGTTATGGACTATAATTTTGCATGCATTCATATAAAGGTTCAAATTATAAAAAAAAAATATGTAACAAAAATACATCTCTCTTCTATGAGAGACTAGAAACTTGTCAAAGAACCTTCTACCGTCACGAATTTCTCCATGTTGCACTATTAACGAGTCAATATCTCTGAAAAGAGAAGAATAAGAAGAAAAGTCCTGCTGTAGCTAAAAAATAAATTTACCCACAGGGTCAGAATAATTATTTGGCTCAACCCAACTTTAAATATATTTGATCGATAAATTTTTATTAAAACTTTCGTAAAATAAACTTCCTTACGCTCAATTCATAAGCATACAGGAAAGAGAGACATTCGTAAACACTAAATTATGTTGAGCAATTAAAGCTGATATCCACCAAAATTGAAATGAAAATAGTTGTTAATCCGTAGAAAGAGCAAATCGTGCAACCCTCACCAAAATAAATCGGCACGGGGTGAAAACAAGACCATAGAGATTCCCAACGCCTTCACAGGATTCGAAGGCAGCCTTTACCACACAATTTAGAGACATCCATCATAACCACAATGCTACACGCGTAGATCTCTGCATTAGTAATAATAGCAGGTTCTTCAAAGATCAGTTCATTAAACAGTATTGTAGCAGTTCCTTACTTGACGTTATATAGAAGGGAATAACACTCAGAGTAGAACAACAGTCTGTCAATTATTACTAAAGTCTACAAAACCTGCAAACTACTGATCAGTTGCTTGCGACAACAGCCTATTCATTTACAACGTGGTGCACAAACCCCTCTATCACCATGCAGGGTGATATACTGCATTAGAAATTGGTGACACCTAAAAACCCTTCAGAGATTCTAAAGCAAAAATGAAAAACTGTAACCAATAATAAGAGAAAATATCAAATCACGCGGTCTCAATGTTGCAGCTCCAACACTGAGCTGCAACATTGAGACCTCGATTAATCTCGGATAACAGTTTCACAAAAGGCTCCAGAAGGTTAGTCCATTATCATCATAGTAATATTATAGATTATTTTTCATTACTATTTCTTGAAATAGAACTCACTGCCAAGCACTTTGGCCTTGTTTTATTGCATTTATAGTGACGTTCAAAATAAAATTGGGGTTCAGGAAATAATAATCGAAACTAATAAAATCGGGAGAAAAGGTATCGTAACAGTAACTTCCTTTTTCCCTGTCGGGTTCTAGAAGATGATAAAACTATTTTATTCTACAAATAAATAAATCATATTTTATCGTTGAATCTAGCTAATGATCGTAGCCGACCAGAATACTGGGACAGGTCACTGTCACAGCAACTTTCATTACCGAACAAAGCAACCACTTGTGAGAATGCGAGCTAATTATTTATTTCAACCTTTCTCAAGTATTCCAGAATCGATTTAAAAATTACGAACATTGAGTTCTATCCTTCTGTGCGTCGAAGAAGCAATGTTTTTGGAGAAATCCATAAGTAGTGATTATAATAACATCAAAATGAGCCTTTTTAGTGAAAAATAAAAAAAGTATTAAAAGAATCTGAAGAGTTGATGCTCGTGACTGTTCACGATCGCAGAGAAACAAATAGAGAAATAAATACGTGAGAGTGCAGCTTAAAAATACGAAGAGTGCTTGAAACGAACTAAATGAAGAAATACAAAATTAAAAACTAAATTAATACTTGATCCATAATACACACCGTAAGTCTTAAATAAACCAATGAACCGGAGTTCCTAAATCGTATATTTGTGGCAGAGAGAACGCATTCCGAAAATGTTTTCAAGTTCATCTTTCAGGTTTAATTGCTAACACAAATCGATAATGCATTATTTTTTGATGAGAGAGAGAAGCAAATGAAAATAAAAAGTATCCAGTGCATGTCAACACTATTTCAAAAATCATTTCCAGTGGATAATGGGAACTTAATATTTTCTATGACCATTTATGGCATAAGATTCCGCATGATATTTCAGGAAAA
This sequence comes from Mastigoproctus giganteus, assembly GCF_048544385.1. Lineage (NCBI taxonomy): Eukaryota > Metazoa > Arthropoda > Arachnida > Uropygi > Thelyphonidae > Mastigoproctus > Mastigoproctus giganteus. Next base: position 98,193,932 of record NC_143587.1, on the reverse strand, counting down.
AAAAATAACCATCAGGAAGCTAATAAATAATTCGAGTGAAAATGATTAGATTTATTTAATCAGTGAATAACAAATTGAACTGTTATACACTTCCCTGCCAGTAATATTCGGACATCCTTCCTTGATAGTTGAAGCCAGTAGTGCGATTGTGAATGCAAGATGCCACGATCGACGGAGTTAACAGACTTCCAGCGCGGAATGATAAATGGAACTGTACGTGCCTCTTCAAAGGCACCGAAGATTCCTAAGTCGACGATTGGTGATGAGATGTGCAAATGGAAACGGACTGGTGCTGAAACAGTCACGAAAAGACTCGGAAAACTTCCCAAGCGAAAAGGAACATGACAGCAGAGCCCTGCAAATAATCGCCCGCTTTTAACGCAAGTCGACGTTGTCGCAGCACACAAACCCTCAGTGAGAAGGGTGGGACACGTGCTAGCACAAGTACAGTGCGCAGGGAGCTGCATGGTATGGGTTACCACAGTCTTGCAACCGTCCACAAGCCATTAATCACTCCGACTAATGCCAGACACAGTGTAACTTGGTGTAAAGCCTCTTGTTCTTGGACTGTAGACCAATGGAAAGCTATGCTTTGCAGGAGTAGTCACGATACAGGGCCTACCAGTCTGAGGGTTGTGCCTTGCTATCTCAGTGTATGAGGTAGCAATGTTCAACAAATCCAGTCTTCTAGGAGGCGCCCTTCCATAATTCCCTTATTCTAATTGTGGTTTATTAGTGTAACCATGGCAACTCGTGCTGATGGTATCTCCACTTGAGAGGGCTTTTCATATTTTGTTGTTTGAATTTATTCATTTGGTAATTCCTCTGAAATTAAGGAACCATGGCATTTCTACATCTTAATATCATGGACATTCAACGCGATTTAAATTACTAAAAGAATGATCGCATATAAATGTATGTTAAATTGCCAATTGATCTGCCCTTCAGTATATACATTTGTATATGGAAAAAAAATTACAAAGACGTAATATCTTCTTTTGAGAGAAACCTTGATTACAGAGTGGCAAACAAGTGAAAGGGCTACATCACGAATCTCAAATTACCTGAGGTCAAACAGGCCGATGTTACTATAGTTTGGTACAATGCATTCCACAGAAATGATACAAGTACCACTAGAAAACCTTTAGGGAATAGAGTATCCGTGAAAAAGAATTTACTTCAACGTTCTGGAAAAGCACGATAAGGTGGGTATATGTCAGATTACAAACAAGTCTATGAGAGTCCGTAGGGTGCAAAAACTCTTTTTCATTTTATCTTTTTTATTATTATTATTCGTCTTCTTATAACTGATTTCTGTCTGACTGACTCTAGTTATTCGGAATTTAAGTTCGCCTTTAAATATGATCAAAAGTAAAGATGCCATTTCTCACTACTTTCAGAAAGATACAAAAAAAAAAAAAAAAAAAAAACAGCTTCTAAAACGTAATTTGATTATACATTTAATATGTTAAATTTTATTACAGACAGGGAGATCCAAGTACCTAAACAATAAGAAATAGTTAAGAATCGGGCGGCCAAGCTAAGAGCGATTTCGAATCAAAATAAGTCAATGTTTAAATATATCCCAAAATAAAAATTAATCAGATTTTGGGCTATTTTGTTCCATTCGTGCGATGGTCGTGTTATTACAACCCCAAGCTTAATAAGTAGATTGGACGTACAAGACGTTTTTGCCTTGCTAAAAACAAATCAAAATAAGTATTGCGTCTTAAGATAATTTTAATTAATTTCTTAAATTTTATTAATATTTTCATTATCTATTAGACTAGAGATTTACTTTTACTTCTACAAAAGTTGTTTGTCCATTTATTTCATCTCATAAGTACCACGAAATCTTCTGAAACCGTTGCAATGGGGAGATTCGAATTGGGAGCCTAATTCGATTAGGGACATTCAGTGTTGTTTATTTTCTTCATTTACAAATTGACAATTTCAATTTGGCCTAACTGATATGTTCTTTACAGATTAAAGGTGGTAAGAACGTGATTAGAAAAGCTCCTCATATGGCTTGGCCTGAGGTTAACGTGTGAAGCTGTTAATAAACGAAAAGGTATGTGCGCTTTTCTATCAGGCGGCTGAAACTTGCAGAATTCCTTACACTGCTATTCAAAGAAGAACTGCCGTAGCATATAATGAAGTTACCAAGAAACCTTGGAGGCAAAACAGCCTCCAAGGTTGTTTTGTATCCTTGGAAGCTGTATGAATTAAAAGTTCTGCCTGCTTGGAGGCAGAACGTTTAATTCATAGTTTATTGAAAGGAGATTTTGACTTGACTCCCAAAAGCATTCGCAAAAACGAGTGCTTTTAGGAGTGATAAAAAGAATTTGTATATAAATATCGTTATACAACTGACAATGGTCTTAATAAATTTCATAGCAATTCTCAGGTGACATGAGTAGATTATTTTAGCCGCCATGAAACGACTAAAACAATCAAGAAATCGGAAAGATCTCTAAAGCAAGAGCCAATGGTCTCAGAGTCCAACGTTTTTAATGAACTTCAGATATCAATACGTGAATTGAACAGTTCTCGATTTAATTTTATAACCAAGATGAAACCGGTCTTCCAATGAACACACCTCCAGATATTGTGGCACAAAAAGGAAAGCCGTTACGTTGTATACTTATCTGTACAGAGGGAGGAGAAAATGTTACATTGCAATAGATTATTATATACCGCCATTTGTAATAGTTACAAATAATATATTTGTAATAATTAAATGTATAAAAAAAATTAATATACCACAGATTGTAATTGGGGCACAAGTTTTTATGAAAGAATCTGGGTGGATTAATGAAGAGGAGTTTCTTTGCCTAGTTGAATTATTTCAATAAACAGAGAACATGCAACAGAGTAATCCGTAATCTGGACGGTTACTATTCGTATAGGAATCAGGCATGTTTGAATTTTAAAACGCCCTCGTGTGTAGCACAGTTGGTAGAATCGCCGCCCTCACCACACCGGGTGGACAAAAACCACAGTTCGAGTCCCGTCGATGACTAGGAATTTTTATGGGCCTCTTTCACAACGTGGCTGAGTTAGTCGGTCTCAGGAGAGAATAGAATGGTTTTCCTCCCGGAAAATCAGGTTTTCGTCGAGCAAAAAGAAAATCGACCACAGAACACGTGCAATTTACAGACAGTATATATGGAGCAATTTGGACTTAGTTGCTGATGCTCCTAAAACCATACTACGAGTTTGTTTAAAACTGAGAATTTACCTTCCGCCACATACAAACTCACTCCTCTCCAACCTCTTTATGCACCAGCAGAAGCGACTGGAATGCTACTTTAACCAAAAAGCAATTTCTTGGCCATGTTCTAATCGACATAAAAGTATAAACAAACTCAGTATTTGCAGAAATATTTCAAAGAGACTAGAACGAAGCTGCGAAATTGGCAATGGTGTCAGATTTAGAAAAATCATGGATATATCCTCTGAATCAAAGTACAGTTAAGTTACAAATATACGAGGGTGGTTCAATAAAGAATCGCCTTCACCTACTTCCACATATCGCAGTCATGATATTTTGTGTGTAGCACCATACATATCTCTGTACTAAAGGTGTAAAATTTCAGCCCTGTGTCTTAATTTGTTTTTCTCTTACAGAGCTGAACATGTGACAAAGTAGCATTATGGACAAAGTTGAAGCCACAGCTGTAATCCGGTATCTGTTCTTGAAGGGGAAATCTAAAGAAGTCCACGAGGAGATGACTGCTGTATATAAGGATGATGCCCCATCCCATGGAATCGTGAAGCACTGGCATAAATAATTTAGGTGTGGTCGGACATCGGTAGAATCTGAGCCCATTCCAGGTCGTCCCCATTCAGTCAATGATGACAGCACAATCAGAAAAGTGGAGTCGTTAATCATGGAAGATCGCCGGATATTTGTGCGCGAATTGTCCCAGGAGGTGAAGATTTGTGTGGGCTCTGTTGAAACGGTCCTTCATGACCAACTCCATTTACGGAAATTGAGTGCAAGATGGATTCCCCGTTATTGACTGGTTTCCAGAAAGCTGATCGACAACAGAAATCACAAGAGTTGTTAGCCATGTGCCAAGAAAATGAGGAAGACTTTTTCTCTTGTCTAATCACCCTGGATGAAAGGTGGATACACCATTTCGACCCTAAAAGTAAAAAGCAGTCCATGGAACGGCAAAATCATGGTTCCCCCCCCCCCAAGAAGGCAAGGGTCCAAGCGTCAGCAGGAAAGGTCTTGCTGAGTGTTTTGGGATGAGAAAGGCGTAATAATGACGGATTACCTGCCGAAAGGTAGAACAATTACAGGTGCCCATTATGCCAACTTACTCACAAAATTACGGGAGAAAATCAAAACATGTAGGCATGGCTTGCTGTCCAAAGGTGTGAGAATGCTTCAAGACAATGCCTCAGTTCACACTTCTGAAATTGTAACAACACAAGCGGTCACTTGTGAATACGAAATACTGCCCCATCTAGCCTACTCACCCGATCTTGCACCATCGGACTTTTGTTTCCTTCCCTCAAATCATTTCTTCGGGGAACCCACTTCGACGACGAGACACTCATTTCTGCAACTGAGTTATGGTTCAAGACCAACCTCACCACTTCTACAAAAACGGTATCCGTGGCCTCATCGATGGGTAAAATGTGTAAAGCTGCACGGTGGCTATGTAGAGAAGGACTAAAACCTGTGCAAGAATCAACAGGCTAGCACCTCTGCAGCTAGGTCAGGGCGATTCTTTATTGAACTACCCTCGTAGAAGCCATGAAGCTAAATCAAAATATCGATGTTGTAGCGTCGACAAGTAGGCTACCACTGCGCGAAATTAAGCTTTAAGAACGCTTAAAGCTTCATTAAGGCTTAAAGCTCCTACACTTAAAATTAGGAAAACGTTGTTTCTTTTCTTTTCGCTTAACAATGTCTGTTCTGTGAAGAATGAATCTGCCACTAAGCTTTTAATATTGCGTGAATTACACCTCAATGATAAAAACAAGTAGTGTGATATTCAGAGCAACTTTTCTAATTATTTATATTATTTCATTTTTAACTTGTTTCTCCTTATTGATTTTAGTCGCCTGATATTTCTTGTACTGAAACGGGAACCACTTTACCGACTGTTTGCTACAAACAATAAAAGGATTCCTATTAAAAGAACGTCAAAATATAAGCCATTCCACAAATGGCTTATATCTTGCCGTTGTTTTAATAGACCAGTTTCCCGAATGCTTTATATATCTAGCTACAGTTCCAAATGGCAAACATTTTGTAAAGAACTTTACTACATGCTATCCGTGCAAACAAGGGCGAAGAACTATTTTGAGTGAAACAAAGAAAGCGATTTTCGATTTCAAAGGTTAATTTTAAAACGAAAGTACTTTTTTTCTTCTTTTTTTTTAAAGTTTGGCTTCAGACTGCAACAGTAAAATCGGAGAAACAAAGCGAAGTTATTCTACAGTTCTTCCACTACATACAAGTGCTTCTTAACTTCAAAACAGTTGTCGATGCATATATCTGTCTTAAACAATAACTAGGGCAAAGGTTCCTAAAATTTTATTCCTTTCACCCCTTAAAATATTTTATGCATTTCAAGAATTGTTATGCTTCCAGAACAAGTGCAAAATAACAGATATCATATAAAAGTAAGCTGCGTGTGTTACATATTTTTCAAAAATATACATACTTAACGTATGCAATTTTTTTCCTAATTGCGTTAAGTTTTTGTGACTTTACTAGTATATCTCAAACGCTTCAAATGTTTAGACAGAACGAGCCCCCAGTTTCGCTTGTAAATGAGAGAAAAATAAAACATCTTTTGTCCCACTTAGAGAAAGAAATGAATATATCCATCCCCTGAAGGCGCACTTTTAGGTTTGCCTTTAACTTAAATGATAGTCCTCCACTTAAAGGTGCACCTTCAGGTGGAATGAGTTTCAGTCCACAATTTTTCTCCAACTTCATCTTATTTAATACATTAAACCAAAGGGAATTGGAGATAATTTTCGTTTCAACATTAAAATTGTTGGCTGTTTGAGATACATTTTATACTTCAGATTTGAGATTCATTATATTATTCACTTGAATTGGCATCTTTAATTTCTTCACTCTCTTCCAAATCAATACGGGCCACAACCAACGCCACAATCTATTCAGCGTCCACTCCAAACTCACAGAACCAACTTTTCCTCATTATTCCTACTACTATGTTCTCTGAAACAACCTTCTTTCAAACGCATTCTCGAAAATCACAATCTGCAGGAACTAAAGTCTAATGTCAATCTATCTTCTGTCTCTACAGACTCCAAATCATGCACGGTATTAAGTATCACAGGCTTTAATTACCTTTGTGTTTGGGAGTTTCATTAAAAAATAAATAAATAATAATAATAAATATATATATATATAACTTCAACTGTGCGAAAAATACATCAGTAAGGATGTTAAAAACTGGATACGAACGATCAACTTAAATAAGTCTAAGCTCTGTTTGAAAACTTTCATAAGGAAAGTTTTCTACTGAGAAATGAAATTCGATTTTCACAGGGGACCGTTTCTAGTTGCCCCTACTGAACATGATCACGTATATAAAACGAAGCCACCAGCATATGCAGACATCTATCAGCATCATCTATCAGACATCCATCATTAGACTTGGCTTAGAAGCCACAGATACTCAACTTGATCTGGCAATAGAGTTAGAGGACTTTGAGCAAAAGTATAGGGTCATACAGATAAAAGAAATTTAACACCTGAAGTAGCGCGCACTTACAATGGAGACTTCAGACATCATCACACTGTCCAATTCTGAACACAGCTGGCAATCGAAGTAGGTTTTTCTCTCTCCCCCCCTGTAATGTCAAGGCCATTTGAATTTCTCACATCTTATAATTTAAATCGTCACTGAATTTTAAGCTTCGCTATAGCAATAGGTTCTTGATCAATCTCCGATGAGAGGAAATTCGCATCAAGATGGTAAAAACAAACTATTTTTTTTATCCGTTATGAAAACACACTTCATTTATGAAGAGGAAATGCTTCAAATTTCCTCTTCATCTTTTCGTGACCATGAAAATTTTATGGCTCTATTACACATAACCCTAAAATATTTTTATTAGCATGTTTAGAACGTATTTTATTTCTTTTATTAGGAAAAAAGATGAAAAGAAGAAATTATATTTTAATGCATCGTCCAAAACAGGTTTGCGCAATTCCAACGGCCTAAAGAAAATTCCACACGTTGAAATTTAGAGATACAGTATTAAAATGGGAGCACTTTCCTCCTAGAAAAAATTCCATGTATGATAAAAATTTCAAATGGGGAAAAATAGTTTCCATTTGCAATAACTGCATGCCTCCACTTCCTCGTGCACTTTTTGTGAATTTGATATTCTATCTCAAAGCAACCGATATCTTCATCTGATTATAGTCAATATGTGATACACTCATACAACGGAAGGTCTTCAAAATAAAAGTTTGTGCATCCGTAGCCAAAATGTCGAGGAAAAACGTTTCTTAAACAGCCACTCTCTATGCAGTCACACACAAGATAAGATATCAGGAAAACAGGCAATCTATAAATACGAGTAGTCTTTCTCTCTCTCTCTTTTTTTTTAAGTTTTTTCTTACCCTTTAATAAATGATAAATGAGAGACGTATGCATTGTGCTGTTGTTTACACATACGCTTAATTACCACCTTAAGTATTTCGTTTACTGTTAGCAGCTACTCAGAATGGAAAAAAATCGATAAAGAAACAAAAACATTTCTACAGACAACAATGCCATTCGAATGGCTCCGCAAAATTCCAAATGACACCATAAGATTTAGTGGGATGTTTTGCAAATGATTCGCGGGATGAAGATCTCTTTTCCTCTTGTTATCACTTTCATATGGATTGAAGAGAGATGCTAATTCTAAGGAATACGAAGATAATGATGTGGAAATTCAGAAAGTAGTAAATTCACAAATCTTAAATCCTTACTATGGGATTAATCCTTACGAAGGGGTCTACGTTCCTTTGTAGTTACCAATTCTACATTCGCCTGCTCATTTTGATATCTATTACAGAAGCTGTTTTGACGTTAAAAACGTTTTTACTGGCGTGATTCCAAAAATGTTGTAACCAAAAATATGCTAGCGGCAGGACACATTATGTACCTGATACAGAATTTTTATTTTATAATTTTTTTTTTATCTAATCAAAGCATTGAACTGCAATTTAAATTACAGAATGATTCTTTTTAGTATGTTTTGTTCTTTTCGGATATTTGCTCTACCTGAAAGTTTTAAGTTATAATTAGAAATACTTTTTTTTACATTTTATGATAAGTTTCTATGCGTTGAATCTTCCGGACTACAGCGATACGTTTGATTGCTGAAGTGTTGGATCGAAGGGAACTTCTTAAGTAATCGTCAATGAGAGCAAGGGCGTCAAAACATTCATCTCTGAGAAGAATTTGTTCATTGTCAAGTGCTTCCAAATATTGTTTTATATACTATTACATAAAAAGCCTAAATTTTTTTTAAAAATATTTACAATATTTATATATACATTCTTTCCTCCACTTCCAGTCAAAGCTGAGAAATACTCTGTCGGAATGGGAGAAACTTTTGAGTGGTCCTTCCACCCTGCACCGGTAGGAACATACTGCGCTTACCACTGGTAGAAACAGTGAACTACAGTTCGAGAACTGCCAGCTTGGAACATCTAACTAGTGTTATATTAAAAACAAAACTCCCGAAACAGTATGAAGAAGATAGCAAATACCTGGCACGCGATCCAAATTTGGCCGGAAAGGGATTTCCATTTGTCCCACCTAAGAAAACCTTAGAATCCTCATACGCATTAATGTTTTCTATAGTAAGGAGGATGGAGGAAAAAACATTCCAATATTTCAACTCATTTCATTTATTTCTATACACAGAATTGACCATATTTTTCTGAACAAATCGACTTCGAGCCTGCACACACATAAACACCACATATCAACTAGTGACCATTAAATTGGTTAAGTCTTTTCGTTTCTATCTCACTGGCCTACCATTGAAACTTGCCGACAGGAGGGACTAGACCATTGGGGCAATAGATTTCCCAGTGGTCCTCCTTCCTATGGGCGCGAGCAGTAATACCATTTAATATATAATCACACAAATTTTAAACTTCGTATGTTATTCTTAAATTTTTGAAAAAAGTTGGTAAAAAGATATAAATTTAGTAGGGTTGTTTTTGCTTTAAGGATTTTTGGTGCATGGACTATTTATTTTTATAGTGTGCTGATTCACATGGTTTAACATATGTGCTAGTTTATACTCCACCACGACTACTAGGTTAGGGGAGTTAAATTATTTTTCCAATGAATACAATCATTGACCTTATTTAGCAGTCAGTCGAGCTTGAACCACAGTCCACTCAAAGAGCGTATACTCTCGCTCCTGACAACTCAGCTACCTCAACCCTGATATTGTGGAAGCTGATAAATCCGAAACTACTGTATTGTATTATCTTATTAAAAAAAAAAAAGTGGGGGGAAGCAACAGCTTACAATCGCATATCTTGAAGCCAATTTCAAGGTCATGAAACCGTTCGACGAAGCTACATCCAGAGAGGTTTGAAGACGTTGAACCTTTGTGCATCTATCTCTCCCTCAACAAATCATTCAGATTATCTCTCAACTGTCAAGTTTCGTACTATGGTATTTTTAAGATTATGATAAGTTTAACGCCTAGATATTGTATCGATATAATTTACATTATTAATTTTTTTCCTATTTCTATTCCAAATAGTCCACAACGTACATCCCCCCCACCCTTTTCCATCTAAGTACAACTTTCCAGACATTAACTGGAACTTGCGGTGGGTCACTCACACATTAGCAATACTTTCCTGGGTTTATTGGATGACTGTTTTCTACAACAGCATGTTAGAGAAGCAATACGAGAAACAATACTCGTGATCTGATTACCAGCAGTGATTCTGCATGCATAAGAATCTGCAGATAAAAGAACCATTAGGTGGCAGTGATCACGGTGTATTGATATGGGATTTACTTAAGGATGTAACTACCATCATGGATAAGGGGAGGTGGTTGCTTTCGTAAAAGGTGACTACAGTGGTCTCAGACAGTTTTAAATTCTATACTATGGAACCGACTAATGTTGTTATCAACAGCAAATTCTAAATGGGAAACAATCATATATCAAGCTACTAGTCTTTTCATATCAACTCAGAAAAAGACCTAACGGCTTAGACCTAAATGGACGTCAAATAAACTGATGAGACACTACTACTGCAGAGAAGGAAGTTAGGCGAGCCAAGGCAGATTACGAGAAGTCTCTGGCAGAAAATGCCAAGAAAAGCAGCAAAGATTTCTATATTTATATTAACAGTAGAAGGAAGGAGATGAATCATACTGATACCGACGATTCAACTGTGGATGATTCTGCTCAGGGCTGGATTAATAGGTATTTTGCATCTACATTCGCACTTGAGGAATTCTTTAGTGAGAGGGATACCACAAGCGCTTATCAAACTAACACGAAGCTAAACGATTTTATGATAACTGAGAGGAAAGTGGAACAGAAATTTTGAAGTTAAACATAAAAAAAGAAAATTGAAGTTAAACATAAAAAAGGTGCTTTGGATGGATGGGAACTATCCCATTATATTAAGCGAGGCAGCAAAGGAGATCCACAAACCTTAGCCATAATTATGAGAGCATCTCTGGATTCAGGGGCGGTCCTTGTGGACTGTAGATGTGCAAATTTATCCTCAATTCACAAAAGGGAATCAAAGGGTGACACGACTAATTATAGACCTGTTAGCTTAACTTCTATTCCAGAGAACATAAGTCTCTGGTTAAAGTAGTAATGCAGGACCATCTAATCAATCATAGGATGGGTTTGTTAATGGGAGATCTTGTCCAACAAATTTGATTGGATATTATGATGCAGTGGCAGAGGAACCGGATACAAAAAAAAAATAATTTTGATATCATATATACTTGGATTTCAGGAAAGCTTTTGATACTGTTGCATATAAAAGACTGCTGTACAAATTGGGGCAGTGTGACATTAAGGGAAAGTTAATGTTATGGATAAAAGAATGGTTGAGCGGGAAAGTTATCAGTGGACACTGCTGTTGGTCGACTAATGTTATTAGTAGATTCCCACAGGGTTCAGTGCTGCTCACAGTGTTGTTTTCTGTATTTACTGGTAAGGGTATATCAAGCTTAATGTTTAAGTTTGCAGATGATACAAAGGTTGGCAGGGTGGTTAATGACAGTAATGAAGGAATGCTACAAGAGTCAAGATGCTGAAATAAGATCTAGAAAAATTAGGCAGATAGTCTGAGAACTGTCAATTGAAGTTTAATATTGACAATTGCAATGCGCTGCAGGAGTAATCCTAGAGTAACTTTTCAACTGTGTAGCCTACAATCGGGGTAGTGGAAAATGAAAAGGACCTGGGCTGTTGCTATTATTTGGTTTTTAGGAGCATTAGCAACTAAGGCCATATTGCTCCGGGGATATGCAGTGGTCATTCCCTGACCTTTCCGCATCCTCCGTATTTGGTGGTCACGGGCTCGAACCCCGGACTAATCAAGAAGCGTGTGCTACGCACTGCTGCTCCTGTCCACGGAGGCGCCTAAAGGACCTGGGGATAACTGTGCAGTCCGATATGAAGTTCTCTGAGCAGTGTAAACAGACTGCCATGACAGCTCATGGGGTTTTCTCAATGATATACAGGAATTTTGCTAGTAGGGACAATGAAGTGATTGTCCCATTGTATAAGGTAGTGATCATACCGCATTTTGAGTACTGCATACAGGTCTGGAGGCCTCATTTTAAGATGGATATCGAGCTGCTGGAACGGGTACAGAGAAGGGAAACGAGCTTGGTGACAGGGGGACAAAGGGATGATCTTACCAAGAAAGGCTTAAGTACTGCAAATTGCAGTGCCTGGAGAATAGGCACCTGCGACGTGATCTGATTGAGGTGTTTAAGGCTTTGAATGGCTTGACTAACTCAATGCTAATGGGATTCTTCCTCTTGCTCAGATTACGCAACTGACAGGGCATAAATTCAAATTGAGGAGAGGCAGTTTCAGAATAGATGGGCGGAAATTTTCCTTTAACCAGCGAATGGATGGGTAAAGTGGGAAGGGTTTTTTTTTTTTTTTTTGGCTGATGATGTATGTTTCCTTTCTTGCATTATATGCCTCTATTAATGCTGATGCTGCCGACCGGGCTAGCCGGGTAGGTAAAGTGCCTGCCTAGCAACCCAAAGGTCGCGGGTTCGATTCCCGCCTCGGGCTGGATATCACGATGGTGCCGAACCAACCGGTTGGTTGGATATCCTGGCCACGATACACGAAGGAAGCAAGAAAAAACTGGTTCCTTCGTGTATTGATCACATCATACGAAATAAATAAATAAATAAATGCTGATGCTGCTGGAACGAATACAAAGAACAGCAACAAGATTGGTGAGCGAAACAAAGGGGTGCTCTTACCACCTACAAAGTTATGATCTTGCGCAATCATTATGTTTTGAATGGATTGCTCAAGCTCAATGCTGATGGGTTGTTGTTGTTGTTGTTATTTGGTTTTTAGGAGCATTAGCAACTAATGCCATATTGCTCCGAGGATATGCGGTGGTCATTCCCTGACCTTTCCGCATCCTCCGTATTTGGTGGTCATGGGCTCGAACCCCGATCTAATCAAGAAGCGTGTGCTACGCACTGCTACTCCTGCCCACCTGGCTACAGAGGCGCCATGCTGATGGAACTCTTTCTCTTGCTATGCATATGAGGGGAGTATAAATTCAAATTGAGGAAGGATGATTGCAGAATAGATGTGCGAAAGTTTGCCTTCAGCCACGGGTGGTCGATTGCTGTAACATATTTCCATCCGTTATTGTGGAAGAGGATAGTTTGAATAAATTCAAGAAGGTAATTAGACAAACTAGTGGAGGGGATGGATAAGCGAAGTTTTTTTTTTGTTTTTTAGCTGATGCTGTTTAGCTTGCTTTCTTGCATCAATTGCCACTATTAATACTAAGTATTTTCCGTTTGCTAAAGCTCCCCAACTCTAATTCCTGCGATCGAGAAAAGCATAGTTGCTCTTGGAGGTGTTCCTGAAAATTTCATTTTTGACAGGAGGAATTTTTAAAGGCCTCTGAAATGATATTTAAGTGAAGGATCTCAAGGCTGAGGGAACGGATTTTTTTCGACGCGAAGTACACGACGAAAGTTGTGACCAAAAAGGGTTGCTGACAGGGTTGGATTTCTAAATCTCTGGAGCTTAGACAATACTCGTATGCTAGTTCCTTACATTTTTCCTGCTTTTCTTTTCTTTTTTTTTTTTTTATTATTTCTTAAGTCAGGGCGGTCCCAAACCCGCCATGTGTTTATATGCATTACCCAGCAAGTTCGTTCCATGCAGTTACACATCTATATTCTGCTCCATAACAGACTAGTGTTCATATACAGTATATAAGTCATTAGACATGAGCTGGTTCCAGTCCATATTCAGCATATAACTAAGTAATCAACGAATACAAATCAATGAATTGGGACTGTAGCATTTATCCCCCATGGTGCAGCACAACGAGGAGCCTTATAAACTAGTTGTATTATACCCTCCAAATTGCAGCACAATGAACTGCACCGTAATCGATTACTACCTGGAGTTTAATTCTGGTATTTCATTTTCAATTTTAGACCAGACCAGTTATACGCATAAAACGTATAAAATGCGAGTACTTATTATAAAATGCCAACTCCATATTTTAATATTTTAGTACGTACTTATACGAATGTTGTCGATGTGTATTATAGCAGAGAGAAAAAAACAACGGGAGACTCAAAGTTGGTCACTTGGCTTTTCACCAGAGGTGAGGGGCCGGTTGATTTTCTCCCTGCTATAAGTCCACGATGTATCGACCTTGCGAAAATGAGAAGTACTGAAAGTAGCGTAGAAACTTATAATCCATCAAGTTAACCGAACTACCAAACAGTAATAACACTCCTACATAAAGTGACCTCCCTCTACAGAGTTACAATTAATAATGATGTACAACACAAGATTCGCAGTTAGAAAATAATTAGTTCCCATCTATTCTTCAAAAAAATAATTTCCTTCGATCACTGGGCGTGTGCATTAAAAAAAAAAAAAAATTACAATTAGAATTTCCAAGCAATAAATTTCTTATCCCCTAATCCGATAAATTTAAACCAACCCTAAGTACTTGGCCACGTTAACTTGTCATGACAGAATAAAATAAGCCGTAATCACTAGGAACGAATGTGCAGGATTTCATTATAAAACCATTAAGGACAATGCGTTTAGAGAAACTGATAGCAATAGTTCAGTGTCACTGCCACCTGTGCGTTATCACAGCATTAACAAGAGTATATATTCACACAGGCGCGCGCACTCTCACGCACCTCTTTAATGTTGTCATCCGCTATGAAATCGAAGGAAACAAATTGTAGCTAATATTATATTTCCGTGGTAGGCAAACTGAGTCAAGAGCAGAAAAAAATACAACCGAACGTTCTCTTAACCGAAGGTATCATTGGAGCAAGCCAGTCCAGCACGTGCATCTGCAGAAAGACCTGGTTTTAGAATTTATCGAGATAAATGCCAACTTATAATTGAACAGATGACAATGTTCAATTCTAGTCAAATTTTCATTCCTTCTCCGTGACTAAAGTTAATACTTCACGACTCGGTATACTTGTGCTGCTGCTGCTGCCTGTTTGACGACACTGATGTTCTAACAAGAACAGAATCTCGTGAAGGCATTAGCCATCACGAAACCCTCCTGAAAAGCATTAGCCATTTTCCTTTCTTTCCATTTGTTTAAATTTAATTTTGAAGGTTCCCCATAGTCGACCTCAAGCCCTCTGTATGACCAAATATATATAAACAGGGACAGTACACGTTAGCTTATTTGTTATCATAATATGAAGATCGGAATATTTAGGAAGGGCTTTGACATGAAGCTCTTCGTACCATTTAAATGAAAAACTATTAGCCAAATGCTGGTTGAGTGTATGAAAATTCTTTGTAATTTTTGATGGTAATGCAAAGGATCCTAGATCAATCTCGACCTTTTGCCATTTAAATGAAAAACTATTAGCCAAATGCTGGTTGAGTGTATGAGAATTCTTTGTAATTTTTGATGGTCATGCAAAGGATTCTAGATCAATCTCGACCTTTTAGGCTTAAAAATTGCAATAAATCAATTGCACTCTTCCCTCCATTTGCATTTAGAAAGTTTCCAGAAAAACATTAACATTTTTATTTTGGTACACAATTCTCTTATTAATGATTAAAAAATAATAAATATATTTCTCCCAAAGAAAAATCATAATAATTGCCAAAATACGTCCCTCTTCTTAAAAAATGAAGACAAATCCTTGAAATGTGTTCATAGTTAAGGACTCTCGAAGTAATCGGTGTGAATGTAGTTTGATATTTTTTTTATAATAGTAACTCATATCCATGGTTCCTTCATTAATTCCTTCACAAAACGTAGGCTACAACCGTGTTTAATTTTCTTTTTTCTCATAATTTCGACAGGGAATTTGATGTCCTGGTGAGATTTAACATAAATCCTGAATTTCTCGATGTCCCAGGTCTTTTAGGACTCAAAAAGGTTGTTTTCCAAACAACATAACCCTAATTTTAATGATTGTACTTTTTATAAAAGTCAATATCGACTCAACTAGCAATGTTTCTGAAATAACTGAAAGCTTTTAAAACTACATTTCAATTTCAAATTAGAATACTCTAATCAATTTAAGGACTTGACTAAAATATAAACGTACACTCCGTATAATCACCAGTTAACAAATACCGTTCACACGCACACAGAATAATGCGTAGTCCACCGTGCTATCTGTTCTATAGCATCAACAGTGGGATGGTAAGAGGCAATGGCACTTCTCAATATCAATGTAAGCCCAGTTGACCAATTTATCCACTGTTTGAACACACGTAAAGACTACAAAAATAGCTTGAAACATTAATGATCGGGCGACTTGGAGCGTGTATATTAAATATGAGAAATTGTACGCGTGTTATATCTCCAGTGGGTCTAATTACCAAATAGGAATATGCGAACTTCATTATAAAACCATTAGTAGCAGAACAGCCGATTAGTCCGGTAGATGACAGCATGCAAGACTATCTGCAAACTTTCCACAATGAACTAAGAGTGCACTTAATTTCTCCTACCCACTTATCACACGCTGGCTCTCCTGCAGACACTAATAACAACCAAGTTGGAGAAAACGGAAAGCATTAGTCCAATTCGGTAAACACAATATACAGTTCTACAAAGCACTCGGTCAAGTCTCTTCCTTCTGAACATAGTTCAGGGCAGTAAGCCTATAGAACACAGAATTAAGTTTCTGCATTACATAAACTGACGTATGAAATATATACGCTATAAAACAGCTAATATCAGTGTGTTTCGATTAGCAATTGCATTAACATGTGCACAATCCATTAATGAAGCCATTCTGGGCGTGCGTGTGTAATTGGGTATCAGTTGTAAAGAAATGGATTTGTTTTTGTAATGATGCTATGGCTTACGCAAACTTGAATCGAAAGTTTCAATTTTAAGGTCAATATTAACATTAAAATAGTGATGCAATCAGCGGAAAGAAGAAATCGCACGAGGCCTGGGCAATCCTTACAGAATTTTCACAAGATACTTGCGGCGTTGGAGCTCTCAGCAATCTCTATAAAATTAAACTGAAGTCTCAAAAAAATTGTTGGAGCACATTCAACAAAAGTACAGTAATTATTGACTTAAATCAGAAAAAAAGAAATCAATATTTAATGCGAAATACCAGTCAACAATTGCACTGAAAAACTAAAATGCTGATGGAAAGGCAGAGACAATCAAGACAGCACTGAAAACATTTGAAACTTGACTTTGATTAATACATTTTAATAAATATTTCACACAAATATTTATTAAAATTTATCATTCCAATATCAAACTTATAAATTTTAACAATATTTGATATATTTAATGATAAATTCATATATTTCAATAGATCGAGTATTTAAATTCAAATTTCCAAAAGTAAACATTAAATTAGTTATTAACAGATTTAAAACACGCATACAGTGATCACTGAATTATGACCACTACATCCGTAAAGAACTATACTGCATAGCTCGCAGTATAAAAAGCTCAACAGCTTTTTACATCTGGTCATTAAAGTCAAAGTGATAAAGTAGCAGTTATGGGACGTAGTACAGTATCAGAGTTTCGAAAGGGCATGATTGTAGGAGCTCGTGCGTCGGGTGCTTCCATATCGGAAACTGCACATCACACCTACGGGATGTTTTGGAACTCGAAGTGAGGCATATGGACACGTAACAGTCATCTATTCCGACACCGTGGAAGGCCTTGCTGCAGATTCCTACGGACGTCTTCAGACATCTATAGTGGAGTCAATGCCTAGGCGAATAGAGGCTGTTATTCATGCGAACGGTGACCCAACATGGTATTTGGCAGTGGTCATAATTCAGGGATCACTCAGTGGAAAGACGCCATCATGTTCTTAATATATATGTCTTTTGTGGGTGCAGTTGTAAAGCCTTGTTCTTTTATTGTGGAATGCATAACAACGCATGATGCAGATTTTGGTCGAATATACGAGTCTGAATTTTCTGTTGCCAAGCAAATCATAAATTTCATTTACGAAATTATTTTCGCGAAACGAATAGACTAATACTTACAGATGATCAAATAAATCCAAGTTTCTTAATATCTTAAAATTTTCCCAAAATGAAAGCATGACAAAAAGCAATCAAATGAGATGGCGATTTGTTATTCTGGAGATCGTGATGCAAATTCTTGAATTTTTTCGACCGAATTCATGTATAATGATTCGAATTTCTGAATTTCAATTTATTGGCTTGCTTGTTTTGTTTGTTTTTCATCAAGGCACCCGAAGCTATGAGACATCAATGTATTGTCTGTAAACTGCGCATCTCAGAAATTATGTTACATGAGAACAGTAAACGCTTGGCTACTCAATCCTAAGGCTCTTTTAACACAAGCTCCTTGTTGGGATGACTGAAATGCAAATCGCACCTTTTAAGTTTCTGAAGTAATAACGGCTGAGTTCGTACATTTCTCTGATTGGTCTTGTAAATTTTCCCAGTGCGGAGGGTTGGCTTCACTGTTAATTTCAAGACTATCTAAAAATCGGATAGTGTTGGCAGGATACACCCTCTTCACTTCTCCGAAAATTGAACCTTATAGGTCCTGCTGCAGATTGTAGCACTGTTCTTTCGCACAGCAAAAGAAGAACCCTAGGATTCTTTCTTTGCTGTTTTAAAATGTTGCCAGGAAAAAAAAAAAAAAAGAGACACTCGTCCCAAATAAGGCCCATATCACTTTGGTTTCTTACGTTGATTGATGCTGAGTGATATAAAATTGCATTAATTACTTCTATTTTTGCTTTATAGGCGAATGACATTTGGTCTCTTTTAGATGGCTCTGTTTGGTCTGTGTAGATGTTTTCACAGGATGACAGAAACAACTCCTGCATCTCGCTTTATACAATGAAACGAGATAGGAGTTGCATAATCTGGATTTGACATCTTGAGATAATGCGGTATGGGAAATAAGTTTCTTGTTATCCTAAAATATTATTATTATGAATGTTCCGTTTACTGAAATAAAATAAATCATTACGTGTACATCTCTTGAACAGCCCGCTGGGCTAGGAGGGTGTAATGTGCATATCATTAGAAATAGGCCATAAAGCCGTTAAAAATACATTATACAATTCTGAACATAAACAATATATTAATTATATAATCAGTAAAAGTATAGCATTCATGTAGCCGTCTATATCACTTGAAAAAAATTAATTAAAATCACGGTATACACGCGAGCACACCGTTTACAGCTGTGGATGTTGTTCTAGGACCAGTAAGAATGGTTAAATCTGAAATCTATCGTAGGCTGCGTTTATGTCGAAGAACACAAAAACTACAATAATTACAACCGGATTATTAAATGCTTGTGTATCCTGAAAAAGTTTCAAGGAGGTTGGTGGTTATGGATCTGTTGCGCATTATTGAATGAACATATGCGGTCCTGTGTCCCAGCAGTGCTGGTTGATGGTATGTTTTAGGATGAGTTTTCGGAAAATTTTTAGATTGCAACTAATGGATATTGATAGGCAATCATTTAAAGCAAGGGGAAAAACGAGCGGTTAAAGCTCACCCATTCAGTTGGTTTCTCACTCCGTACTAACTCTAAGGAAGACAATGCCTAGTGAGTGACCTTAAGCCGCACATTGTTTCTCGGCCTAGTCGAGGATGCCCTCTGTACCTGCGGAGAACCTGAATACTGTGACCACGTGATGCACTCATGCAACGTATACTTAGACCTAAGAACCCAACTACTAGTCCTCCACACTACATTACTTCGGCCAGAAACCAAGTTATTGGAATTTAACGATACCTTCCGTGCACTGACCAGTTATGCCAACGAGGTCTTTCGTCGTCGCGGGCATTTCGCAAGATTATTTAATAAAAAAAAAACTTTCGAGTATACAGGCCAGTAATGCTCCTGGAATTGATGGAATATACCCTATACTCTTACGGGAGGCGGCAAGTGAGTGCATTGATCCATTGAGGCTAATTATGCGAGCATTACTAGACTCTGGAGAGATTCCTTGGATTGGAAAAGTGCCAATGTATCTCCCATACATAAGGGTGGCTCTAAGAGTGAAGTGGGAAATTATCGACCTGTCAGTCTGACTTCAGTGGTAGGGAAATTCATGGAGACAATGATCAAGGGTGGAATTCAGGATCATTTGGATAGAATTGAAATTCTCAAAGATACTCAGCATGGTTTTGTAAAGGGAAAATTATGTGTAACAAATCTGGTTCGCTATTTTCAAAGGGTCACTCACGAGCTGGATTTAGGGAATAATTTCGACATTGTTTATTTAGATTTCAGCAAAGCTTTTGACTCAGTCCCACATGAGCGGTTGCTTTATAAGCTGGAACAGGTTGGAATCACTGAGAAAATCCTTAGATGGATAGAAGGATGGCTTCAGGGTAGGAGGCAGAGGGTTGTGATAAATGGCTATTACTCAGATTGGGTTGATGTAAGAAGTGGGGTTTCCCAAGGATCAGTATTAGGACCACTGTTGTTTTTAATTTTCATAAACGACATCGATGAAAGAATAGAGGGCGTGATGTCTAAATTTACAGATGATGTTAAAATTGGTAGAGTAGTTAATGATCACTGTCAAGCTGAGCTTCTTCAGAGAGACCTAGATAGACTTCAGGAATGGTCAGAAAAATGGCAGCTACTTTAATCCAACAAAGTGTAAGGTTACACTTGGGAAACAGTAATCCCAAAAAAACTTATTCACTTGGTGGAGCTCAACTAAACCCAGTACTGGAGGAAAGGGACTTGGGTGTTACGATACGGTCAGACATGAAATTCTCTGAGCATTGCAGACAGGTTGCAAGGAAGGCCCATGGTGTCCTATCGATGATCTATCGAACTTTTGCAAGTAGAGATAGGGACGTGATAATCCCATTATATAAGGCTTTTCTTAGACCACACTTGGAATACTGTGTTCAAGTATGGAGACCGCACCTAAAGAAAGACATCGAGCTTCTTGAAAGGGTGCAAAGACGGGTAATTCTCCTGGTGAGATCGGCAAAAGGGCGTCCTTATGAAGAAAGACTTCGAATATGTTGGTTGCAAGTTTGGAAACTAGACACCTTAGAGGAGATTTGATTTAGGTGTTTAAGGCTCTGAGAGGCATCAGTAAAATGAATGAGGAAGAAATTTTCAAGATTATAAATGATGCTAGAACTAGGGGACATAAATTCAAGTTACGGGGGGGGAGAAATGTTTAGATTGGACTGCAGGAAGTTTTATTTTAGCCAGCGAGTTATAAATTACTGTAATAAGTTGCCTACATGGGTGGTAGAGGCTGACAGTTTGGGGAAATTCAAAGGTCATCTGGATAGTACCTTCGGATGAGGGAAGCGCATAGGATGATAGGTTTAATTTCCTTTTCTTAATTATTATTTATTTTATTTTATTTATTTATCATTGTATTATTCGGGATTTTTTTTTTTTTTTTTTTTTTTGGCTGGTGCAGCATAAGCCATAGGCTTTCTTGCACCATGCGGCCATTACTAATACTAATCACCTGCAACTCCCTAACACTACTCCTAGATAACCTCCTCCACGCAGCAACTGATACCCAGCACCGGAAACTCCCAGTCATGAAACTGCAAATTTCGGCCAGCCCAGCCGACGCCGCTCCGTGTTTCTCGATTGTGATGATCTCTAACTCTAATTTGAACTTGCAACCTATTCTCTTCTCCCTACCCACAGTCCTTCTCCAGGACTCCCCCAACTGCTCCTGTTTCATACAACAAGTAGCGGACGAAAAGAAGCAGGAAGAGCACTCTTCCTGCTCCTTTTCGCCTGGGGGATACCTACGCTCTGCCATCCCCCGCTGTCTCTTCCCAGTTCTTTCCTTGGCCCCTCCCCACTTTCACTCCTGCCGGAGTGTGAACGGCCCGTCAAATTTTTTTTTTTCTTTCTTTTTTTACTCTCTGGTCCGGCTTCACGTGCCAGTGGATGGATTCTGGAAGGCTCCTTCCTGATGATCGCGCCTCCCAGTAACGAAGAGGCTCGTCAAACAACACACTACTCACACTGACTGGCTTTGCAACGTTAACAGAGTACTTAACGCGGATTTGTGGGAAACCACAGGAACCGCATAACAATAACACTATGTCCACTACTGTTTTTCTCTGTGTTGTAGTGGGTTTTTTGCTCTTTGGAACTGGCTTTATGATGCACTTTCTTCAGATTAAGCGAACAGCAGCTGTTGTGAGTAATTTATTAAGTGTGCAGGAATGGTCTACTAGATCACATTTATGACGAAGTTACTATTACATTGTGAAAAGATTCAACATTGTTTGGGGAAGTTGTTTTCGTGGGCCTGTCTCCTCATTTTGGCAAAATGCAGTTGTACTTTGTAAATTTGATTTGGTTTTCTTGTATTGTCACTTAGCACCACACTGGAAACATTTTCTGTCATTGTTGTAGAGCAAAAAAGGTTTCATTGATTCTTTGATTTTACTACGTCTAGACTTGACTCGGAACTCAGGTCTTTTCCACACAGTGAAAGCAGTTAAAAATATTGTTAAAAAACATGAAGTGATTTCGTCTAGCTTAATAAAGTAAAATGAATTCAGCATTCAATTAGCCAAAGAATAGAATAACAAGTAAAACTACTGTACGTTTATTCAACGGACTGTTTCAATCCAGATGGTTAAGTTAAAAACAATTTAGCATTTTAATTATCTCTCAATATAGACAGAATATAAAAAAAACCGTCCCCTTAATATCCATAGTACAGTACAGTACTTCGATGAAGTCCGTGTACACGAATTCATAGGCGTCGCTTGCATTTAGTTGGGCTGCTCAAGAAGAGCCCTCTATCGACGAAAATAGCAACTGCTACTTGTTTTATGAAGCTACTCATAAAACTATCCCGAAGAAGAAAGTATGTATGAAGTAATAAAGAATTCTATCCCATGAAATATCTAGATAACTAAATTGTATATTTTATGACACAACCGCGTCCGGTGAGAGGTTTGGTAGGTCATTCATCCCCTCGCTCCTTCAAATTGAATCTGAAATTATCCAGCAAAACAGTGTTCCACAATGTTTCTGGGAAAGGATAAAATCAAATTTGGTAACATCACCGACGGTGTACTTCAGTAATTCATATAAAAATTCAAAACTAACTCCAAATTTTAAAAAGTAATACCCAAAAAAAACTGTAATAGAATGAAAGACTTTTCTTAGTCATATCCGATCAGCAAAAACATGTATTAACCTATTACATATAATTAGTTACGATTACCTTAAAGAATCTAATTATTTCTTATGAAAATTATCATGGAAAGAAAGCGCCAGAGATGCCATTTATTATAAATGCATGATACTGTGTATACAAGAATCCAAACCACCAAAGTATACGCAGACATGTACAATGAAGATATTTTTAATAAAAAGTAGATGAAGATGTATGAATGCAATACATCAACAGCGTCAGTAGGGATGAGTGAGCTGGAGCATGAGATAACATGGTTCCCCCTTTAAGGTGAATTACGAAGTAACGGAATAGGGATTGTTATTCGAGCGAGTTGTGGGCCCCTTGCTGTGATTCAGCCAAGGGCAGCCTTATAACCTCCCACTCCCGATAGTTACGCCTGGGCAATACACTAATACAGAGAGCAAAATAAAAAAGAATAATAATATTCTTAAGAATTATTAATAATCAAGAAGAACAAAAACGTTGAGTTCATTGTTCTCCAAACGTCTTCAAAGAATTAAAAGGATAAAATTAGAATGTTTACGTGTACCTCTTTGAAAAACATTGGCATAAATTCCTAAGGGTTTGACGATCACAGTTGGCGACGACTGCACTCGGACAGTCGCTATGGCTCCTGCACTAGCCTAAATCTTTTCACACGCTGTCTTTTTGGCAAAATCTCAAATGACAATGGCTGTGTGCATTGCGTTTCATAGCATTATGGTATTTATTGCCGCTGTCCATGAGTGGAATGCGGTGAGAGAATGGAGATGCTGGAATAGTGAAACTATAACAGGCAGCGTGTGCGTGTTCTGTAAGTTATGAATATTACTCTCAGTCAGTTTATCTTACTGTAACATCCTAATCCGATATATATTACTTTTTTATTATCTATTTTTAAAATTTGCTTGAAATAGCAAATTTTCGTCATGGAATTCGCAACTTGGAAATAATATACACACATTTAAAATTTCTTTGGTACGAAAAAACCATTCGCTAAGTTTGGACACGGTTTGAAGCGTCGCTGGCCTCGCAAAAATAAAAAAAAATAAAATAAAAAGATTGTTCGTCCATAAAATTTAGGACACGCTATTCAAGGCAGAGATGTGCAATAAATAATAAGAAGAAACCGTCCGTAAACACCCTGGTATAATCATAATTCACACGTCTTAGGGACCATAAGAGTGATATGGATGTGTGCAGTCATGGATGGGCAATGTGCCAAGGTAGGAAAATACTAGATACGCTTGTAGATCAAAACGATATAAAACACATCGATTTGGAGATAAAATTTCCATTAATAAAAATGAGAGAGGGCAATGAAATCGTTCTTTCTTTCTTTTATTTTTTCCATAATAAAAGTTGGTATGAATTTACAATAGTTCCGTTACAAATAATTTTTTCATGTATACCGATTAATTATATTGCCAATTGTGCTGCGTAAACTACAGTATATTAAAATCAATTATATATCAATTGCAATGTGTAAAATGTATTAAATACAGTATGATCACAAATGAGCTGTCTAGTACCAAAATTTTGTCGAAATCAAATCGTACTCAGAAAACCAAAACAACTATAGTCTGTTAGCTACTAGACTTAAGAGATAAAATTTCAGAAGGAACAAATTATAGATCTAGGAGCTGAAATAAATTGCGAATCCAGTGGGAACAAGACGTACTAACTGCCCCTGGAAAATCCATACCGGCAACCGGAAATAATGCAAAGAACGAACTCAGTTATTATCGAATACTACAACCTAGAAAAAAAACAGAAAAAAAAAAATAATCTTTACAGTCTACAAAGGCTCAACTTTTTTTTTAATGGTTCTTTGATACGAGGTTAGCGATACATTCTACAGACAAAATGAAACTAATTTTCAGGGAGCGGAATGTAATTCAATGTACGAAACAACTAAAAAATAGGTTTCATTAATGTTAAATTCGATTACAATAATGATTCGATTCAACAAAATTAATTAACATTAATTTTAAATTTGATTTCAATAACCTTGATTCAAATTCAGGTTATTGAAATCAAGGTTTCAATTCACATTTTACTTCTGGAGGAGTTCTCCAGCTTGAATTAAAGTCTTTTTTTTTTTTTTTTTTTTTTTTATGAAAATCCCAAACACGAACGGTATTGGAACCAATAATACTTAATACCGTGCATGGGTTGAAGGTTGACAAGATGAAAGAAGGTACTTGCTGACATTAGACTTTAATTTCAGTAGAGTGTAATAAATTTCAGAAAGAAGAAAAGTTGGAGAGTAAAAGGATGCTGACTGTCACGGCACTTGTTCAGACTGGTGTGGAAGAGAGAGAAAAAATTATAGAAGCCAATTCAGAAGTGCCCATGTAATTATCTATAGAAAAGGCATGCAGCAGAAACAGAACGTCTATGAGACAGAGAGTGGAGAGAGAGATTGTTAGAGATGAGTTATTAATTAACATAACTGTCGTCTTTTGACTAGCATCTAGAAGCCTAAGAGGTTTTGGGGACACCGCGCCCAGATGCGGAAACAATATTCCATGGTAGGACGGATTTGCAATTTGTACAGAGTGAATAGCTATTTGGAAGAAAAGTAATGTTGAAAGCGAAAGAGAAAACAAACCCCTGGGTTTATTTATTTTTTTTTGGGGGGGGGGGGGGGTTCAGATGCTTCTTGTTGTTGGGCTATAGGAGTATCTGCGACTAAGAGCATACTGCTCTGTGTATACTGTCTGTAAATTGCGTGTGTTCTGAGGTCGAGTTTGTTTGCTAGGCGAAAAGCTCGAGCTTCCGGAAAAAAACCATGCTACCCTCGGCTGAGACCGACTAACTCAGCCAGTAAGTTAAAAAAAAAAAAAAAAAAAAATTCCCATAAAATTCCAACACGTCATCGACGATTCGAACTCAGGTCTTTTCCACCCTGTGCGGGGAACGCAGCGATGCTACCAACTGTGCTACCCACAAAGCGTTTTAGATGCAAAGGAAGCAACATTTGAAGGTGATTATGCCAAGAGAGATCAGATGTCAGGGTAATCACCAATAGAGAGATATATGATCGTGTCTAGAAATCTTAGTGTCATCGAAGATAAGCCAGGAGCAAAAGAATCCTTTTTTGCGAGCTTTAAGACAGGAATAAGTTTTAGAAGGATTGAAATCAATTAAATTGGCTTTGTCCCACCGGAGAATTATCTGGAACTTAGCATTTAAGGAATTGGTAATGGATATTTGAGAAATTGAAGCTGTTTCGCAAACGGAAGGAAGAATGTCATGTGCTATCATCAGTCAATGGAAGAGGGTTATTAATAAATGAGAGGAAAAGAGTGGGAGAAAGAACTGAACTTTGGGGACCACCAGTATTAGTACAGAAGTTAGATGACAGAGGCCATCTACCATCATCCGGAGTAAGCAAGCAGAGAGGAAATTGGATATCCGATTACAAAAAAACCGTTAGAAAACCATAAGATGGAAGCTTAATTAGACCTTTATACCAAACGCGATCAAAACTCTTTGAAATGTCAAGAGCAATTGCTTGAGTTACAAACTTTTCCACAGATGGGTACTATAAGCCAGTATGTCATCAGTGGATCGACACCAACGGAATCTATACCGGCAATTACTGATCAGATTGAAGGTTTCCAGATAGTTTAGGAATTTGCGGTTAATAGATTTCTCCATTACTTTAGAAAGAGTAGAAGTAAATGTAATGGGATGATAATTGTATGGAAGGGATTTGTCACTCATATCCATTCATGTCCTAAAAGGAAATTAGGAATTCACTAGATAAAAGCAAATTTCCAAGTAGAAGAAAACACTGGTGGAATTAGAAAGCGTAACAACGCAACATAGAACAGGAGTAGGATCAGGAGCACAGATTTTCAGAACCAGTGGAGAAATACGATCAGGACATGGCAAATTTTTTGGCATCAAGACTGTTCAAAATTCTTCTGACATCTTTTCTTACGAAAAACCACAGGGGGCATTGAATGGAGTGTACTGTGAATGGTAGGAGGTGGTTTAGCAAGATTATCAATAAGACGAGTTAGAAGATAAGTAAGACGCTAGAAGGTCAGCTTTATCTTTGGCTGAAGTGGCACAATACGGCCATCCGGTTTTGACCGAGGTGGGAAAGAGAAATGGGCAAAAGTTGCGGGCAATAGCTTTAGCAAGAGACTGGAATGCTAGACAACCATTTGGACAAGACGATGATTATATCTGCTGTGCTACACGCGAGGGTAGAATAAAAGACGGGAAGGGAAATCGTTCTACAGTATATCAAATTAGCATGAAGACCTTAGCCAGAGATATCTTCTTTGAACACGATTTAAAGATTCAGAAACGATTGATAATTCCAAGTAACGATTTTGCATTCAGCTAGCAATATGTTTACAAATTATCATGCTCCAGTATAGATCCATACATTACTTGGCCAACCCTCGTCATTGTAAGTAAAAGAAAGAAATTGTGTATTGTGTAAATGGTGCCAGTGATCATCCACAACTGCTAAACAGGAATAAAGTGCCCAGTGCTGCTTGTGAAACGTATGCACATATACGGTGACAATGCAATGTGGCCATCATTGCTGCAGACATTTACAGCAATGCCGAACCTGGGAGAAGGGGTACACTGGATGCAATGCATCTGGGCCGTAGCGTGAAAAGCGAATCCCGACACAGTGAACTCTTTGCTGCCCTTTTCCACTACATGAATTCTTGCACCCGGGCTCCCTGAACTCTGGAACTTGCCCTATATCCACGAAAGTGGGAAGAACTACTTACTCAAGATTCTCAAACAAGCAGAGATGCAGAAAAAAACAGGTTTAAATTTCTTTAATTATTCGCTATGTGCAGCCGGATTACTTCGACAATTGGAAATATATCTTCGTACAAATCTGAAAAATTCAATGATCTATGAAATCTTTGATATTCAAGCCGACAATCAAAACGGCGAAAACTTTGTAACAGAAGCACTAAAGATTGTTTTTCAAAGACTGTCGTACTGTGCTGGTTTCGAAACTGCTCAGTTTCAGTATCGGTTTTCTTTAGTAACGCATAACATTAAAGCGATAAAGTAAAACTACCATGGCTATAGGTATAGATATCGGTCACTGATATCGGTATTTTCATGTCGATAGCTGTAAACCAGGCTCCCTATCGTCGTGGCAGCAAGACAACTGGGCGTAATAAGAAGGCTGACAGCAGCACTAAGCGTTGCCGACGATGTACTTATGTGGCCTTGAAGTACGAATCTAACTCCTAAACCAGCAAAAACACTTTGCTATTCATACTTAAAAAGTCACAAGCAGTGCCAGACTGAATATCAAGTGACATTCAAATCTGTAGACTTATCTTGGGCTAGATGACACGCTGCTGACGCAATTTTACAGCAGTAACAGTCATACAGTGCAAGGAAGACACAGGCTTTTTGCTATACTGGCTGGAAAAAAAGGAACAGATAAGAAAATCAAATTATATGCTTCCCTCCTCACATAGGTAACTATCCAGTTGGCTTTTGAATTTATTCAAACTGTCAGCCCCAACTACCCGTGAAGGCAACCTGTTCAAGTGATCAACGACTCGCTGACTAAAAGAAAGCTTCCTACAGTCTAGTCTAAATCTCAAGCCCTGTAATTTGAATTTATGCCCAGGAGTTCTGGAATTCTCTGTTACAGTGAAAATTTCGTCTTCGTTCATTTTAATAACCCCTCTCAGAGCCTTATAAACCTCAATCAGGTCACTTCTGAGGTGCCTAGTTGCCAATCTCACCTTGAGAGTTGCCTGAAGCTCAAGGTCTTTGTTCAGATGAGGTCTCCATACTTGAACACAGTATTTCAAATGTGGTTTTATAATTGCTTTATATAATGGGATTATAACCTCCCTATCTCTACAAGATATTGCTCAATAAATCATTGAAAGGCACGCCCTCGTCGGTAGCACAGTAGGTAGGATCGCCGTCCTTCCCACACCGTGTGGAAAAGATCTGAGTTCTAATCCCGTTCGATAAAGGGAGGAATTTAAGGGTCTTTTTCACAATGTGGCTGAGTTAGTCGGTCTCAGGCGAGGATAGCGTGGTTTTTTTTCCGGTAACTCGGGTTTTTCGTGCAGCAAACAGAAAATCGACCTCATGGACCTCATCAATATACACGGAGCAACATGGCATCAGTTGCCGATGCTCCTAAAAAACCCCAACGACAACAATAGGACACCATGGGCTTTCCTAGTTGCCTGTTTACAGTGCACAGAAAACTTCACATCTTTTGTCTGAATTGAAAAAATAAAGTAAATATACAAAGTTAGTGCAATGCTATTTCGTTAAATCTCAGTGTGAATGGCTTCACAACGAGTTGCTTATTCGGTACTTCGAATAAGTAACGCTTTCCGAATAGTCAAGACTATTGTTACTTGATCTTGGTGAATACAATCACCTAGACAGCCATTTTAGGTCTATTTGACCCTTCATCGGTATGTGTGGGTAGGTAGCCAGTGATATAATGACTGACAACCCAACTATGAAAATAACTCCATAATATGAGAGATGCCAAACGGTGTGGTAGTTTAACACTTAGTCAAAACATTAGGATTAAAATTACAGACCGACAAGTTAGTGACGTACAAAACGGCCCTGAAACAGGCGTCTGGGAATATGTAAAAACAGGGATATGGAACTGAGAATAGGTAACAACAGCCTTCTTTATTGGAGAAGCGTTACTTACTGAAAGTATAACAGAATAGGCAACTCGTTGGAAGGAATTCACAATGAGATTTAACTAAAAGATGCCAAGTAATTAACTTTAGTTAACTTACTGTGTACTGATGTGATGCATTGCACTAACTAGTACGTCTGTAATTTTTCCGTAGTTTGAGGCTTTTAGCCCTAAAATAATTAAAGCAGCGATCAATCCCTGGCACAGATGCTAAAAAGTGAGCGTCTCTTTCAAAGCAAAACTAGCTTACAAACGAAACTTTGTACATACGTAATACTGAGCTAGGCGATGATGTTGCAGTGATTCTAAGGTCAAACATAAGCGAAAACCACTCTTTAAATGCTAGGCTGGAGACGGAGAATAGCTATGACGTCAACCAACTAATTGATATCATGTGCTGGCAACAAAATCCCACAGGAAGAGCAAGGGCTCCACCTATCCGCAGTTATGGATATGAAGCACACGACAGAGGCCAAAGAGGAGGCCTTGTTTGCAGGAGAAAAAAAGTAGGGGTCGCGTTTCCTTACAGCTAATAGTAAATGCATTTGGCACACGCAAAAGCAGAAAACATGCGTGTGTGTGTGTGTGTGTGTGTGTGTGTGTGTGTGTGTGTTTTTACCACGCGCAAACTGAGGCACGGCAATGGCTATAACTGAGTCTGATATTTCTCTTGCCTTTTCAATATACTTAAACCTCCGTTATCCCCGAAGTTTCTGCAGCTTTATTAACCCTACCCTACACAAGGGAAGGTGTGCACATGCAGTTTAATACCTTTGGGCAAGAAAATTCCTGAATGTATGCACCGATAGCTTATGTTACAGACAATAATTATCGACAGCTGCGATGTACGAAACATCTATCAGAAGTTGCCCAGAAGCACAGCCGTCAAAAAAAAAAAAGAAGCAAACATTGGTTTTTTTTTTTTTTTTTTTTCTTTTCCGGAGCGCTTTCCTAACCTTCATGGCAATGGGATAGTGAAGAGTCAGTGCGTCATGAAAGTGAAAAACATAAGGCCAGTTTGCCTGTTTCCATGATGAACAAATCCCAGAATGTTTCCACTCCACCCGAGACTGGCTAACTCAGCCCTAATGAAGAGGCCTAAAATAGCTCCCTCCTCATCAAACAAATTTCCAAGCTCCTGTGAGCAGCAGTCGTTACGATGATCGCTCTCCTTGCATACCGTGTGGGATGAAGCCTCAGTTCGAATCCCAATTTGAAGGCGAGGAAAACTTTATGGAACTTTTTCAAATAAACCAAACTAGTCTGTCTCCAGTGACGGGTAGACATTTTTTAAAACCGAATGTTCCCTTTCAGAGATTATAAAACGAAAGAGGGCTTATAGACCGTAATTAGTTCCTTCTCTAAGATGCCAATTAATATGCTCTGTAGCTTACATTTCTCAACCTCATCAAGCCGTGTTGCCTGTCTACACTGATCGTTTCGGAAAGCTTACTGTTATTGTGTAAGTGTGTGTTGTTTTTCTTATTTATTATTATTTTATTTAGCTAAGACTTTCATAAAATCATATTCGTACACGTTACCTGCATTCGATTTCCATCGTGGGCAAACTTGCTGCTCTTACTGAAGATGGAGCATTGGCTTTCATACAGAACACTATCTGCAGCTTTCCATGTTCCAAATGCGAACTGCAACAAATTGTTCAATAAATCATCGACGTTACTCCATGAAGTTCTCATTGCTGCCTACCTGCATTGAACTGCACAGAGAATTTCATGTCTGCCTGGATCGTAACCAACAAATCCCTTTCTTCCTCTACTATTTTTAATTTCGCTTTTTCTATCGGGGGGGGGGTTGTTATTTCTCAAGTGTAAAACTAGCCCTTCCATTCTGCAGCACTAAAAGTAAATATTTAAGTGTAATTGTTGCGGACACCAGGGTTCCACCCCCATTAGCCGCTTTTATACTTCTTGTGGTGAGGCTTGCGACATAACCGGTCATGGGCGGTAGTGTTTTGTGTGTAAATTTTGTGCTCAGTTCTGCTGTTATGTTGTGTAACGGGCACCTGGCATCTTACCAAAAATTTCTGGTATCAGGATCAGCAAACAGAGGAAGCTCCTCAAAGCAATTCCTGTCTTCTTTGGAAGGAGTCCGCCGTAGCCTAGTGGTCAGGCGCGCGGGTGCATAAGTACACGTGCCTTGAGTGACCGGGGTTCAAGCCCGTGACTGCTGAATACGGTGCTGTTTCTTGTATTCTGTCTATTTGTGAACTCCTCTGACCGTTTGGTCGTCCCGGAGTATAAACAGAAAAATTATTATTATTTATCATGGACCAAATTTCACCCCATCCAACTCCATTAATAGGAAAAGATTCATCATTAACAAATATATTATGTACAGTACTATGTACAATCAGTAGCAAGTCCAAGTTGGTTTCAACAGTTCACCAAACAATACGAGTCAAAAAGGATAATCCACTGTTGTAGCATTCCCAAGGATCAAAGAGATGAATCTTCAGAGACAGTAGAAATCCAGTAATTCGAATATATAATAATAACATTGTTACCATCTAATACAAGTAATCAATGTGAGAACTCGCAGTTATAAGTCACTTTTCTTTACACCAACCCTGAGGTACAAAGAGTCACAAGAACAACATTCTATCTTGGGTTAACTGATCGAAGTTCATCTCTTCTTTTGAAGACACGTGCATTAAGAGCATTAAATACAAGCTGAGATCGAACAAGTAAAGGTTTATTTTCACTAATTAAGTGTCCAATTAAGTGTTCACTGATTAAGTAAGTAGAAGTTCTTAGTCTATAATCCAAATAGTAGTGACAATCAAATAAGATATGATCCACGTTCTTTTCATCCCCACACATACAAAGTGCAGTAGGAGACAGTCCTAGTATACACAGTTTACTATTAATGCTGCCATGATCCGACACAGCAAGAATGTGCCGTGCAATCCTGGAGAAAATCATAAAAATTCGTTATTCTTGAACTCTCTATAACTAAAGGTAAAAATTCTCTCGTTCACTACCAAGATCTTCTGAGGTATTGATCTGGTTATAGTGATCATTCATGTATTAGGAATTTTCAGATAAAAGAACCACTAGGTGGAAGTGATCACAGTGTACTGATGTGGGATTTACTTAAAGATTTAATTACCATCAAGGGGTAAAGGAAAGGGTTTTTGCTTCCGTAAAGGCGAGTACAGTGGTCTCCGACAGTTTTTAAATTCTGTACAGTGGGATCAACTGACGACGTTACCAACAGTAAATTCTAAGTGGGAAGCATTCAAGGAATTAATCGTCGATGCTACTAAAAGTTTCATACCTATTAAGAAATATTGTTCAAGGTTTAGGCCTAAATGGTTGTCAAATGAACTGATGAGCTCCTAACAGAGAAGAAAAATGCATGGGATGCATATAAATTATCAAGCGACTCAGAAGCCCATGGCAGATATAAGCTAGTCTGTAATCAGGTCACAAAGGAGGTTCGGCAGGCGAAGGCAGATTACGAGAAATCCTTGGCAAAAAGATGCTAAGAAAAATAGCAAGGATTTCTTTACTTATATAAACTCTAAAAGGAAGGGGATGAATCTGATTGGTCCACTTGACATCGATGGTTCGTCTGTTGATGATCCTGCTCAGATAGCAAACAAACTGAATGAGTATTTTGCATCTACATTCACACATGAGGAATTATTAAGTTTGAAAATGGCAGAAGGTTATCAAATTGTAGCAGGATACTTAATGATTTTGTAATAACTGAGAGCAAAGTGGAAGAGAAACTGTTGAAGTTAAACGTAAGAAAAGCACCTGGGGTGGATGGGATCTATCCAGTTATATTAAAGGAGGCGGCAAAGCAACTAAACAAACCCTTAGCCATAATTATGAGAGCATCCTTGGACTCAGGGGAGGTTCGCACGGACTGGAGATGTGCAAATGTATCCCCAATTCACAAAGGGGGATCGAAGGGTGCCACGAGTAATTACAGATCAGTTAGTTTAACTTCTGTTCCGGGTAAAATAATGGAGTCGCTGGTTAAAGATGCATTGCAGGATCATCTAGACAAGACTGCAGCAATAATTCAGACACAGCATGGGTTTGTTAAGGGAAAGTCTTGTCTGACAAATTTGATAGGATATTATGATGTGGTTACAAAGGAACTGGATGCAAAAAATAATTTTTATATCATATATTTGGATTTCAGGAAAGCTTTTGACACTGTTGCGCATGGAAGACTATTGTACAAATTGGAGCAGAATGGTATTAAGGGTAAGTTGCTACAATGGATAAAAGGATGGTTAAGTGCGAGAAGACAGAGGGTGGTAATCAATGGGTGCTGCTCTACTTGGACTAATGTTATTAGTGGAGTCCCACAGGGTTCGGTGTTGGGTCCACTGTTGTTTTTTATATTTATCAATGATATTGATGAAGGTATATCAGGCTTAATGTCGAAGTTTGCAGATGATACAAAGGTTGGCAGGGTTGTTAATGACAGTAATGGCAGTGTGCTACTGCAACAGGATCTAGATAATTTGGGCAGATGGGCTAAGAAGTGGCAACTGAAGTTTAACCTTGACAAATGCAAAGTACTGCATATGGGTAGAAGTAACCCCAGAGAAACGTACCAACTGTGTGTACTACACTTAAGGTGGTAGGAAATGAAAAAGACCTGGGAGTAATTGTGCAGTCAGATATGAAGTTTCTGAGCAATGCAGACAGGCTGCCAGGGCAGATCATGGGGTTTTGTCAATGATATATAGGAATTTTGCTAGCAGGGAAAAGGAGGTGATTATCCCTCTGTATAAGGCAATGGTCAGGCCACGCCTTGAGTACTGCGTACAGGTCTGGAGACCTCATTTTAGGAAGGATGTAGATTTACTTGAGCGTGTACAGAGAAGGGCAACAAGATTGGTGAGGGGAATGAAGGGATCCTCTTACCAAGAGAGGCTTAAGTTCTGCAAATTGCAGTGGATGGAGACTAGGCACCTGCGCGGTGATCTGATTGAGGTGTATAAGGCCTTGAATGGGTTCAGCACTCTGAATTCTGATGGGATCCTTCCACTTGTTCAGATTACGAACCTAAGAGGGCATAAATTCAAATTAAGAAAGGACAGATGTAGAATAGATGTGCGGAAATTTGCCTTTAGCCAGCGGGTGATTAATTGCTGGAACAAACTTCCATCTGTCGTTGTGGAAGTTGATAGGTTGAATAAATTTAAGGAGGAACTGGACAGGCATTTGGAGGGAATGGTGTGATTTTTTTTTTTTTTTTTTGGCTGATGCTGCATAAGCTCATACATTTGCTGCATAAGCTCATACATTTCTTGCATCACATGCCACTATTACTACTATTCCAATCACTTTGCCACTTTTCAATATAGATGGAACGTATTTTCCTTTCAGAAGCCAAAGCAGCACTAAAATCAAGCTGCACAGCTTCCAAGGAAACAGGGCGTGCTTTCTTCAGATAATTCATGTATCTGTATTGTATCTCATAATGTACTGGTAGTTTTCCCAACAGAACCTGTAAAGCCACAGCAGATGTAGTTCTACATGCTCTAGACATCATCAGGAGGGCAGCACGCTGGGCCTGTAACAACTGTTTAATCACAGCAGACTTAATAGCTCTATAGTCCCAAGCACCAGCACCATAAGTAATAATAGACAAAAAGACAATTGTAATCTGCAGCACTGAAATATAGTTACCACTTCTCTGACCATTTCCCGAAGGAAAATCAGGCAGACTTCAGAAATGGTTTCATTCGGCAAATTTCGACATCACACCCCGCTTCCCTTCATGAATATTATTTAGCGAAATCAGAAACAAGATTGCTCCAATCTCACACTTACAAAATTAGAATTTTAACTTACAAGATAATCCCCTAATAACGCCGCAGTCATGATTACTGAACGGGTTACGATCCTTTTCCTATAACATCCATCACCATCACATATGCAGCGACACGGGTTCTGCGATTTAAAATTTTCCCACCGCTCAAAGAATTAACAAGTTGCCTGAAAATTATGATATTTTCTCTAAATAACCACTCTTATACCATGTGAGTTTAAGTTAATTTAACCTACTGACTAAATGTACTATACAATTAGGCAACGTTTCCAGAACCCATCATCAGATGGGTTCCAGAACAGTAATCAGTAAAATACAAGGATACCTTTTATTAGTATTATCTCTTTCTTCTTCTTATGAGTATATTTCCATCCTGCGAAGGATACTGGTACCAGGTGCGTGGGGGTGTTTGTATGGTTAGTATTATTGGTCGGGGAACTAACTATCCTATAGGTGTTGAGAATTGCACAATTCTGGAGTTCCTTGTAGTTCCTCTGCAAGGCCTATTGCTGCTAGGTTCTTCTGTAGGCTCATTGGTTGAATGCCGATGGTTGCACAGTAATCTGTGTACTTCTGATATTTTCCTTGTAGGACTTCTGGAGGTTGTTGTTCGGCACCGCTGTGTCGATCAAGCAAGTAGTCCTTTCTTTCTTGTCAATGAGGGTTATGTTCGGTCTGATGTGCCTTGTCCCTTCTTATGGTGCGATCCTAGAACAACTTGTGAGTAGGAGTTTCTAGCAGAGCCCGAGGTTCGTATTTGTAATGTGTATACTCTCTTTGATCAAGTGATATTTCTTAGTTAGCTTCTGATGTATTATCCTGGCAACCTGGTGGTGCCAATAAATGTATTACGTCTGCGTGATCGCCCTGCATCCCGTCGTGATGTGTTGGATTGTTTTTGGGGGGCAGGTGGCATCGTCGACATGTGTCGTGTGTCATCTGGGGTTCTTGGCAATGTATTTCTGTAGTTCGTGGCCTTTATTACCCCGCCTTGAATGAGGATGAAGAGCATGAATGCTTCGATCTCGATTATTGGGTTTTTCAGGCGCATCAGCAAACTAAGGCTATATTGCTCCGTATATGCTTGCCTGCAAATTGCATGTGTTCTGAGGAGAATTTTTCCAGGAGAAAAAAAAAAAAACATGCTGCACTCAGCAGAGACAGACTGACTCAGCCAAGTTGTGAAAAAGGCCCATAAAGATTCCTCACGTCATCGACGGGATACGAACTCTGGTCTTTCCCACCCGGTTTGGGGAGGACGGCGATTCAACAACTGTGCTACCACAAGGGCAATTGCTCAGTCTCTTTGAAGAGCGTCCCGCTGGTGAGTCGTTCATTGAAAGCATCCCTATAGTCTTGATGTAGATAATTGCGATGCCTACCATATAGTGCTTTCTTCGCTCCTTCTATCTGGATGGGTGAGTTCTCATCGTTGAGAGTGAGCGGGATATGCCGTTTGTCTATCTTCCTTATGACCTTATAGAGTAATGCATTTTTCCGGAAGTAATCCTGTAGGTTTTTAATCGATTTATTGCATTTTCGATGAGGTCTGTCAATCTCCTTCCTCCTCCTTTCCAGGCTATAGTCAGTCTCTCGACGACTGACTTCGGCTGGTGTTAGCTGCTCTTCCTCATCACTGTCTTGTCCTTCTCATGATCTTCCCCAGTTTGGTGTTAGTTCACTCTATGGTTGGTTAGTCCACCCTAGACTTCAACTGCTACGACCCAGCTTAGAGGGATTTTCGCGGGGAAATTCTGGCTACTGAAGTAGGCCATATGGAAATTTCGGCTTCCCCCTACACCAAGGACAACCCAGATGGCGCAGCTCTCAACATCAGACGTCTTGCTGCTATCATTCACGAGAGAAGACTAGTCTTTGCCGTCAAAATGATAGTCGGCATTATTTCAGTACCAGAAATTTCTGGGCTAACTGCGGATGGAGGATTCCGGTTATCTGATCGGTTCCTACCCGTGCAAATACTGCAGGACATACACTCCTTGGACGGCGACCTCTACAAGTTCGCAAACAGTACTCGGTCGACTTCTTTCCCAGGACCACGTCACAGGACATTAGAACCTGCTCCCGAGGACATGTCTTACTGGATCGCTTACTTTTATCGCTTCAGCGCTCTATGTTATTAACTTTATTGAAAGTACCTAGAACAGCGTCTACAAACGCCCTACAGGTAATTGCTGGTACCATGCCATTGGATTTATTTATTGTCTACAGAGGGTTTTTGTACAAATTGAAAAAGGGTACATCAGTAACGTTTTTGGATATTACAATTGATTTGGAGAATAATATTAAAGAAGAAAAACAACGAATATGGAACAAATTAATGGATTTATGGCAGACCAGATGGGAAAGTGGTGATGTTGGAGCTGTGACGAGGAAATATATTCCCCAGGTGAACTATGCATTGGCAAAAACCGTGGCATCTTGGTTTACGCCTTCTATGTACACTTCTTATTTGTTAACAGGACACGGCTCACTTAGGGCCAAATTATATGAGAGAGGGTTGGAGACAGATCCTTTCTGTACATGTGGCGAGCAGGAGACTTGGATGCATGTAATTTTTTTATGTCGGGAGTATAAAGACCAAAGGCGGATTTTGATGGCGCATATTCCTGACTTATCATTTGATACAGTGCATTTGCTTATTGCAAATCGTGACTGTTTTAATTTATTTCAGGAGTTTTCAGCTGCTGTTTTTGCAAGAAGAACTGTTCTCAGAGCCTTTCTTCAGAGGCAAACCTAGTGTCTTAATTGTCTTCATGGAGTTTCACTATTGGTTTCTGCATCTGGCTGGCGGCTGGGGTGCTGGACCTGATTCATGGTGTTGGGTCTGGTGCTCTGGTTGGTTGTCTTTTGTGCTGCAATCATGAATACTCCATTCTGGATTCTGCCGTGCTGGATCAGATTCATTGCGTCGGGTCTGGTGGTCTAAAGCGTCTATTATCCATGGCGTACAGTTGGAGATTGCTGGATAATACCGTTATTGGTTTTGGAGGTTCCAGTGCATGTGAAACAGCAGCTGAGGAAATATTCAATTGAACTGTGATTTTTGAAGTTTATAGTTGTGCCATCCAGACTATTGAATATTATTGTTGTTTTATTATATATATATATATATATTTTTTTTTTTTTCCCTGCTGGCTCCCTGGTATGGCCAACCCGGGGCGCGGGATTGCTGGCACTCACTGGTATTGCACTACCTCCAGTGGGTGCGGGATTTCAAGTGCGAATAGCGCTACAGTAAAATCAGACTCAAGTAATTTAACATACTTTTTAAGGACTGCTTTGTAAAGACTATATATTCCCAAGTTCTCAAGGTAGATTTGGGCTTATGCCTGGGAGCTATCCTGAATAAGAACACACTTGCACACACACATGAGAGTTTAATGTTTGTCAGAGCATATAATTATATGTAAATATATCTTGTATATAAATCATGTATATACTTTTATGTACATAATGTTGAGACTATATTGTGTGTAATTAATAAATGAATGAAAAATGAAAAAATGTCTTACTGGATGCTTACCCCTAGATCTCCATGTCATACTTCGGCCTCTCTCATGCCATCAAGAAGAATAAAGAGGTTGAAATACCATTAAAACGCGTACAGACACTAACATCAAACATGAGATGACCCGTGTGTGGACTGAACTGGTTTCCCTACGGCAGACACGATGGAATAACTCAACAGGTGAAATTACTAAACTCTTTATTCCGGATGTCACCTTTCTCAACAAACGACGTTGCAACTGGTTCTACCCTAACGTCTACATGTCCTTTCTTTTGACTGGCCATGGATCATTTAAAAGGAGTCTTCTCGACTTTGGTCTGGGTGAGGATGCTTTTTGCATTTGTGGAGAGTCAGAGGACTGGAACCACGTGATGCACTCCTGTCCGATCTATCTTGACCACCGCAACCAGCTTCTTCTGGCCCTCAATGCACCGACAATCCATCCAGAGGCTAGGGTATTGGAATCAGAAGAAGCCTACAAAGCATTCTCGACCTATGCCACCGCGGTCTTCAACAGACGCCGCTATCACTCACAACCACCAACTCGCACACCTATGACTACCTCAGCTCATTCTGTCGACTAGCTTCCCCACTACCAATCATACCAGAAATTAAATTACTTGTCAGCCATAAGTATATACCAAATCCAGTAATGATTCTCTACTTCACAAGATGCACAATTGCAATCACGTCACCAAGTTTCTATTATGTGGCCTCTCGAGAGCTGCCTCATTTTTTTTTTTTTCCTCTTCCTGTTCATCCACAGTAACTTCATCTTCCCCTGAAATGCTCCAACATGTTCTTTGCTGCTCCTAGAAGACTTCATCGGGTGAGTGATTCTCAACTTCCCTTGACACAGCTTCCACCTTCATGAGTGTCAACTTCCCTTGACACTCATCCATATACCGTCAACTTCATCAGACTGGCTCTTCAAGACGTAAATATCCTCCGATAACCTCTAGATCACCAGCTAAGAGAATCAGCTGGTGATCAGGCTGGAATTCTCTCACCAGCTGAGAGAATCAGGCTGGAATTACGTACCGCAAGGCATCCAACAACTCTTCGCTCAAATATGCATCAGATCCAATCATGTGGGAGTTACATCCGATATTAATTTTCAACAATTTTAACATTTTTTATTGATATTTCAAATCATTTGAAATATCAATAAAAGATGATATTAATATGAAAATAAATGATTTAGTATTAGTAAAGGCCAAAAGATGCTTTCTTGCATCTTTTGGCCTTTACTACTACTAAAATCTGAAATAAATGCCTGCAAGAAAATATATAAACGCCTTAGTCAACAAAAGTGAAACTGATAGGAAGTATAGGTTATCTCATCTTCCCTCTTCGCTTTCTTTAAGAATAGCGATAAAGTTAAAGATTCCAATCTTTGTGACAGTGCTCCAGGGAAGAGGAAGAAATTGAGTTTCTGAATCGTTTATAATGCAGCCATTCATTGTGAAACTTCTGTATGCAAGGACATCAAAACTATTTATTTCATCATCCTACTGTGTGATTGCAATAAAGATTATAATGGATAGATATTAAAAGTATACTCTCAAAGAAATATGTTATAAATATGTATTCGTTTCACTCCTCATTGAATACTGTCAACTGATATGTATAAGAACTTGTCATTAAGAAGTTGCACTGCATTGCACTGGATTTTACATCACACCACGCAATGGTGCAGCCTCTACTTGCCCTGTGTACAACCCATCATAATTGGTTGCTGTAACAGTGGAAGGCAATTTATTGAGTGCCGGATCTAGGTACAGTACACGATTTCTCGCTTGACTGACGTGTTTTGTTTGATCGGACGCCAGGAGAACACAGTGTGTCGTCCCAATTGTGAAGTCTGACACAGATACTTCCACCCTCTGTTCCTCCTCTTTGTTTGAGCTTCAACCATTGGTTGTCTTTCTTGGATGTTGTTTGTTTGGATGTCTTTCTTGGAACAATGAATTACATTCTGGACACGCTCTCCCTACATTCTGGCAATAACATTGGAAAGACTTTTCTCTTTCAGCTTGAATGGGCCTTCGCAAGTAGGGAAAAGGATGCCATTTTCCCTTTATATAACACAATGATGAAATTGTATTTAGAATATGAATGTTCAGGGTTGAAAACACATACGATAAGGATTCAGACAATTCTTCTGGAATTCAATTACACAGGAAACTGAAACAATACGTGCTGTCTTGAAGCAGTGTTTTCAATCTGTGTTCCGAGGAATTCAGGATTTCTGCTGTTGTTATTTGGTTTTTTAGGAGCATTAGCAACTAAGGCCATATTGCTCCGTGATATGCGGTGGTCATTCCCTGACCTTTCCGCATCCCCGTATTTGGTGGTGACGGGCTCGAACCCCGGTCTAATCAAGAAGCGTGTGCTACGCACTGCTGCTCCTTCCCACCTGGCTAAGGAGGCGCAGGATTTCTGCGAAAGGGGCTCCAGAGGTACGCATTTCAATTGTTTCATTACTGACTTTTTTCTGTTACACTATTTTATTTTTAAGCGTATGTTATTGTTTATAAAGACAGTGGAATTCAGCGGAAAATGTGGGGTTTTGGAAAAAAGTTGAGCCCTAAAAGCCAGCCTTAAAGTGTATTGGAGCTGGAACTGGTCTGAAGTTGGTACCTTTTTTTTTTTTTTTGGACATTTTTTCGCAGACCCTCACAAGTAACAAAATCTTTCTATGCCCTAAGTTTTTTTTCTTTTTAATACTGAGTTTCGGGCGTTATTCGCAGACCCTCTGAAGCATCTCTATGGACCACCAGCAGCAACCCACGGATCACAGTTGGAGAGAAGCTGGTCTAGTGTTTGCAGTACAGAATCGTTAGATTGCAGCTATCGCATTCACGGTCGATAACAGCTGGAACTGGATGACAAAAATTTGACCGGGTTTGGCGCACGCCGAAAGCTTTTTAGATTTTGACCTCATGGTCATAAGCACCTAAGGCCATTTAAATCGCATAAATTGCGATCTACAAGACCAAAGAATACAACCCTCGCCGAGATTAACTAACTCAGTCTGTGTGCAAAAGCACAAAAGTTTCTTCAATACAGACGGGACTCGAATTTTTCCACACGATATGGAAGGGTGCCAATGTACTGTGCCACCTACAAGCACTACAGCATCATTAGCGTGTAAAAACATGAACGAAGTTAGTAGAGCACATCGCCTAAGAAAAGGTAATTAAGTCTAAACGCGCGCGCATGCACATACATACATAGCGAGTACACAAAAAAATTATTTCACGCTAAAACTGTCTTAAAAACAATGCGTGCAATTTTGCCGTTCTTGTTGTCGGCCGACTTCGTTCTGTGAACAATCTGAACACCCTCTAGGAACGGGCCTGCATGTTTCTGTCATATTGATCTGTCTTCTGCAGAACGCCGATGAAGACTACAAGGCAGTCGTCAGAGCGACACGAGTTAAAAGTTGTGTAAAGCCATCACGGTTAACGCACTTTACAATTTTAATACGTTGTCACCAATAACGGATCGCAACCAAGGTGATCGCTAATCCATAATTCCTGTTGGTAAGAAAATGAACTTAATGTTGCAAACAAAAGTTTCCAGAAGAAGGTCATTTTTTTTATATATTTTTACTCGCACACTTGGAAAAATCTCAAAAGATCTGTAACCGATCCATTTCCAATTGACAGAGCTATGGAAAGACACCATATCAGGCAGAAGTACCCGGGGATGCGAACACCGAAGGACCCCCTTCCCTTGATGAGGAAGTTTGTCGATAATAAATCTTCACATCGTGACCTACGGGGTTTTTAACGCATTAATAACACTGTATAATTACGTCACGCGCGTCGTCAACAGTCAACGCACTACTTTCTTCTTACCTACAGCCCTGTCGGGGAAACGACACAAGAACTCTACTTCCTATGGTTAATATATTATCCTAACGGGCCCCGTACGATGGGACGATCAATCTTCCTGAATGCGTGTAATTCTTCTCTGAAGGACAAAAGAGCTGATCTACAATATACTTATTAACTAACCAACTTACAGTAGTTAATAGCGATGGCCTACTTTTTTCTTTTTTAACATCTGGGCTTTTACCAGACAAAAAGAAGCTAAATGTGACCTATAGTTATAAGCCCAGTAACAACTATATGTACAGTATAATAGGCTAGTTAAGATTCAATACTCTTCGTAAGGGCTGGGTGATATATGGGGGATCCATCATACGCAGCAAAATCATAAATATTCAGTTAAAATTGAAACGTTTGTAATCACAACGTATTGCTAGTCTGTTAATAGTAATTCCTTACTTATTGTTGAGCAACCGTTTTTTACTTTTATTTCCAAGTCTTTCTCTTGTTTAGTGGATGGATGGAATGGGTTGCTTTAAGGTTAGCGCCAAGGCAAATAAGGCAACGATGAAGATTCTCTTCCGGCTTGGTAACAATACTTGAAGCTTTCTGATCACAATTTTGTTACTAAGGATTCTTAGCACAATTACACTAGCGGTTTACGCAGCTAGATGAGTTTGATAAACCATTAAAGTTTTCCTCAAATACACAAATCCACTTCAAACAATACCTTCCATCTGGTCTTGTGGATAATTTCAATAAATTTAAGGAAGCGTCACACAATTTATTATATCATTTACCACTTATGGGGACAGCGTGCAGTATAATTTTCTATGCGTACCATTGATTCGTCATCGCAGAACTAAGGTGCAGGATGGTTATTAAGTCCTTTCCTACTTTTAAAAATTAATATCTCAAACCATAGATCATACGGAAAAACGGTTTTTTGCACTGGTCGGTCTTATTCTTCGTAGTCAAGATAAGAAGCTCGAAGCTGTAGCGTTAACTTTAGCCAGTACCCAAGTTCAGTGAAGTTCATTTTAAAATGCTGTCTAAATATAAAATGCTTTTAATTAAATTTAATTACAAGAATGGAGCTAGTGTTATTGCAGCCATTACAGAATATTAAAGACAAAAAAAAATAAAAGTCTCGAGGGCTGCTTTTCGAGAAGAATGACATTCAATATTGTAAAGCATTTCGAAGAACGCTATCTAACTCCCAAGCCTACCAGTGGTCTTCCCTCGGCATCATACGAAGCGATTCAAAGAATTGGTGAGGCGCAACAGTAAGCCCGATCAAATTCGTTAAGATGATCCAATGGTCGCTATGCATCTCGTATCACTGATACTCCCTGGAGCACAGTACGTAAAACCTTAAATATAGGTCTCCACCTGTTTCCCTGTAAAATTAAATATCTGCATGGATTGGAACCATAAGACTATCAAAGTCGTCTGATATCGCCCAGTGGATAATTAAAAAGGTCATACCAGTTTCGTGAATCACGATCCTCTTTCTTACGTAAAAAAAAAAAGAAGTCAACTGCAACCATTATCAACCCACTGCAGGATGGAAGCCTCCTCAACGATTTATGTTGAGGGAAATGGACTGTAATCTGCCAAGCTGGTCCAGTGCGGGTTGGCATCTCGACCGTATTTAGCAGTCAGGGGCTTGAATCCCGGTCTACTCAAAGAGCGTGTGCTACTGCACCGCATTACTAACCACTCTACTACGGAGGAAATATATAAATTATGATTACCATGTCT
The DNA here is from genome assembly GCF_048544385.1 of Mastigoproctus giganteus. Lineage (NCBI taxonomy): Eukaryota > Metazoa > Arthropoda > Arachnida > Uropygi > Thelyphonidae > Mastigoproctus > Mastigoproctus giganteus. Next base: position 98,149,379 of record NC_143587.1, on the reverse strand, counting down.
TTATGCAATGGATACGCTACCTTGCAGCCCGTTTGTCAGCGATCTGAGGTTCAATCCTGTTACAAATAAGACAGTTCTTTACAAAATCTTCCACCCCCACTTAGTTTACTTATCTCTGGCGAAAGTGAAGAGCTTTTATTACAGGTAACTTTTTTTTTTTTTTTTAACTTCGATGTACATGAAAATCGGCCTAGAATATACGCAGTTTACAGTTGGGTCAACGACTAATTTGAACAAACAAAAATCGAAAAGAAAAGCAGCTCCAAAAATACAGATACGAGCAAAAATACAGATACCACCCCCACACACCAGAAATTGGGGGGGGAAAATTTTTCATTTCCATTTATTTCAAGTTTGTATATTAAAAGGTTTGTGTTTTGCCAAAGATTAAATTAAACTCCATGAGCGATTCTCCCCTCCCTTAAATTTGGAAAAAAAAAATATATATATATCCCCCACTATTTATTCCCACGTGATATCCCCTTCCTTCCAATTTCTTCAAGAATCAAATTTCTTCGTACGTAGAGGCTGCAACTTCTGGGTCGCCGTTGGTTGCATATTTACTAATACATTTGGAGCGTTTCGGAATAATACATTTCATGCAGGCTTTTTCCATTCCAAAATATACTGAAACCTGTTTTCTTCCAGCATCCTAGCATTTACCCTTTTTACACAAAAAAAAAAAATAAATAAATAAACTTCCAGAGGTTAAGGAATGTTAAGAAGCCAACCATGTGGGATAAATTCAAGGCAAGGAAATTGCTGACTTTCCTTATAAGGAACCTCTAAGTACTTCATCGAAGTGGAGAACAAATATGCAGTCTGTTTGCTAAGGTTGAAAGAAAGCTTCGCATTCTCTATATCGGAGAGGAATGGGCATGGCTATGTATTGGAGCACTGCCATGATAGAAAACATTATCAACAAACATTTAATATCAACAGAAATTCCGATCTCCCAAAAAAGCATCTCCTGTGTGAACAGCTTTTGATGTCAAACTGGAGAATGTCGCAAAGCGTACACTGAATGAACATAACAAGAACGAAAAATGGATAAAAGAAAATCATGAATGTGCATTTTTGAGAGGAACCTTTCCTAGATGGTGAAATACCAACGCGAAATTGATCCCTTCCTGGGGAGGCCCACTTTCATTAGTGCTGCTTCTAAAGACAACGTCTCCATTTGTCTCTTCTGGACATTCATTACCTGTCAACTAAACCGTAACTTATCTACCAAAGACCGGGCTCCTCATACTGAAGAAATAACATCGGAGATAAGGTTAATGTTCAGTTTCTTACTTCGTGCAATTACCTAACTACGGGTACCTATTTTGGTCTCCAGATCAATGAGAAAATATGTAATACTAGCATCACATCTGTCAAAGAAATGACAAATGGTCGCATCTATCTCTTAGTGATAATCTTTTTCTTTCTTTTTTATTTATTAATTTCAGTTCACTGTTTAACGTCTTGTTCTTTTTCCTGCTCCGATTTCTAAGTTTAATACAAAACAGTACCGTCACAGTGTTTTCTGGACATCCCAGAAATGCGAATTATGCTTAGTGCGTTATGTTTAAATTTCTAATTAAAGAGGATCAAAACTCACTTATGTTATGAATTTCAAGACTATGATTAAAACTGAATAAGACTGACTTCCTACGTGATTGAGAATATCTTAATACTATTCAAAAACAAAGAACTCAAAAAGACCATGGCGTCTTATCGATGAATAGTTATCCTATAGAGATAGGGAAGCCATAATCCCACTGTATAAGCCAATTTATAGACCACGTTTGGAATACTGTATTTGAAAGGAAATATTTAAAAGTTCCGTAATTTCTGTTTAGCTGAGAAGCATATTTTCTTCATAGGCAGCCATAAAAAGGCACAAATTTCTTCCTAATTTGTACAACGTGAAATTTGATTTATAGATATTATATATTTTATCTGAATAAGGGACTGAAAAGGTCCTCCATCCTCGGAAAAGCAAGGTAACACACTAAAACAAATCCCGGTTAATGCTATTAACATACTCGGTGGCGTCTCCTATAATTCCTGCAAGGTGTGGGTAAACGTGCTCCTCAGAGGAAGAAGTCAGGCAATATCAGATTTCTTCGAGTTCCTTCGAAATTATTCGATCTGTGAAAGCAGATTCCACCAATGGCATTTAAGTTTTGGAAGTGGAAGGTTAAACCATTCTTTTCGAAACAGTCTCCGATTCATTCGACACCAGATCCCACCCTTATTAATGCGACAACCCCTGTAGTATGCACGGATTTCAAATAGCCCACATGTGTATTTTAGCTGTTGAAACCAGCCCTCATCTGTGAAAAATGTCTTATCCAGTCCACCTGCAATAGGCCATCACCTTCATTCATATTGGCTAAAACTTTAAGCCATTTCTCTAAAAACTGCTGTATGAAAATTCAATTTGTTCTGCGGGCTTAAGGGATTTGGAGAGTTTCTTTGCTAACTAATTTCATATACTCAACACGTCCCATCGAAACATTAGGTCTGCCGCTACATTCGACGATAATTAGGTTTCCTATCTCCATAAACTTCTTTACTATAGTCTTTGCTATCCAGTGCCTTTGTTGTGGGAAATTCAGGTTTAACAAATGTTTATTTAATTCTCCAGAACGAACAAAATGCAGAGATAATGTCAGCACCACATATAAACGCTGGATGTGGCGCTGACTCACCACTTCAGCAATGGATATATACAGTTAATAAATATTCTTTTTATACTCGGCACTATCACCACGTCAGAGGAATTTAAAATTAATCTTTCGACAATGAATACAATCATTAAACGTGCTTAACAATCACACGGGCTTGAACCACGATCCACTCAAATCAAAGGCGAGTGTTTCTGCACTCTTACCCTTGACCACTCCGGCTGCATTGGACCTACTAACACAGGTGTGTGTGTGTGTGTGTGTGTGTGTGTGTGTGTTAATTTCGGTTTATAGCAAATATTCTATCTAGTCCAACTAACAAAATCACCCTGCAGAATAATCGGTTAAACTAAAAGCTATTGGCTACGTTTCCGAATCATCTCAGTTATCTCATCTTCAGCTCAAAAATCAAGGGTTTCATCAGCTGTAACGAAGCAATCTGCATACTACAATGCCAAGAAGAGAACTGGGAAGGTGAAACGACAAACAGTCGAAGTTGTACTAAGCTAAATTGTTCACACATTTTTCTTTCAGAAATTTTAAATGAAAATTAACAAGAAAACAGTACGTATTTATTTTAATACAGCATAATCAATAACTTATCTTTGTTATTAATTTTTTATTAAAACACTGAAGCAAAAAACTATATATTAATAGTCAAAATTAAAACAAAAACATTTGGGAGTCTCTCTCTCAACCCTGTGGGAAAGTTGCCACATCAACCATTTTGCTTTAAAATGTTTATTTCTGATGTATTCTCTTCTACATGCGTTGATACACTTCCTTAGTGTTCTTATTTCAAGGAGTCGCTTTCCACATTTTATCCAATCATCTTTCTTTTTAGCAATAAATTTATTGCTAAAAAGAAAGAAAGAATAAATTCATATTCTTTGTTTGAATTTCCATTTCCACTCAAATCTACACTTTTTTCTACCTTTGATCACACTCTTTTTATTGATTTTTTTTTCCTGTTTTCATTGGGTGGAAACTCCTTTTTATTTAAATATTTTCTGTTGCTGTCCAGACATACTTTCATTCTCTATCTTGTAAACTCCTCTGGTCGAATATGGCCGTCAGTGTTTCTTTCTACTGTTGGAAGATATTGGAATCTTTGGGACATGGTAAATATTTTTTTTGAGAGAAACAAATCGAATTCTTCGTTCGAGAAGAATCTGGAAATAGTAAACAGTGCTTGGGACATGAGGAGACACTTGAGGTTGATGGGATAGTTGAATTCGGAATATCAGTAGCAGCAGATGCTAATGAATTTTGATTAGAATTTAATGGTCACTACGATGAAGCAGTAACAACTGAGGATTCATCTGTGGAGTTCGGTAGGATAATTCTGCGATTGTAAAAAGTGGTCACAAATGGCTAGGATGAAATGGATAAAATTCCTCTTTCTACATACACTTCCTTAGTGTTCCTCCTAAACTGTGGTAGAGACTCCACATATCACCACGTGGTCAAATATAGTGTATAAATTTAAACCTTCCTTATTAACTTGATATAAACGTTTAATAATAAGATAAAACTAAATAATTTAGGTAAAATATGATGGCAATTGATGTATAAACAAATAGAAATCGAAACTCTAAGAATTTCAACAGTAAAACTTGGCTACTTTATCGAGAAGTCGACAGTTTAAAGGGACCACTTCTTGAAAACGCTTTTCACGGTCTAAATGAAACAACAACTAAAACCCTGTACTTACATAAATAAAGATATAATTCCTACATCTCCCTGCCGAGGCATCTCTCCAACATATACCCTATCAGGTCTAAACACTACGCTTTTCGTAAATAAAAAATCTTCATGAAAAAAATAAAATAAAAGAATGTGGCTCTACAACAAGAAGTTGGCTTAAACAGCTGTGTATGACGCTAATCACAACAGCCATCCAATAAGCCCGATTAGAGGGTCTTTGGATCTCCCGACGTAAAAAAATAAAAAATAAAATGAAGGTTTCTTGTACGCAGAATGTGTTAAAATAGCATCCGAGATAAGAGGAGGAAAAATTAAAATGAATAACAGCAGCCTTGAAAGCTTCACATGAAGTTAACCGAATATGGGGATAACAAACTTGTTAAAGAAGTAAATAAAACCATAAAATAGTTTTAAAAGCTATGCTAATGACCACCTGCAGATTTCTATATTAAACCATAATGATGTTATTTAACGTGAAACCTGTACTGATATTACAAGCTGTTCCAGAATGTAAGACCCACATATCCCGGATCGTATATTTTAATAATACGAATGAAAAAGGGATTCATCTTCGAATGCTGCACAACGGACAAATCCCTTCGTCTCTGGGGTTGCCACAAAAATAAAGGCAAGTGAAAAATCTATTATTTAAAATTATAATAATTCACACAAACTGCCTCATCTCACTGGCGAAAAAGTAGGCCGCATTCTCCGTACCTAGATTTGTCTCGCAAAACTCAATATACGAAGCTTGTCAGTTGAGAACTACGTACTGCCACTCACTTCATTGATTTTACAGTCAATGTTCTCGCTCTGAGACCAAAGTTTACATTTTTTTTTAACATTTACATTTTCCCAATAAAAATTTCGTACCTTTTTATTCTTGTAATCAGTAAAGATGCCAGTAAAGCTCACAAGCGTCAGCAAACACAAGATTTCTCTTCAATACACATAAGCGAGCCTTGTTGGCATGGTTTCAAGAAAACCAAACAACAAACCATAGAATTCGAACAACTATGTGCTTTTAAGAATGCACGCTTTACAGAAACAAATTTCTGTTTTGAAAACCTAAGTAAAAAATGCAGGATTTTCACGGTATTCTAATATTTTTGCCATGTCTCAAACTGCTCAAATTATCTTAAAGGCCCAACTGTTTAATAATTCATCCTATACAGAATAATACATGATAGGAGACGGCAACATTGCCCTTTTTCATTCGCGCATAAGAAAAAATGTCTTACTTCGGCAACATGATAGAGCTGGAAGACGAACTTTGGTTCTTTTGTTTACGAGCTATTTGAGGATGAAAGCGTATTCCACCTACAGTCGCGAGTTAGTTTATGTAATCGTATAACCTCGAGTATTCCATTAGATGCGGTCAAATGAACAATGGGCCATGTGCAGCTGGCGGCTAAGTAACATGTGTTGACACGGCGAGTGAGATAAAAGCCATTTGAACAAAGTCCACCAAGACGAACAATCCAATTCCTCCTGGTAGGTAAGGTGATCAACACTTTCCAACGTTGCCATTGTGATGTAAATAGGGTTTGATTTCACTAATGATTTATTGGTTGTTTGGCAGAGGGGGTGAACAAAATGGAAGAAAATAGATTTTGTAGGGATAAAAGAATATGTCACTCGTATCATTAAAGTCGCTCCATTTCGATCAAACAAATTATACAGAATGTCCTTACAGCTGTCTTCTAAACAGCGTTTTAATTTCATTATCTGTAGTTTTATAGAGAGAAAAGACTTAACTGTTGGCGATGATCAATTGACTATTACCAGCGATTAAATATCAAGTAACTGACGTTAATAACATTATACAGAATGTTTTTGGCTGGACAGAATGAATGAATTAAATCCATGGTCTTAAATTAAAAGAAATAAACCACTGGATGCTACTGGCTTTGAATCAGATGAGAGCAAAGATAGATAGATACCTTATGATAGATTCATACGGACGAGTCTGGATAAAAAGCATTAGATAGGATAAAAATCAATAAAATTAACTGTAAACGGCAGAACGCATAATGGATCCCACGATAATATATCAAGGTACGAGACAGGACATGTCTTTAAAAGGATCTAATAAGGGTCTGCAGACCGCTACTTGAGAAATTATGAAATCTTCTATCCTGTGACACTATTAAAACATATGCTATCGTCACGAGAAGCGATCATAGAAAATTTTATTGGTAATCCAGTTACAGTTATGAATAACACAACAAGAACAGTATCAGAAAGAAAGGTGAATTTTTGAAGGAACGTACTCTTGTTGAAGACTACGAATATGTCTATTGACTGTTAACAGCGGTCGTAAACCTATTTTTCCGACACATCAACAATTTTCCGAACTTGAATGAAGGCTGCATTTAAATAATTACCGAATAACTCAAAATTGCGACGATACATCTCTTAGTTCTTCACAATACACCAGTTCAGTACCTCCAACCCAGTGAACTACAGCATAGTTCGTCCAGGTTTTCTGTTTCGCTCTGTTAAATACAGATGGCACAGAAAACTGCTGTCCAACAATTGTTTTTCTAAGGGTGTCCATTGAGTATTACAGCTCTGATTCATACTATCTAAGGGTGTCCATATTCAACAAACGTTGTGGTAGAGCGTATACTCTATTGCACCTACCAGCACATCCCCCTAGCTTAAGGATGGTTAGGGGTGAATCATACTGCAATAAATTGAATTAATAATAATAACTATTATGATATAAACTGCAACAGAGAGATTAAAAATAAGGATGAGTAGAGAGATGGTTCAAGGCATTTCGTTTCTAAAGTACGAGTAGCAAGGGGGAAGGGATCCATAAATGGCAGTTCATTCTGATACAGATTAAATGATCCTTTGCCTATCCTTACCTTTATAGCGTACTCATACGTGGTTATTGCCCACGGTGATTTAAATTATTAAATCACCGTAAATAACACAAATGGACAGCTTAATTAGGATCGTTTCCCTCTGCTTTAACTAAAATAAATGCGGTGGAATGCAATAAATATTGTCTGTTGTTCCGTGACGAGAAGTGATCTGTCACAGGAACTTAACTGCCGTTATGTCCACGTGACACGCCATTCTCCTCACAGAATAACCAACGAAGTATTTGGAATTGCAGAAATTGCTCGTTTACAAAGATGACTCCGGTGTTTCTTCATAAACATAAAACCTCCCCATTTCCGTAATCGTTCATCATCACAAAACACGACCTGAATAACAGTTTATAAATGATGTGGGCAAAAGGAATTTACAAAGCTCAGTAATTTCCACACAGAGGCCCACTGACGAGTTCGGCACTCAATGCTGCTAAAACTAAGTGTTCAAAATCGTTTACCAAATTCTAATGTTATTTCTAATAAAGAAAGAAAAATATTTACTTACCAATCACAAATCAAACTAATTGTCAATTGTTACTCCGTCCATCCATAATCCAATAATTTCGATGATAAATGTCCAACAATATCGCTAATGGCGGTACTACTACTCCATAAACTGATCATTACTACCACATCTCAATTATAGGTAACAGATGTAGTGAATGCAGATGTGACCTGCCTACTATGCCAAATGCGAATGTTCAGTAATAGATCATAGCTCGGAATTATGTAAGACAATCTGTGAGGATCGCTGGCCTGTATCCTTCACCTGCAGCTCAACTGAAGATTAGGTTAATTAATTTCTCCTCTCCCCCCCATTAAGCATTTTGCTTGTTGGATGTAAGGTAGATCTTCCATCTTATTCGTTTGTCCATGGTCATTTCAGAATAATAAAAATCAAGTTGTCAACATCGAGTTATGAAAGTTTAATGTAACAGTAATTGAGTTGGCTTGTTTCATGAAGTCAAGGAATTAAAGTAAAGTGTACTGGGGAATATGTACTTAGTCAAAGCTTAATAAAAACGGCACTCACCTCAATAATCCGTTACGGTTGCATGAATTATGAAACAGTGGTGTGGGAAATCTGACTGAAACTAAAATCAGAAGTTAAGAATCGTGATTAAGAAAGAGTATTTTTAAAAAAATTAGCCCATAGGAGGGAGAGGTGCACCACATCATCCTCTAGTTGTTAATTATAATACTGTATAAATAAAATATCTTAAAATTAAAAAAAGGAATAAGGCCAATCCTTTTTTAAGCCTTATTCCTTATTTTTTTAAGTTTTGGCCTTACTAATTTTTTAATTTTAAGACATTTTATTTATACAATATTGTAATTGACAACTGAAGGATGATGTGGTGCACCTCCCCCTCCTCTGGGCTAAGTTTTTTAAATTACGCTTTCTTAATCACGATTCTTAATTTCTGATTTTAGTTTCAATCAGAAATGTTTCAGAATTCATGCAACCATAACGGATTATTGAGGTGCTTTCACTAAGTACATATTCCCTGTCACGAACTTCGGAATTCTAAGATTTTGCTAACTCAAATCACAGTAATTTAGGAATGGAGAGCTGAAGCCAGGTTCTTCTAAAGTGCGTATGCAATCTGGTCATGGCGTTGGGCAGATTTTCTGATATTCCAATTTTGAGTTCCTTGCCAATCGAAATAATTCGTGGGAAGAAGAAATTGAACAATTAATGATAATTTCATTTTCAATTTAACTGTGTGAAATTTTCAATCAAAATTTCCGTCGTTTTCAGACTTATTTTAAGATGACGCTTTAACTTAATTAAAATATTTACGATTATTAAAAATCGTGTTCTCCTTGAAAGTAACTGTTAAATTCAAGTAGCGGTGTTATTGGATCCATTTACCGTACCCCATAAGTATATTTTGAGGTTAACCGGAATGCATACATTACAACAGTATCTGATCGTGTTTTGTTTTGTTTGTTTTTTTTATTTCTGCTTCTTAAAAGGTATGAGCCGCTTCGAATTTTTGTCATCTAACTAATTATTACTGGAATTATAATCTGCCATGCTGCGATCTACCACTCTCCCTGTGTTCATGTGATGTAACGTATAAGGCATATGTGGCCGAGTGATGAAGCGAGGGTACAAAATATCACACGCTTTGAGTGACCATTGAGTTTGATTGGTATTATCCAACGGACTTCAAGTATACCATCTGTTGGTAATCTGAATATTTAAAGGTGTCATTACATATGACGTGATGGAAAGGTGCATATGAAGATCATGAATGGATGTACTTTCCAACTAAAATATGGGCAATTGTTTTTATTTACGGTTATCAATCTTCAATGGCCTACTGGCCAAAGAAAAATAAATCTTTATTGCACCAAAGCTTGATATACATCGGGTTTACAATGCTTATCGATTTCCTAAATTGCGAAGAAAATTTCCATTAATATCCTAGTAAATGTCAGGTGTTCATTGCATTTATACAACGCATCTTGTTATGCATTAAAGCAGGCTACACAGAATTCCGGAAGAAACTCGAGTTAACGTTCACAAACCGGTCCATAAATCGAGTGGAAATAATATCTGAAGATGGCGCAGAAGTTCCAGTTCCCTATATGCAGTATATCGAGTTTTAGATCAGTAAAAAAACATTCTGATCCAGCAGCCATATCACGGAGCAATATCAACTACGTGACAGTGAATCCCAGGGTGCAAAGCACTAAACAGGAAGATAAATGAGACAGGGAAGTGCGTTTTCATTAACTCCTAAAATAAAGGGGATTCCATAAACCAATAACCGAAGGCTGCAAATAAATAATCTTTCCAAGATCAATTTCTCCCACTGCGTCAACAAATCCTATGGCATTGAGCCTGCATATTCGTACCACGTCTGGAGTGCCATGCTGACGTGCTAGACATAAAAGTCTAGTTAAACACAATCTAAATGAAAATAAAAATGTCATTTTTTGGGAATTGTTCGAAATGTAGAGATTCAAGCTCCCATTAGCGGTTGAAACACTTTCGTCATAACTTTAAGTGATAAAATTTATATACATAAAGAGAAAAGGTATTTTATTATCACTGCTTTGAAGAAATGAAAAGTAAAAGCCGTAGCAGAATAATGGAAAGACTAAAACAATAAATGGACAGTCAAGCCAATAATAAAGAGATAAACAAGAGATACGCAGTGCGTTACATTTTTCAGGAATCGTTCGGTTTTTATTTAATACTCCTTACGATAACTAGCGAGATTTCTACAAATTTAAAAGATAAAAATGATAAGTTGTGCAATTTATGTACCAGAACGCAGGGGATGACCTATATTCGAGGTTTATCTATCACAAAGGGGTCTTCCATAGAATGCACATAGAAACATTCTCATGCAACATGCTAGGTTTCTTTCTCCCTAACTCCCTCCATAAAGTGACGCTCAATGGAATTTTAGGAATTATTAAATTTTAGAGTTATATATATATATTATTTTTTTTTTCAAAATCTAATTGTAACCGAATACAGAAATAACAAAATTTCCTCAGAGATCAGACCAGAGATGGCCAACTTGATAGGACCAATTGGACCTTATGATACTCAGGGCCAGTAACCATAGGGCAAATGAGGCATAACCTTAAAAGGATCAAAGCAAACTAAACGCGTTATGGCATGACGAACAAAACGTAAAATACTGTTGGAGGGGGGGGGGGCAGATAAGGTTTCAGGACTTTGGCTGGTCATTGCCGCATTAAACATTCCATTCACCAATTTAAATAAAAATAAGAACTCGTGATGTTGTCAAGTGGTAGATAAATTAAACCGCGACATATACCGATGTGTCTAAAACAGATTGTTTATAAAGTTCTTCTCTACAGATTCTAAACAATTCATCTAATCCGCAATATTTTTCAAACACCATCTGCAAAAGACTACTTCAGATTATATTTCAAATGCAATTGCTTTCCCTAATGGTTTCAATTTATTTGTCAAAACTTCTCATTCACTTTTACCATAGAGCGTGACATATCGCCAAAATGCATTTGTGTGAAATCATTCTTGTTTTTTAAAGCAAAACTAATCAAAGTAAAGTAATCAACTAACTGATGAAGAACTGGTCGCTGATTCGTCAAAAGCCATGGTATGATATTAAAAAAAATAAATAAAAAAAAAGGCACTAAATCCGGTATATATATCATATTACAAAAATTGTACCTTCTATTATTACTGTTCCTTCCTTTGCATGCAGGAGGCAACTGAAACAGTGTCTGGAGGAAAATTAAAACTTCGAGGATAATGGCCTCAGTCACGTGAAGCAATGCATCCAGTAGTGACACAAGTCCTTCGAGTATTATCTTCGTCTTCCTTCCCAGTGACCGTATTCTGAAATGATATGCAACAACGTAAGTATTAAATATGGAACATTTTCAGGATTAATATTCTACTCGTGTACAATTTCTAATTTCGTGTTCTATAATATTTTTGTAACAGTTTTAACAAAATAAACATCTCTATAACTCACAATACATGCCTACAATCACGAAGAATGTATGTACAGAACTTCGCGATAACATTTCTGAGGTTATTCTCAGTTTAAAAAAATAATAATAAATAAAAAAATTTTTATCAATTCTAAACGGTTGTGTTTCAATTTTTAACTAACTTGTTTATGTACGTAAGTACATTGCATTTATGTATGAAAATAAAAATTAATAATTGCCTAATATCTATTAGTCCGATTTTAAATGAAATTTGAAAAGGCATGGCAACTCCTAAACAAAATTTTAAAACATAAAAATCTATGCACTGGCTGTCGAGTTATTGCATGCGGACGGACGGACGGATAAAAAAAATAATTGTCGGATTTACATTGGTTCGATTTTAATGAAATTAGGGATGTCTCAAGAAATCTTTCCAAAACTCAAATATAAAATTTCATGAAAATTTATCATCCACTAGGAGTCGAATTATTACATGCGGGCGAACTGACGGACGAACACAATGAAGAGAATAAGCGCACTATGCATATCAGCTAACGCGTCTAAAAGTGACGATGAATAATGAATGATTAAAAAAAAACAAAAAAAACGGCCTTAAGCATTGGAATATGTATATAGAATGTAAAAAGATTTATAATAAAAACTTTTAAAATATAAGAATTCTTTTTTTATAAGAAATAAAAAAGAAAAATATACAATTAAGAATAAATAATAACAAGAAGCAGAAACAAGAATAAATAATAACAATAATCAAAAACTCCATAGCTTTTTTTTTTTTTTTATTCAAAACAGCACCCCAACCGTTTAGAATTGACTCTGTTGATACATTTTTAATGGGAATGACGACTACATCTTGGAGTTATGCACATTCCGCAAGACACCCTGTGTGTGTGCGCGCGCGCACACACAAATTCGTTTTTCACTCAATTTATATTGCAGTTTTTCAAAGAAGCTTCGTAGCAATCCAATCCATATATAAGTTTCATATTCGAATTGTTTAAAACCGAAATGTTTATACGGTTTGTAGCAGACAGGAAGGGGGTGGCGAAAAAGCAATTCAATTTGGTTATTTGTAATGTGCCAGCCAGACGACCTACTAATCCTAGAAGTATCAGTAAAGTTGTCCGGCTGGTTGAGTATAGCTGGCGCCTGTCCGATTAACCGTAATTGATTTTTTTTTCTTTCTTTTTTATTTTCATATTTAACTTTCTCTTAATGCGTTCATGGTGTCAATTATACTTATTTGCAGTACCACAAATACCTGAACTAAATATCCAAGTGTTTCCTAGTATTATTTATTCGTTCGTTTATTTTATTCGCCGTGGGACATTGAAACGACCAGTACATTGGAAATTGTGTGTGTGTGTGTGTGTGTGTGTGTAAAGAGTTTAATAATGATTTAAGAAGCTAAAATTTCTTTCTCATAATATTCGGGAAGGGGTCCTCTGTTGCCAGTTGGAATTTTTCCTCCCATACGCCCAATAAGATTGGGTGAGAAAAGCAGCCACAAATTATAGTACCTAATGACTCTCAGAAATCTGTGCATTGAATTTAAAAGTGACTCTTGACACCTTGATAAAGTTACACGACGAAACGCTGAAGTTCTTCTATAAGTCTGCCATCCTGTATGAACTCGTTCGGCCAGATAACAGCACATTGAGGGAAAATTGTTTATTCTCCCGTGAAGTGTAGGGAGTGACGCAAACCCACCTCTCATTTGTTTACGTTTCTTCCCACTCCTGTACCTTGAGTTTGTATGCAATTCCACTGAACGTCATTTTGACAAGATAAACATGACATTCTCAAGGAGGTCAAGTCTGGAAAACGGGCGTCGCTTGAATATTCTTAAGTTCCTCACTTATAATGCATCGCTTTGGTAATTTCTACTTTGATAGTCTACGTTACGTGTGGTTTTTGAACGACGAGGTTAAATATTGCTGCGGTGTCCTGTTACAAGCTCAGCAACATTCCAGTTTGAAGAGACTCCCAACTTACTGGTGATAAATTATTTTTTATTTATGCGATATGTTGCATACACAAAGGAAAAAAGTTTTCTTCCATTCTGGTAGCTATTAGTCCTTATTTAATGGCAAATTTATTTCTTTCATGAAAGTCTTTGAAGGATTTCAAGCTTAGGTCGCCCAATTGACAATAGACTCCGTTCTCTTAAACTCCTTAAGTATGTGTTTACCATATCCTGGTGTTTCCATATTTTGTTCCACCATCCACTTATCAATTCAGCAGTTCGTGTCTATATTCTTTATTACACCAGGTCGGCAAACAAAATAACATTACAATGTTCTTTTATGTTTGCGGATCAGAAACACAGAAATGGTATCTGATCTCTGAAGTTCCATGCGGATTTTGCAACAACACAGAATGCTCACGATCCATTGAACTCTTATACAGTCTTTCTGCCGTTGCTTTCTTCCCTTTCACATATTAATCGAAAATAAATTAAATTGTTTTGTGTTTTTCGACTATGCTTTTCCGCCTGCTGTATTCAGATGACAGAGGTCAGGGTCAGATTTAGAAATTTCCACTCCACTGGCCTAAATTAAGAAGTATCCACTGGTGTCCACAAAAACGTATAAATTACGCATCTTATTTTTTTTCTTTTATTTCTCTACGTAGATGATGCTTTATCGTTAATTTTTTTAATTCTATTTAGAACAGTGTTAGTTAATTCTAATTAACTGATACGTACCAACACATAAGATTTGAGCGTAATTGCAAAATTTATTCGATATCGAGCGATTTCTGTACACTTAAATGACTAATGCGTAAAGTACATCAGCTCTGTACAATATCAATTATAAAATCGTAGCTCGGGAAGCGAACTTATTTGTCTCCTTTGATTTTGGACCTTAAGATACCAATAATATGGCTAAAGGTGAACAGACCAGTAACTTCGATCGGATATTTGCAAAAGTGCACGTATCCGATGGAAAAACCCAAGGAACCTTTCAACCGTGGTTGTCTGATTCAACAGCGAAACGTTACGGCAATACTTTCCTTATACACTGAGTGGACAGAAATCACAGGATACTTACCTAGTAACGGGTAGGCCCACCTTTCGCCCAGATAAGGGCAGTCACACGGCGAGGCATTCAGTCCACTAGTCCACGAAATCATAGTGTGCATAGTATTAGGGTCAGGCGCCACCTGTGGTTTCCCACATCTGCGCCATATGTTCGCTGTGAAGGAATACAGTACTACTGTAAATGCCAGAAAAGTGTTGTGTGTTGTATATGACATATTGCGTTAGGTTCTGTTGTGTGTCCTGGCATTTGGCTGCAGGGCCCCTAGTGGGACTCCACGTTGCCCGCACACACCACTAGGAGGTAGCCAGTCTGCCCATTATTCTCTGGCTTGTCTCCGCCAGAGCTTCCTGGACGGAGACAAAAAAAAAAAAAAAAAAAAAAAAGGTAGAGTCGGGGAAGTACAGAGTGTACGCAAGAAAGGAGGGTATAGCTAGAAATATGGAGGATGTAGGCGAAGGTATCCTCCAGGTTATCAATGGAGCAATAAGCGCCATCAGTTGAAAGGGGAACCCGGGAAGGACGATAAATAAGACAGCAAGAGAGCCGTGTGCAAGTTGCCACTGAGGAATGAGGTGGTCCATACGCCAGTCGATCCTATCCAGGTTAAGATCGGTTGGCCAGTTAGGTTAGGATCAGATGTTTGGGTTGTTCCTATTTTGTGTTGGCAATAAGGTGTTCCGTCTTGTGAAGAGGGCTTGTGCAAACTTGGTAAACTCATAGTAGTAGTTTTCTTCTGTGATGAAAAAGTGTTCATTTCCTTGAGGGTTATCTTGTATACGAGTAAACAGGATGCTGCGGAGGTCCTCATAGTGTTGACAGGTATATACTAGATGGTTCCAGTCTTCTATTTCACCACATGCACAGTAGGGGTTGTCAATGATTCCCATGGATGTTAATTTATGGTTTATTGATCCGTGTCCAGTAATGAGGTAGGTGGTATAAAGACCAGGAGAAAACCAAGTTTGAGATTTAGGAAATACGGCATTCACATACGGTATAAATTTCTTAGTGATTGGGCCCTTGTCGGTAGCAGTCCATCTATCCTGCCAGGTCTGAAGTAGTAGGATGGCAATTTTTTTCTTTTCCTGCCTGATTTCATTCAAGTTATTGATGGAGTGTCCATGGATAGTTGCTGGTAATCCCCTGGATAGACAGTAGTGGAGGCCCCTTCGAATAACCTCCAGCTCAAGCGGATGGACGCCCGCAAGAACCTGAAGGGCTGGGTTGCTAACTGTGCAGCATGCCCTTGTAATAGTAAGAAGGATGGTGCGCTGGATGGTTCCCAGTTTACGTTTGTTGTTGTAAAGAGTTGCCCTGTGAAACCAGACCCCTGATCCATACGTTATGAAGGGAAGGAAGACTGATTTGTACAGAATCTTAAGGGTGCGTCGGTTCAATCCCCAATCGCGACGACTCACCCGTGCGATGAGAGCAGTGTAGTTTCTCACTTTCGTGTGGAGGTGTGCAAGATGCGGAGAGAAAGTGAGCTTAGGGTCAAGTACTATTCCCAGTAGTTTTAACGTAGAAACTAGCTTGACGGTTTGGCCTTGAAGTTTGATAGTGTGGTTTCTAGTAGGCTGCAGTGATCCCTTCAGGAGAATGGATTGTGTCTTTTGGGGTGAGAGTCTTAGTTTGTGTAGGGCTGCCCAGTTCTGAAGGATTTGAAGTGCCTGGTTTCCTCTGGCTTCCAGAGAAGCTCTGCTGTCAGCCTCAATCGAGATGGTCACATCATCAGCAAAGGCTTGTATAGCTACAGGACCTAGGTCCAGTCCAAGGAGCTCATCCAGGACAATGTTCCACAAAAAAGGACCAAAGACTGAACCCTGGGGGCAACCTCTGTAGATTGACCTGGTAATTCTTCGGTACGTTGAGGAGATTGTAATTTTCCTATTTCATAAGTAGTTTTCGATGCATTTGTATAAATTTAATGGTATATTTGCTTGCCTAAGTCTGCGAAGGATACTTGCCCACCAGAGCCTGTCAAATGCTCCTGCGAAATCTATTGCTATTAGTAGGTAGTATTTGGAGGTAGAAGTTGAGACTGCAGAGATGATCCTTTGCAGTGTGTCTTCTGTGCAACGCCCCGGTCGAAATCCAACCTGGAAGTTGGACTGGAGCCCAGCTTTTGTGTAATGGTCTTGCAGCCGTACTAGGAGTAGTCGTTCAAACAGTTTACTGACCAGGGATAAAAGGGCAATGGGTCGATATGACTCTGGTTGTTGGAGCGGTTTAGACGGATTTTTTATGATCAGTTTTACATTGGCGTTTTTCCATTCTTCTGGGAAAGATCCATGGGACAAGCACTTATTGAAGAGGTCGAGTAGAAACTGGATGTTAATTTGGGCGGTCTTTTTAAGGACTTCGGGTTCAATGAGATCTGGTCCGGGACATTTCCTCTCTTTCATTTTGGTAAGAGCCTGCTGCAGTTCATCGGTGGTAAATTGGTCTTCTACAGCATTGTTGAAGTAGATGTTGTTTGCCTGGCATATTTCTTGCTGTTGTACTGTTCCATCCATGCTTGCTACACCGTTGTCCACAATTTCGTCACATTCCTCGACGGAGGATCCAAAGCTCGAGCTGATATTTCCACAGCATCCCAAAGATGCCGCACAGGGTTCATGTCCAGTGAACGGGGAGGCCATTCCATGTTAGTAAAATTTTCGGAATGCTCTTCGGACCATGTTCTAGTCACCACGGCTCTGTGGAGAGGCGCATCGTCTTGCTGAAAGAGTCCATTGCCCTGTTTGTTGGGTGCACGATAACCATGAAGGGATGCAGATAGTCTGCAAGGATGGACATGTAACCTGGACCGTTTAGATATGCGTCTAGATGTACCAGAGGTCCCAACGTGTACCAGTTGAACACGCCCCAGATCATTACTGACCGTCCACCTGCCTGAACAGTTCCTTGTTGACTGATGAGAGCATAGCTTCGTGCGGTTTCCGCCAGATACGCACTCTCCCGTCCGCTCGAAATAACTGGAAACGGGACTCATCGGACCCGTCTCCAATCATCCAAGGTCTAGTGCCGATGTTCTTTTGCCCAGTTGAGGCGTAGAGTTCTGTATCGTGGTGTTAGCAATGGGCTCTGGTGGATCGGCGGTTCCCATAACCTGCTGCGGTTAATGATCGCCTGATGGTCTTGGTGTAGACGTTTCTGGCATCTCCCTCGTTGAAGTTGGCGGTGATTTGTACCACTGTCGCTCTCCGGTTGGCTGAAATAATGCGAGACAGATGTCGGCCATGCTCATCCACAACCTTTCTCCGCCCACAGCGCTGTCCACGATGAGATGTTATTCCGGAAATGGCGAAGTTCTGTACCACCTCCGGGATGGTGACCCATGCTAGGGCACCCACTATCATCCCTCTTTTAAAGTCAGTTAACTCACGACGTTTATTATCCATACTGACATCGAATTACCGTCAATGATTCATTGGTTCCCAATCTTTTGTCACTCAAGTCACACTTTAAGTTAAGATATTAACAGCACAATGAAATAGTGATCGCCATTGAACTCAATGGAATTTTTTCCTAATCCTAACGGCATACTTGAAAAGGGACACGGCACACCGGTTGGGAACCACTGGACTGTGGGTATGGGTGTTTAATGGCGCACAAACTGCTGTGGTATAGTGCGCCTATTATGGAACCACTGGTCGACGTGAATGCAATTATTCAATGTACCTAATATACCTGCCAAGTGGTGGGTTCGTCCACTAGCGAGAGGGGTGACAGCGCCGCGTTGCCCAGGAGCTCCATGAATTCTGTCCTTTCAGATAGTGTTTGACGGGTTCAAAGTTTAGGCCCATCTCCGAAGTCCTGATTCCAACATGAAAAAATATGGCGGTTTTTCGTAAATAATGTGTGGGGAATATTTTCTGGGCACATTCGTTTGATGAAAAAGCAAAGTCTCCCCCCCCCCCTACAAGAATGAAACATATTTCAACATTTCGCTGCTGAGATGTTGCTGTTGCACGGTTTTAAGCTCATCATCAGCTCAGACCATATTGCGCCATATATAATATGTCTGTGGTCGATTTGCCGTTTGCTGGACGAAAAACTCAGTTTTCAGACCCGGTGGATAATCCACCCGGTTTATCACCGTCTTTCCCACACCGGGTGGAAAATCCACCCGGTGTGGGAAAGACGGTGATTCTACCAATTGTGCTACCCACAAGGGCTCGCTGCTGAGAAAAGCATTTTCCAAGATGACAATGCTCCGCTCCATTGGGCATGCATGGTTAATGAGTGGTATGAAGCACTAAGAAAAGGTTACCAACCCACTTTCCACGACCTTCCCAATAGCCGGGCCTCTATTCCACAGAGAATATACTATTTTAGTGCGAAGTACATGCGAAATTTTAAGCCTCCGTGAAACTGGAATGAATTGGTGGGCTTCCTTGTGGAAGATAGTGCCTCATCCGGCAGAACAGTTCCGGATTCAAGCTGCCTCCATGTTAGGTCGTATCCACTGTCCTCGCTGAGTGGCACACTACTAAATGTCATTATATTAGTGTTTCCATTTAAAAAAATAAATAAATAAGAAGAAAATAAAAGCAGACAATATTATAACTACGATTTTGGGTCCCTCTGAGAACTAAAAAAAAAATCCAACAAACTGTAAACGAATAAAAATTATACAATGCAGTTTTTTTTTTTTTTTTTGTTGATTTATAAACTGTGAACGTATAAGCTTTACCAGAAGTGTGTCTGATATTTGAGTGCTGAAATAAATAACGAAATATCTGATATCATCGTATTTACGGAACTTGATACCACCAACCAGTAAAACGAAGCTATCAAGCAACCTACTAAAGAGAAGTTTGGCATTTAATTCTGTTCAGAATGTCCCTTAATAGCAAAAAAGAATTTTGATAATATTTTGCAACTCTGAATTCTTGGAAATGAGTTGGAGCGCGTGATGGCATAAGTGTGGCCACACAGAAATGTGTGTGTGTGTGTGTGTGTGTGTGTGTGTGTGGTGTGGCCATTTTTACAAGTAGCATAACAAAAAAAAAAAAAAAAAAAAAAATTAAGGATTCCGACGTGGGATGAATTGCTTTGGCCTGCTGCTACTGCTGCAGCAGCCAAAGTTCAGCAAGGCCATATGTACTGTACACCTGTCGAAGTACAAAACATGACGGAATTAAAGATATAATCTGAGTTCAAAGTTCATTTCATTTTGCTTCAAGGTTAATTGTTCATAAAAAGCTGAACGCCTTAAATTCACCTGCGTTGTTATTATTGTTGCTGTTTCTTTTTTTCTTTTTTTTTTGTTCTATGATGCTTCAGTCATTAGAGGTGTCACGATCCAGCCCCACAGTGTAAAGTTTAAATTATATTGACCTCTGCTGCTCAATGAAAGTTCGTTTCTACATTTTGTGTGTTCAAAAAATAACGTCACAGAATATTAAAAAAAAAAGAAAGGAAAAATCAGTTCAATATTTAAACTCACTGAGAAAGCCCGACAAACGATTACTGTTAATAAATACCGCAATGTGCTTTACACGAAGTCAGTGAATTCTAACCAATCACTTCCCAATTTGTTATTCTGAAGAGAACTTGATGAATGATCAACATTCGTTATTCAAATGTTGGGAATTCCCAAGTAACCTGTTTACATGTACCCCACTTATATTCCCTGCGAGGCTACACACTTACAAATTACCTTGATATTCATTACAAAACTGCACATCAAAGCCATGGAAAGTCCATGGTTCCAGTATGATCTATTGTATATCTATAGCATTCAAAAAGTTAAGTTTTTCGAATGTCTTTTCTGTAAAATCGACTAAATATCCCATTTGAAAAAAAAATGAGGGATATTTTCTACCTTAAAAATCATAAATATAACCTCCAAATTGTCGATCGTCGACGAGATTTGAATTCTACATTTTTCCACCCAGCAGAAAGTCGTAACTTAATAAAGCCTGGAAGTTGTTTTATGGTAAAAAAAAAAAAAAAATATATATATATATATATATATATATCATGAGAAGCAGCAAAATATGTCATTAAAGATGATGGCTGATACTAGACACAAAAATTAAGGGAAACGATTTTATTCCATTCATTTCTAGTTCGCTAGTATCACTACGTGTATCCTCACAAACACAAGCTGTTTCCAAAACAGCCCTTACATTACTTGCATCCACAGGTGTTCAAATATTTGTATTTTAATGAAATTCAGGAAGGATAAAGAACAAAAATCGTTCGTTAAGCAACAAATTAAAGCTGACCCATATAGGGATAATTCGGAACAGCTCAGCAGCAGCCAGCCAGCATTAAGGAACACGGGCCTTGAAAAACGATGAAAGTTATCCAGTTCTCAGCCCAAGGTAGTAGCAAACATACACACAATCGCGCAAAAGACCACCTGTCGCTAAATAAGTACCACGCGCGATTTCTGCAGCGCACGTGCGAGTAACAACTTTAGTGTTTCGTGGCATACAACCCACGTAACATGTATGGTATATACAAAACCATTCAACGTGGGTAGATGGTGTCTGCGTAATGGATTTCTCCTGTGCCAAAGCTGAAAGTTTATTTGGCTGAAACTAATGAAGAACGAGTAGCAAACTTCAACGAAAACGAAACCCAACAAGCTAAAATATTCAACTGTGATCAGTTATGATCTCGTACTATCAGATTCTGTAGAGGAAAAGTAAACTGCATCTGGAAATTAATATTTCAGTACATATTCATTCCCAAATCTGCTTCAGATCAGCCATAACGTACACGCATCCTGACACAAATATCTAATAATTCATTAGATATGGAGTAATTATAAACATATAAGTTATATTCGTTTGCAAGCCTGATGGCAGCGAAGTTACGACAGCCGATTTCATAATTACGGACTCTCCTCACGGAGATATCGAACTGATTATCACAACGGAAAGCAAATGTGATAATTTTTTAATTAGAATTATGATCCCAGAAGAAAACTCGCATCCGAAACTGCATTTATTTATTTATTCACTTTTACATATTTTCAGTGGTTCTTAAAGTGTTCTAACGCTCTCTAGCCTCATTGTACATTGTCGACCTCAACTGGAGGTCGACAATGTACTTCTAAACCAGCCGTGGCTAACCGTTTCCGAATGACAGCTGTATTGAAACTTGATCGCAGGTCGTATTTTCGTGTCCAGTAATATTTCTATGGGAATGAGCGACCGCATTAAGCGACAAGTTCATATTTATGAACCCAGATCACAGCCATTCAACTGCTGCAACGCAAGAAAAAGACGTATCAGCACGAAGGGCAGATGTTCGGATATTTCACTGGATGTTCGGCAGATCGTATGCTGGACAACCCTTCTCCAAACATTCAGTATCATCCAGTTATGTAAAAGCTATAGTCTCCATCCTCACCAGTTAGCCAGATTAACAAAATATAAAGACAACTTAAACCAAATTTCCTGGGAGAGGAAGGAGTTTAACCAATACTGAGAAGAAATTCCTCCCTTCATCGATGAGAATTGAATACACGCCTTCTCAGAACTCAGTACAAGAACACTAAAACTAAAAGACTTAGTCTTTTATTTTTGATTCATTTTAATACACCTTTTTCTTGCAATAAGCTAGAATCCGTATTCTATGGCTTTCGCAACTATTACTTCTTCACATACTGCATCACTCGACCAATGCGGAGACAGCCCCTCCAGCCCAGACACAAAGGCTGCTAGATTCAGAAAACCATCATCAAAGACAAAAATATATTTCAATTTAGTAGCCATTACGATTTCTTGTAGGTCTGACACGCGTTTGAGCCCAGGTGACTTAAGTACAAGGATGTTCTGTACCTTGTAAACTATGTGACCATCACAGACTATAAATAGATTTTATAACACCATTGGCGATTTTTTAGGGTTAGGTGTGGCCACAACCCCAAAATCGCGAATGGTATTTTTTCCAGTGGACAAATTCTCCGTGTTCAGCTTGAGGCTGTTTTAGGTTAAGATATCGCTAATTTTCGACAGTTATTAAAGTAACTGCACCGAAACTTTACTTGGAATTAGATATTCAGATTTCCTGTAGACCGGGATCATCGTGCAATGCATCACATTTAAACCTTTTATCGCTAGAAACGTGAAGTGCTTCATAAAACTCGTTACTGTTGCGATTCTCAGTTTACAGTATCCCCCGATAAGTGGGCAAATATGGCATTAAGTGGAATTCGATATTGATTACGCCAGTGTTGTGGCACCCATTAAAGTGAGGACGCTGTTACCAAGTTCACATATTTTATAATTCCAAGTCTCTTGCCAGCTTTTCTCTCGCTTACATTAACTGGCAGTGTATCTTAGCGAAGTATCCGATTTAAGCTTGCGTCAACGTGTCCTCCGCGTGATGGATGCCGTAACGTTATTAGGAAGTTTAATGTTTCTCAAGAGCGTTTAGTACTAAGGGACACCAATTAATCCGACTGAGAGGCAACGCCTGCTGCTTGGACGTTGTCAAAGTGTACGATATGACAAACGTTATGACGACAGAGAGAGACTTCAACTCTAACAAATTTCTGATGTACTGATTAAATAAATAAAACTGATGTTTCCTAAGACAACCTTATTAACAACACGTCTTGCCATCGTCGACCAAAAATCTTTATGCATTTTCCGATTATCGTTAAAAACAGCAATTCCAATATCAAAGGACCTGATTTTTCAATATTACTAATATTCATTTTTGCTACTACTAATTTTACTAAAGAAAAAAAAAGTAATAAGGCACAAACTAGACTGTAACATCAGGCCCTAACTGCATTAAACGTCTGGGCCACCAAGTATCCACTTTACTTTAAAAGATATCCAATTCGAAAATATCTATTCCAGTACCAAAACCAATCTGATGACAACGTGCTCAAGTCGAAAATAATATCCTTCCTTACAAAAGCGGGGAACTTTACCATGAAGTTGTTTATCAGCTGCTGTTTTTTTTTTTTTTTTCTTCTACAGTTCTTGCATCGTGCTTTGACTCTTCATCACAGATGAAGATTTTTAAATAATATCTAGAAGAGGTATTAAAATTAGCATGAAGGGTTATTTAGATTTAATATCACTAGACCAATTTTTTTTTCAGTTCTTAAAGTCAAAGTTTGCTCTTTAGTACCGCATGACATCATAATTATCACCCGTTCATTGAAATAAAATCCGCCCTTGAACAGCGGGATAGGAAGGTGTACGGGTAATGTACATATAATTAGAAACAGCTCATAAGGCAGATACAATATTATATAATTGTAAGCATAATGGATGTGTATTAATTATACAATCCATAAAGGCATGATAATGATATTTCTGTCTATACAATTTTAATAAATAAACAAATGAAAATCACAATAAACCCCAACACTCCATTTTTAGCTCTGCACTGTCTGATGTATTAAATTATAAAGAGTTCAAAAATGATGTCCTGTATACAGAAGTGGAAGCAGTAAGAAAGGGTTCGTGAGAAGTGTATCGCCAGTTTGGTAGAAATTTATACAGGTCACTGATCAGAATTTCTTTTCTATAGGGCATGTCCGTGGAGATCTACTACAGATCGATGGCGTACGTTTGAAACTTGGCAGTGCACAGATCTGTCCTGAGGTAGCCGACAGGTCAGGAGAGAGAGAGTGCAGTACCACACGCTCATTGAATGGACCGTGGTTCAAGACTGCATTATTAAAAAGAGTTCATGAAGAACAATGTTATGAACTCGTAGATGAGTTGGATGGATGGTTTCATTAACTGACTGTATATGTGAGGGAAAGCCAAAATTTCTGTTATTGTATCTTAACTGTTTCATCTATAGTCAACTTCATTCAGAACTGAATAAACTGTAGGTTGTACATTGATGCATCTGATGATAACCTGTCCTACTTCACAGTACAGTGCTTAGTAGTATGAATTCAATTTTTAAGGCGAGTCGAACCTGAAATCATATCGCACCATTTATACCTCTATGAAAACGTATTCGGCAATAGCAATATCCATACGGGAGGCAAGATTCGAACCCACGACCTTTATTTCTTAATCAACCCCACTATCCACCGAACAGTGTGGTTGATTAAGAAATAAACCACACTATCCACCGGACCGATCCGACCGCACAGGTTCACATTTCGGCTTAATGCTTATGGCTCTCCAAGAGGCCACTTTGAGCAGCTGCTTGGACCTTATTTGGAATTATGATCTGGGTAATACATTCTTATCAGAAACTATCTTTTCTTAATTGGCTTTTATTTAAATGATTCTGTATACAAGCGGCGGGATTGCCACAGTTTGGAAGCAACCGCCTAATATAATAAATAAAACACCCTTGAAGATTAGGGATCAGAATCACTGCATTACCTAATAGAAATATTCAAATGTGATTTCTGAAAACATTTTTAGATTATTTAGTTAACAAAAAGCTAACTTATTTTTTATGCAATCGAAAGCTATTCGCGAGGTGTCAGTTTGTTAATTGTATCATTCATCCCCTAATTTGCTTACAACTGACGAAGGAAGAACTCTGAACAAGCTGATTTGCTCAGCAGTACTCATCGTGGTCGAACTGGTATACATCAGGTGTATCAAAGATTCCCAATATAAAAATGGTCTGGTTATTGCTGATAACTCGCACTTTTCAGGCACCAGTACAGTGCATGCATTATTCGCAATAATAACACACGAGATGTGGCAATAAAGTTTCCGGACTGGTGCTATTGAGATCACGTTTCACGAAGTTGAAATAAACTGAAGAAGTATGCTGTAATTTAAACTTCTTCCAACAGATGGTGATATAGAGATTATCCAGTAGGCTGACAGATTGCAAGCAACAATCAGTTTCGTTAGTAGCGTTAACGTTCCGCGTCACGATTTTGCAATGGATCAATGAATGAATATCAAATTTTGCTTTAAATTGGGAAATTCTGCAACAGAACGTATGAAATGTTAAAAACTGTTTATGGTGATGTAACGTTAAGCCGTGCCGGTGTGTTTGAATGGTGTAAGCAGTTCAAAGACTGATGTGAGGATGTTCGCGATGATCCAAGTGGGCGTCGGTTAACCTCTCGAAATGAGAACACAGTTGCAAAGGTTCGGGAAATTGTGGCAAGAGATCGTCGACCTGATCCACAGAATGATAGCTGATGAGTTGGATATGAATAATGAAACTATTCATAAAATTCTGCATGAAGATTTAAGGGAAAAGTAAGGTCTGCAAAATTTATGCCGCACAGAATCACTGATGAGCAGAAGCAACAAAGCGTTATCATGCTGCAAAGACGTCATCCAAACTTATCAAGACACTGATGATCATTTCCTCGACAGTATTGTCAATGAAGATGAGCGTTGGGTGTTTCAGCACGACCCAGAGCATGCAGTAGACTTCAAAATCATCACCAAGGCCCAAAAAGTTTCGTTTATATAAGTCCAGGTTCAACACGATGCCTATCATGTTTTTTTTCGACAAACAGGGTGTGATTCAGAAAGAATTTGTACCTGAAGGGGGAGAGAGCCAATGGCACGTTCTACATACAGGTACTTCAGAGACGACTGAACCGCATTTTTCGGGTGCGGCCACAATTTCGAAGGTAAAAGCAGCTGGTTCTTGTTGCACGACAATGCCCTCGTCCAATCCGCACTTGTGAAGACATTTCTGAAGAAACATGGCACTGTATAGATCAACCACCTACCCTGCACCCCAACCCCGTCTAGCAACAGCGGGACTACTTCTTCCTCTTTCCCAAGGTGAAAACTGTCCTCAAAGGAAAATATTTCGGGATGTAGTGGACAAAGAAAAATGTAACCCAAACTGAAAATCTCTTTGGACGACTTCACTGACTCTTTTTAGAAACCTTTAAAACGGTGGAAAAAGTGCATTCAATTAGGTGGTGACTACTTGAATAAAAATGAAACCATCTGGAGCTCGTTTATTTTGTGTCGTTTTTATTGCACCAATACGGGCACTTTATTGCCACACCTCTTAAATTGTTCTTCTCCACAAAAACAGTGAAATATCCAGGAAAACATTTCAAAAGAAAATATTTTTAAATTAAAATATTTTTAAAAAAGCTTAAATTAATATATACACAGTTAAAATTGTTAAACAATCGCTCAACACATAAAATTATAGGTATTATTATTGACAAACAATTTCCCTATCTTCCTGGTGGATGGATCTATGCAAGTTCCTCATCTCCAATAATACCTTAAAATTGAATGCAATTTAGTGGATAAGTGCTGGTTAACCAGGACTCATCCACTAAATAAATCATCAAATTACCAGTTTAAAAGCATTAAACTAGGAAAATATATATGAAATATCTGTACGCACCAAATCGCTGAGGTTCCAACAAAATGAGTCCTCGGCTTATCAAAGAAGTAAGATGAGGTGAGGAATACTTTCATTAAATACATAAAAAGAAAAGAAAGTTTCATAGATCAGAAGGCATGCTGATCACGGCTTGCGAATCCGCTGATTAGCACATTCGCATTGGATCAACTGATGCAGAAACAGAGGTCCCACTGTAGTTTACAGAACAATGTAAACTCTCAACTGGAAATTCAGGAAGTTGGAACTGTTCGAGTTGTTTTATGAGCAGAGCACTTATAATCAATAGTTACGATTACTGCTGTCCATTATTAAGCATTAAGGTTCGACTGATTGCTCTTCCATGCAAAGCAAATATCAATTACAACAACTCTTGATTTCAGCTTCAGCTCTTGAGGGAGGACGTCAGCCTTAGCTCCCACACGCCTGCCATCAGCTATCCATGAAATTGGCAGCAACACACACAGGGAAAATCCGCTACAGAAAACACTACGAGTATCATTAAGAAAGTCGCATGCTATGACACACCCGGGCGTGCCTTCAATGGGGAAGAGTTAAGACGGTGGTGTCATCATGAAGGTCATGAACTCTAAATGTATAATCTATGACAGTATATTAGACTGCATTCACACTGTATGGTGCCGACCTACACAATCGTTAAGCGAGACTTATCAGTATGAGCATTCGAGGTAGCAACCCACACAGGCGGCTGTATGTTCTTCCCCCTCCCCCACTGACAAAGCGTCATATGTGTATGCTTTTACTAGAACTGAGGTTCGGATGGGAGTTAACAAAGCCGTGTAGTGTGTTGCGTTGCATGGATGGCGACGTGGAGCATGAATGCACGTGCTGCGTGCGAGGAAAGAACCTCGTTCCATGTCAGTCTCCGATCACCACATAAAGAAATAAAATACCACAATGGAGGAAAAATCTCCTTTCATGTCCTTGCTGAACGAGCACGGAGAATTTCCGATTCGACAACTCCCAATGAAACAAGACGCGTTTGGAACACAACAAAGCTTTCACGTTCCATCCAAAGAGGTCACGCTTTTAAGTCAGAAATTCGCTAAGATCATTACGAACAACTCACGTCTTATTCGGCACACAAGAAAGCAAAATGTACTTCGAAATTAATAAGCACATTGTACAACATAAAACCACTTTAAGTGAATCAATTCGAAGGCTAAGTATCCCCGCCCCCACCAGGAGAGAAATTAACAAAGCTAACAATCCTTCCAAGTGTGATTAACAAGTCAACATAAGCTATCTCCCCGTATTACGTATTTCGAAAATCACTGCGCTTTCCCAAAGATTAATAAGATTCTCGTTGGTGGAATAGGGTAGATTCAACACACCCCAACCCTGAATTATTCATCCAGTCGCTTACAAGGTTAATACAGAGGTGGAAGAAACCAACGAGGCATTTAGGATAATGAGTGCCACAATCTGGCGGTTGAAAGAAAATCTTGTGCATCAGAATCAACTGAACATAAAAATGAATCAAAAGCAGGCAACGCAGAAACAATCAAACAGCTGGAGGAGACAGCAATGGTTATAGAGTACGTACTGACAGCAACAGGAAAAATTTTTGCTGAAATAATCACCAACAAACTGGGAAAAAAAAGGAACATTAGAATTTGCAAAAAAAAAAAAAAAAACAGGCTGGACTGTATAATTTACTCCAAGAACAAAAAAAAAAAACACCCATAGACTGTTTGCATTACTTCATTTTTTTGGCTCTATCATTTTATTTTTGAGTGGAAGGTAACACCAAGATGCGATCTGAATGAATCACGTAGGGGTTGGAACCAGTGAGTAAAGAAAGCACTCTCAACTACGTGTAGGTTGTTTATTACAGTGGTGGGATGTGGAAACAGATTCTATACTCACATGCAACTGCCTATACTGACAAATAAACTGAAAGGTATGAATAATAATTACCTGAATCTGACGTTTTGAATACAAATATGTTAGCTTTGTTAACAGAGAGTAACACTGAAAAGAAAGTACATAAAATTATTTATGATAAAAAGTGCATGCCATCATTCTGCAAATCATGCTCATTACTAGTACAGACTTTCTCTTACAACCTGTGAAGTCAAATTAATAGAACTAAAAAAAGGTTGTACTACCTACATGCTAGAACTGTTGGCAGACGTTAATAGCGTGGAAATTAACTCCATCATCCTATAAAAAATAAGATTAGCTAAAATAGGTAATGCAACAATATGCACCTCAACAGTTTAAATTTAACCATATTGCTGTTGGTGTCGCATATCTCAATGGATACATCATGGTACATAGTGAAAAAGTCAGCAACTTCATCAAGACTGCGTTCAACAAACAGTGAAGTTCCTGTTTAACAAGATTATTATTAATTTATTATTTAAAATCGATTTATTCCTCCTCACTCCGGGACAGCCTGCAAGCTGGGTGTAAGTTGACTCTTATACTCGATAGACAACAGATACAGATGCCTATATCCAAGACTTGGGTTCCGGTTTCATTTGTGCTCTAAAGAATCACTTCAATTAAAGTGGATAAGCGCATTTTTCGAGACGATTGCGCCCCATTTTATCGCCCAAAAAAAGAAGTACGTCTATCAAGATTCTAATAATCTTTATTAGCAATATGATAAAAATATAAACTTTGCTAAGTCGAAGATTATCTACAAAAACACGGTTTGTGTGTGTAATCTCTCTCTCTCTCTCTCTCTCTCTCTCTCTCTCTCTCTCTCTCTCTCTCTCTCTCACACACACACACACACAGAGAGAGAGAGAGAGATAGAGGTTTTGGTTTTCAGAATGATAGGAAGATGTGCTGCTCAACTAAGCTACTGATATTCACTTTTTAATAAAATATAAAAACAGAATAATATGAAAAAAAAAAAAGAAGTTTTACGATTGGCTTATCTTCAAGAAAATCGCAAGATTAAATACCCTGTCTCATATCAGATCCAGTTAAATCAGCGTAATTAAAGTCTTGCGTGAAAGAAATACCAAAAATCTAGAAATATTCAAATTTCAATTCACACATTCAATATAAGTTTTACCTAACTAAACCCAACGTTTTATGCCAGTCAATATTCCTTTAGAATTCTATTAATATATAGTTAAAATACTTTTAAATTACCTATATTTCGAAGTAAGTGAAATTATAATTATTTAAGTGATTTTTTTTACAGACATCCATTGAAAAAAAAGGCAAACTAAGATCGTTGAACGGAAGGCTATAGTGTACGCTCATTTTTCCTATTTCTTTGTTCGATTCAATGAGGGTAAATTATTTTCCTCTTCTTGTAATTAGGATTGCGTAGATTATTACTGGATCATTAACATTTAGTCTGCTTAATTGAGAATAATGAAAATGCCAAGGGATTAAAAATACTTATTGTAATGCTATAGCAAAATCCATAATTACGCTTAAACCGTCACCTTGTAATTAAATTCAACTTTAATCAGGAGTTTAAGTCCGCGTCTTTTATTGCAGAGTGCAGCGCATTTTCATTACCACGTTATCGTAATCACTAGCGCTTATTAATGTAAATTTTAAGGGTCGTAAACAACTTCAGAAGGTTCTCGAGGGATCAGCCATCGTGAATTCCACTGCCCATAAGCGAGTTCTGGGAAATAATTCACAATCAGGATGAAACAATGTTGCCAATTCTATGAGGTTTTCTTGACAAAAAAAAAAAAAAAAAAACCCTCTCACTCACACACACCCCATACTGTTTTCCGTAAGATTTTTTTTTTTCTTTTGAATCTCTCTGATGTCTTGTAAGAGTATTCAAATATGTTTCATCGGATAAAAAAAAATTAAAAACTGTTCCTGATAATTGCGGCTTCTAGTGGCACATTCATTTTTTCTTTTCGTCTTCAATGAAATGTCAAAACATAAAATGTAAAATTAATAATTTAATTATAGATGTCCGAAATGAAATAAGGAATATGTTTTATTGAAAATATGGAATCTTAAGTCGGTTTATCAACAAAAATACATCGCTGTATCACTTTTTTTTTTATTAGTATGGGTGTCCTTGCTATAATGTTTCATAGATTCGTGAGGTCGATAATTTCAGCCTCTAATCCAAAATTCCATAAATATAATCTTTATATTTTCAGACAAATAATTTAATAATTCAAGGTTTAATTTAGGCTAATAAGTCTGTGGTTTACTGGTAACTTTATTTTTCTTTATGATTCTTTGTTCTCCGTGAAAGTTACTTCCACTTTAATTTTCCCCCCAACAATAAATCCTTTAACCACAGCAGTAAATAAATAATAATAAATAAATATGGAAACCAAAACCCAGTATTAATTAGTGACAGCCGATATTTCTTTCTTATCGAAAACTCAGAAAACATGCTCATTAATGACGGGTCCTTAATTTATTACTGCCTCGTATATTCTATTTACGAGCTCCGATACTTTCTATCCCATCTGACAATGATAAATAACCTTGCAAGGGCAGTGTGACTGAAGCACAGGTACTCTCTTCTTCGACTTGTTCATCGCATACCACCTGTGTTCTGCAGACTCCTTACTATCTCTGCTCCCACTTGTACACACACGAGACGTGTTTCACCTTCGTTTTCCCACCTTGTCCCCATTTCGAACATCTGCTAGGAGGGGAAATGGGCGGAAAGGTCAACGACAAGTGGCGTCTGAACCCAACCGAAACATTAATGAGCGAGAGAAAATTGGGCGTGAAGGCGTGTTGGCTTCAGAAACAAGAGCGTACAAGTTTCAGTCTACATGTGAATGGTAGCAAAAAATGCATACGAGAGTAACCCGTTAATACCACTGTAAGTTATGATGGATTAAGTGGGGTAATTTTAAAAAAAAAAATCAGAATCATCACGTAATTCAAATATCGTTATACTGCCTTACATTTTAAATCAGTTCAGGCCATACCAGGAAACACATTACAATCAAATTTCCTCCCGCAATATTCTTGCAAAATTTATCACAATACGTTACTCAAAATAAGTTTCATAATTATTGTTATAAACTATTTAAAACTAATTATAACTATTATTAAAATAAATTTATTTTTAATTACTAAAGCGTCGAAACTCCCAAACAGAAGGAATTAACTTTCACGACACCCTAAGGGCTATGTATTAAAAAATTGACAAAAAAAAAAAAAAAAAAACCCTCTCACTCACACACACCCCATACTGTTTTCCGTAAGATTTTTTTTTTTTCCATAGAACGAGGAAGGAAGAAAAAATCTTCAACTGTCTCGTGAAGAAAAGATTTTAGTACTAAAATAAGCGCAGCTTCAAATACACTAGCTATATATATATTGAACTATATCAGGATACCATGAAGATGCTTTCAAAACAAAGAAAAAAATATATTAATTTCAACTACTAAACAACACTAAAATTTGCATATCTCAATTTTCAAATTAATAAAGAGCTTTCAAACCGTTCTGTCTGAATACAACTTTGCAAAAGTTGTATTCAGACAGAATACAACGGTATTATATATTAATGTAGTCTAGTCTGGTGTACTTACTTGTTTATCCCAGTACCATATTTTACATCTGTGCATTTTAACCGCTCAAACATTTCACCAGCAAATCCATTCCTTATATAGCCAAAGTTCCGCCTTTTGAATAAAACTAGGCCGTAATGGTTAAACAAGACAAAGATAACCTAGTAAAGTTAACAAGTCAGAACAGCGCTGAGATTGCCCATACAGCTCTCTGAACCGGTTAGCGCGCGATTGGAGTACTACCTTATAGCTACCAGAGGGCTCTATCTCCTCAACTGCACCCATAGCAACAGACAAAGTCGGGGAGAGGTGGGGGGGAGAATAAATGCATCTTACTTCTCCCTCGGTTTCTGCCCTTTCTTTTTCTCCCCCTACTTATCGTCTGCTTGACCGCCTGCGATACCGAACGCTGCTCACACACGCTCAACCGAAGACTGTAGGCTTCTTATATTAGAACAAGAAACCATGCAGAACTAAGAGTATCATCAAGGTCAGAAGAAAACATAGCTACAGTAGAGTTCGCTGGGCAAAAAGAAGTAGCAATCGGTTACGGTACAAAATTTCAATACAGAACCGTTAATATTCTGTAATATACTGTCCTATAAAATGTGTCTTCCGGGTATAGGAAAGTAAAAACAGGACTCTAGTGAACTAAAATTTCAGAGCAATCGCGGTTTCAAGGCCAGCAGCTATTTCTGATCAAATAAAATGCCAGATTGCCGACAAAAGGGAAGAAAAATCATTCTCGAGGGTACGTTCGTCCCGTTTCTATCACCTGAACGGTTAGCAGGAAAAATGAAATAAATCAAAAAATGCCCAACGCTTTAGATATGTAGCGTGCACATGGTTGCCTACACCGCGAAACAAGATGGCCGCAGATAAGTCATTCATTTAGAACTCGTGTGCATTCAAGCCAATCTAAAACAAATAAAGCATATCAGAGAGATAGAAAAAGAAATCTTGGATATGCAATAAACTATCTTGATACAACATGGCCATCCATATTACAAGGGATACCAATTCAAAATTTCTGTGTTTAAAATATCCTAATGGGGATATTTTTATTTCGATTTAATTTTAATCTTTGAAATGAAACAAGATTACATTAGCCTCCATTATTCACCACCAACACTATTTCTAAAGGTTACAACCACAATCTTTACTTAAGGTACTCTTTACTGATGAGAGTAGATTCAGCCTCAGCAGAAATTCTGAACGTTAACTAATCTGACGAGAGGTTGGCACACAGTATCAACCCCGGAAACTTTACTGAAAGGGATCGATTTGGCGGTCGAGGTGTTCTCGTCTGCGGAGGCGTTATCTTGGATGGACGTACACAACTCCAAATACTGTAAGGCGGTACTGTAACCGGTGCACACTACTGTAGTGAGGTAATCCTTTCCCATGTGCGTCTGTTCCGAGGTGCTATTGGCCTCGAGTTCGTGTTTATGGATGATAACTCCACACCCCGTCGCCAGCTGTTGATATGCTTTTGGAAAGTAAGGACATTGTTCGTATGGATTGGCCTGCCCGTTTCACGATCTAAATCCCATCGAACACATATGAGACGCTCTGGGGAGACGCCTAGCGGCACGTCCACACCCACCAGAAAACGTTCACCAGCTGAAGATGGCGCTGACAGAGGAATGGACGATGTTACCGAACTTAACAACACTGTTCTAAGTATGGACAGACGGTGCAAAAGCCTGCATCAATATTAGGGGTGGCTATATCTTCTACCGAGGACCACCTCTTCCCTTTGTTCCATCTTTGGCAGTGATGCATCTGTATCATGGCAGCCAGTGCTATGTTGCCGTTTTTTAATAAAGTCCCTCTGTACTAGTAACGAATAGACCTGGTGTACTGGGGTCCATAGTTGAAATAACAAATATATATTTGTTATTCCCTCTGTACTGTTTTGTTTCCATTGTGTCGGTGTTGTTTCCTTCATAATTTCTGTACCTCACGAGATTGCTTTGGTATGCTTTTCCCATATCCAGGACACTTCTATTAGAAGCTACAGTGAAAACCTGACTGGTCCTTAAATTTTTCACACCAGTGTATTATAGATACACTGGTGTGAAACTATATCTAAGAATATTTATATATTCTTAGATATAGTTGTCTTTACTTCTTAACGTATTAAGAAAGAAATGCAACATAGAAAGATTATTCCTTTTATTAAGGTCATTGTGCACATCTGCACTAAATATTTATTATAGTTTTGTTTTTTTTTTTTTTTTTTACTAAATACAGTTTTTAATAAAAACCGAAGCAGACTACTAAATATCATGACTTAACCAATGTGGGGAGGATGGGGTGACCAAAACCCGAAGTCAGTTTGTCTGAATGCTTCAATGATAATCTGCCTATACTGTACTATGCCCACAAGTAGAATATTATGAAATACACGGCATCCTAGTGGCAAACTTTAGAAACATATTACAAATTAGTTTTATTTTATCGTTAGTGTTGCAGGTAGTAGTAGTGGCATGTGATTCAAGAAAGCAAGTGTATGAGCTTATGCAGCATCAGCCAAAAAAAAAAAAAAAAAAAAAAATCACACCATTCCCTCCAAATGCCTGTCCAGTTCCTCCTTAAATTTATTCAACCTATCAACTTCCACAACGACAGATGGAAGTTTGTTCCAGCAATTAACCACCCGCTGGCTAAAGGCAAATTTCCGAACATCTATTCTACATCTGTCCTTTCTTAATTTGAATGTATGCCCCCTTAGGTTCGTAATCTGAACAAGTGGAAGGATCCCATCAGAATTCAGCGTGCTCAACCCATTCAAGGCCTTATATACCTCAATCAGATCACCGCGCAGGTGCCTAGTCTCCAGCCACTGCAATTTGCAGAACTTAAGCCTCTCTTGGTAAGAGGATCCCTTCATTCCCCTCACCAATCTTGTTGCCCTTCTCTGTACACGCTCAAGCAAATCTACATCCTTCCTAAAATGAGGCCTCCAGACCTGTATGCAGTACTCAAGGCATGGCCTCACCATTGCCTTATACAGAGGAAATAATCACCTTTTCCCTGCTAGCAAAATTCCTATATATCATTGACAAAACCCTATGACCTGTGTGAGTTTACTATCAAAGAAAGTAGATTTATTGTAGAGCTTGATTATCTGGTATAAGGAAATTTCGGGAATAAAGACAATAGTGAGACATCCACGATAGCATTCTTTTTTCCTTGCATACAAGAAAACTCAATCTGAATCCCTCTAAAGCTTCAACCGTTTTGAACGTCGTGGTAAATATACAGAGCACAATTTACCATCAAAAAGTTTTTCATTAATTATTATTTTTTTTGCTTGTATGTTTAAAGATACTGCTTTGATTAGCAATACTTTCATTTGGCACGTCCAGTTTAACAGATCTATAAATTACACCGACCACCTAATTCTCATTGAAATTTTCAGAGCAAGACAATTATTATACAAGTTTTCATAGTTACTTTCGCATGTTGGGTCCATATGAGTTTAGGCACTCACCATCTGTGGCGAAAGTAAGCGTTTCATTTCTACGGATGATGACAGAAATTGCTGATGAATTTAAGACAAACTGGCTCTGTTTTGATTTGTCTGTCTGAATTACTAATTATCAAACATACAGACAAACGAATTAAAAAGCAAGAGGAATTTAGAGACTTGATATTATTCCGGGTACATCACAGCCAAAGTTTATTCCATAAGTTCTTCCTTTCTTATTATAGTACTTTGCTACCTCTAAGATATCCTTTGACCTCATGAAAATCGTTATTTCCTGATTGAAATTCACTGACCTTAGCAACCCAAACACTACATCTTTGAGCGGGAGAGCTAATTTTCCTCCACAACTGATTCTCTAAGTGCAGTTTGCAACTACAGCGGCTGCACAACCAATACAAACAGATATTCTACCTTAACACACTCCGGTGGTTCGAAGAATCATAAATAGAAACTATTTCCTCTATGGGATCCATGAAATTGTTTGACATAGCTTTCATACAAGAAAAGACTAACTAAAGATATTAACTAATCTTTAAAATTACTATCTATCAAAATAAGGAAATAATTTGAAAACTGTACGCATCTCTGCATTCAATTTTCAAATTATAATATCTAAATACAATACAAGGAAACTGTGCTTTCTCCTGATTGGCTATTCTCGTCATATGGTTTAAACTTCCAATAAAAGTTAGCTTTCATCAGGCTCACTGTTGGAAACATTCGTCGTCGACTACTTAAATTTTAGTTTTGCAATAATTTATTAGGAAGATTAGGAGTCTCCTCCCTCTCATGTTATTTCGGATCCAAATTGCTTGTCCCTCCTCTGTCGGTACCTAGGTTTGTAAATAGTTTCAAAACAACAGACAAACTGCTGGAAGTATATAGTAACCAACAAACCTCAAGCACATAAAAAAGAGTGACCTACAGAATCGCATTACAACAGATAGTTGAAGTTCAATGACCAAGGAGGGAAAAAATCGATCGTGATTTCTTTCCTTATGCTACATCAACTTCGGCAATGTTTTCTTTAACGACCAGTACCATCACCAACCAAAGAGTAACAACTTAATCAAATGGATTTAGCAAACTTAGATGTCATCAAAGTGAACAATTTACTGGCATGACCATCATCACTCATCGCAATATTTGGCGCCAGTAAATTACCGATAGGACTAAGTAAACTACCTTCCTCAACTTATCTCAGACCCATCGCTCATTTTGTCATTAGACCCAGGCAACATCCATAAAATACATGCATTTCCAGAACCCTTTACTACAATTACGACAATTACTATAAATGAAAATAAATGGCACATGAGCGATGCCATTTGGTGTTCTGTGATCCATTATGAATACATTATCTGAATGCTTAAATAAAAATAAATAATTATCCGTTTATTTGTTGTGTAAGAGATTTATATAACCTTTCGTGAGGACATACCCGTTATGGCAGAACTAGAAGTGTTTAAAGAGATTACAAAAGTACATAATAATAATAAGGTTTGTATTTACATAGAATTAAATATAAACAAAAACATAATCAAGAAAAAACCACAGACACACACTGCAAGTTATAAGTTGGGATGGTATCAACTTGGGTATTAGTATTCTTCAGAGAACAGGAATATATCAACATTGAGCTGTTGGATCAGTTTGAAAGAGGGATAAGAGAAGAACCCATCATGAGAAGATGCTTCTGTTACTTCTC
This sequence comes from Mastigoproctus giganteus, assembly GCF_048544385.1. Classification (NCBI taxonomy): domain Eukaryota; kingdom Metazoa; phylum Arthropoda; class Arachnida; order Uropygi; family Thelyphonidae; genus Mastigoproctus; species Mastigoproctus giganteus. Next base: position 98,111,590 of record NC_143587.1, on the reverse strand, counting down.
CTGGGGGAATATATGAATAATTTATTCCAGCTTAATAGTTGGGACATATCCCTGAATATCTGCAGGAAAATGGACTGATACACACACTCATGGCCATCAAGTAGGTCTCCTTTAGCCCTCAAAAATGAGTGTATTCAACGAAGAGTCTAAGGAGAATGCAGGCCCAACTGGCTCAAGTGATTTCCACAATTACTGAAAATTGGACGGCTGCGAATCTCTACTCTGAGGAGCTCGTTCATTTCATTAAAATTAGACTGAGATCTGGTGCCTAGGGAGGCTGCCATAGTAAGCTGAATTCACTCTCACGCGCTGCTTTTGTACAATACCGGCCTTGTGATGAAGCACATTATCCTGCATCGAAATGATACTCCACTGGTATTAAGAATGGTCAATGTACACGAAAACTCTCCCCCACACCAAGATTGTTGGCACCTGGAAGGATGGGTTCACAGATTTTTGTCGTCTTCCGCATATTCCAGTCCCATCAGCTTGAAACAGCAAGAACCGATATGTCAGATCAAGCAGATTATCAGATCGTTTATTTCCAATCCTCCGCCATCCAGTGTTGGCGTTCCCTAGACAACTTTAATCGTGTTTTTTTTTTTCCTGACAGGAGTGGAATCCAGTTAGGTCGTCGGCTGCAATATAATATACGTGAGAAGACTTGTGCGTTCTGATATGCCTCTTTCGTTACTACTAAATTCTGGACTGGATTCTTTAAATTTTACTGGATTTTTGTAAGCATGTTACGAGTACTTTTCTTTTATCAGCTTATCGATAATGAATACAAGAAAGTACAGGTCACCTTTGGTGCTCCTGTAGTAGAACTGCACCCTGCCTAATTATTGCTTAATTTTTCACATTAGTTTCGTAATAATTAGCGTTTTTCCCCCTATAATAATCTTGGAAACGATCACCTTTTTCTTTATAGTAAAGTTAAATTAGTTTATTTCTTTCACACTGGTTTCAATGGTCAATAAATCCACAAAGTAAACATTAAAAAAAAAATTATAAATACTGTAAACTAATGGTAAAAAACAAAAAAATTAATAATTTCCGAAGCGACTTAAACCAAGGAAAGTCATTTACAAGCACAGTTCGATGCTATACTGAAAGAGAAACTCTTATACTTTCCGTGAATCGTGGAAATGTTAAGCTGCAAACTGGATAACCATCCAAGTATAATTGATAGTAATTCGATGGCCATCATATTCATTGACAATATAACATAGGCAACACATTTTCGAAACGTTTTGTGGATCTTTGTACATTTCTCAGTGGTTATGAATTTCATTAGATATAAAAAAGAGATTAAAAAAATAACCCCTCCTTGGATTAATCGAAAAATAATTCCTTGAACATCTACATTTGAACTCCTTTATCTCTTTTCGTGGTTGTGTAATCATCCCGAACCAAGAACCACAACGACTCATCATGGCTTCATTCCACCTTCCTTGGAACCTCTTCTTCAATGATAAGATGTCCTTGGTGGAATCTCTCCCTATGCACTCTTCAATAACATCGCCTAGTTTTGGTATTAAAAAAAAAAAAAAAAAAAAAAAACCAAGGCAAAAGAGCTCAATTGATATACTGAATCGCACAGTTCTGCAATTTTCAATCAACTTATCAATTAGTTTTTTGCCATTTTCAGTCTTAATTGTTATCAAGAAAACCATTTATTACAATGTCAGACGACTGCTAGGCATTTCGCTTAGCATCAGTCATTTTACCTTTTAGTTCTTGTAAAGCCAAGATCTACTTTACTTCTGGACCAAGAAAATGTCACCTCTCACTTCTGCATCAGTTTTTTTGACTGATTGTGGACAATTCTGGAAATAGACTGGGCATGCCTGACGTTGTCTCCTTGAGAATACAATGCTTTAACAAAATGTTGACCTGTCCCAGCTTGATATGAAGCGGTAGAAGCAAGATTGTTTCTTGGAACCCACAGATTGTTTACTAGTGTGTGCGCCAGGTTGCATCTTAATTCTGGCACACCATTCTCTTCTCTTGTAGTGTAAATCAGAATGAACTCCAGCATCTTGAATAAATAAATGTGATCTTTATTGTAAGGTGCAAAGATATACAGTACACGGGTACCCAGACTTTACAAACCCTTCGCGGTTGGGAAGTCTCCACAGACATCCCATTTATATTAGTCATACTTTATTTTCTCTAACACATGCTTCTTATTTCTATTTTTATGAACAGAGTGCGCAACAGAAATCGATGGGAATTGAACTGCTTATGAAAACACACCACTCTTCTGGATTGTTACTAATTCAATTTGTTTAAAAACCAATCAAATGAAAACACTAGCACCAAGATTCTGCAACAAAAAAACTTTCAGTGTAAAAACTTTCACGAGCGGCATGATTTTTTCTGCAAGTGGAAGTATTTCAGCTGGATTTAGTCGATTCAGCTCTTTTAAATGAAATGTCATGAGTTCTGCACTGGATTTGGTTAGAACCAAGTCCCTCACTAAATCATTCAGTTCTTACTACTCAGAGAAGCGTGACGTTTAATTTGAATGGACTTCTGAGGTGTAATCACGATTATCCTATTCTGAAGGGTCTTCAGAACTAGATGAAGAATCTGGTAGAGGGAATAATTCGAATCTGGATAAGTTTAAACAAACAAAACTTAACCAGTTAACCTATCAAATTCTTTCCAAGAATTGCCAAAAATTTACGATTCTACGACCTCTATGAGGATATTTGAATTTCACTAAATTACTTAATATAAGTAAGTGTTTAGTATTTAGTGAAATTAGTGTTTTAAGTTAGGTGTATATTATTTGTTGATTTCCTTCCGAGTTTTCTGGATCAATTCTACTATCGGAAATCTGGGTTTTAAGCTTCTTACGTTGTAAATAAGAAAGGTTAATAAACCTATGAGTGATACTAAACATGGCGAGTAGAGCCTTGTGTCAGGAACCTATTAATAAATAACGAAACTTAAGATTCAAATATCTCAAGACTGGCTTTCAGTGAACACAAGGAAGAAGATTGTTTCCGAGAACAGAAGGATAATAAAAGAATGTAATGGAAAAGTAGTTTAGTTCGAAGAGTTAGAAATTCAACACGTTGAATGAATCGTTAGCTGGCTGCTCATGTGTGAATGGATTCAGGTGGAATTATTAAAATATGAATAGAAAAATTCGCGAATCGGGACCTAATCTGCGAAAAAGAGTAGGCCACTGATTAATTTCAACGCCATCTTTTGTACAGAACCAAGGACTTTAAGAGGGGATTTAGAAGTACTACTTCCCCCCCCCCCACTCTCAGAATACTAGTCTGAAAAAAAAAAAAAAAAAGATAAAGAGCCATTTACTCAGTGAGCAGCCAAAGGAAAAAAGAACTGGCCACCAAGTGAACGAATGGTTCAACTTCAGATGGAAGCATACTGAGAAGTCCTTTGTGCCATACTTATCAATAGCCTTAGAAATCTCAAGGACATCGAGTTACTTCTTTTTCCATAGCATTTCTCAAAAGACGGGTGATATAAGTAAGAGAATCATTAGTGGCGTTCATTAATTACTAGGTGAATTTTAATTTGCGTTTGAAGAAACAAAAAATGGATTTCTGAATAATTTTAGAAAGGGCTGATGGGGTGAGATAATGATTTTATTAGAAACGATATTCACGAAAAGCTCCGTGGAAAGGGTTGTGTTAAAGATGCCTCAGAGGGTGGGTATGCATTTAATAATAACAAATTCTCGCAATCTCAAAGCACAGTTCCAACCATGAGGATCCACAGAAGTTCAATACTACACACCAGGTGGGAAGCAGGTGTAGCTCAAGAGCTGGATGGTATCATAAAACTTCAACAATAACAAAAATTAATATTATATACAGTACTGTATAGACATATGCGCAGGATTTTAAAGCATTTGTATTAACGTGTTTTTCCTTTGAAACATCTACTACAATGAGAATTGCATTTCCAAATTCTTCCCGGACATTTACAGCGTTGTTCCTCCAAATGAGATAGGCAATTTTTTTTGTTTAGCATGCAAATGGTTACATATACAGTACAATAATTACAATTAAAAGTGCTTAGTAACTACTTTTATTTTGCAATGCCCTTCAGTTCTCCAATACATCTGCTCCACAACTGGTCATTGCCGTTTTTAGTGAACACCCTTGTTACACAAGGGTGTTCACTAAAATTCATGAACAATTCGTGACACTGACCGGGTTTGCAGCGAACTTGCGTGCGTGAGAGTGACTTTCATACCTACTGTATTTTTAAATGTAAATTATCTAAAGAAAAATAACTCATTTTATAATAATGGCTTCAACATTGATACGATGCAACATACAACGTTTCTTCACCCACTAGCTAAGAAATCACGTATGAGGAATTGAATTTTTACGATTTCCGTTGAAGATTTTTTACTTGATCAATGCCTTCTTCCAGATTGATTTATGGAGGGAAGGCAAACTTTATAGTACAGCATATTTTTCTTTGTGGAACGTTCCTCTAAATGTTTGCACGGCCGTAAATGGCATGGCATATTCTAAGGATATCAAGGAAGTAAAGTCTTGTGGTATTTACGAGAAACAAACCATGCACATAGTCATAAATAAAAGAGGACTGCGGCACACAAAGAAAATATCGAAGCCTGGAATTTTCTTTTAATGACATTTGATGAAGACAAACAGCACTGCTGGAGTACGAAACCTTTATTTAGCAACCCAAAACTTTTACAGCTCATATACAAGCTGACGCCCTGCTTTTAACAGTTTTAGCAAATAGTAAGAATAATGATGAAATCTGAGCTCAGCCTGTTGGATCTCCTGATAGAAGTGGGTTGTGGAGGGGGAGGAATCCTGTAGATTAAAAATGTTTGAAAAATAAACTATGTTCCCAATTTGTCCACATTTTAGTTCTACCAATATTGGGATGAATAAGTGCAAGAATTTATAATGCAAAAATAATTCATAAAAAATGTCCTAAACTAGAATTTCATAAAATTTATTTTTAAATAAGCCATGTTTGATAGGCGTGTGTTGGCCAACCTAAATACATAAATAACATTAAAAGCCATCCCATCGCTTTTAAGAGGAGGGAAAAAAATGACAGTTTTAGTTAGAATTTCCATTGAAATTATATTAAATTAAATGAATTGGAGTCCAGTACTTGTAAAAACGCTGAGATCAGAATATTTCTTTGAGTGAGAGTATTTTGAATTCTAAAAATGGGTTTCCAGTAGATTTGTGATGGCGGATCCGTCTATCACTAAATGAATGTGACCAGCTCTAACAGATTTTATTGTTCATAATTAAAAAGAAGACAACATGGAAAATATAAAAAAAACACAAAACAGAAAGGCGCTCTAAAATAGTTCCCCCCCCCCACCCCAAGACTATAGTCCATTGAGCCCAAATGGTTGAGGTGGCACTGTTTTGGCTCATGCAAAAGATAACGAGAATCGCTAAACTGCTTATGCTATCCATCAAATGCATAATTCTCAGAATTTAATGACAAACTTTATTTATTACAAAATAAAGAAGTAAATAAAATAATACGAAACTAATTATCGCCATCTTTGCGTCTATAAAATCCTCTAATTTATTTCATTATGGCACTGCATCAATTAATAGTTTCATTATGCAAATTATAAATCTGAATTCTTATATGTAAATTTTTTTACGTTCTAAATATGCAAAACGAAGCCATGTTGGCAAGAGCCAGTAATAATCGCGTAATGTACTTTGATTGAGTTTAGTGCCATGCTATAACACAGAGAAAATACACTAAATTCAATCAAAGTACAAATCCCCCCCCCCTTCCATCAACACACACACACACCCCCACAAACAAAAATTCTCGGTAAATAACAAAAAAGGCTTCTATTCAAAATATGCAAGATAACACAAACATAAAATCAACAATTTAACGTAAAATTTCAAAAATGTATATTCTACCAATCCTATTTATTATTATGAAGAAAATAACAAAATCGTCCATTTCTCCTTCGAAGCAATAAATATTTTTCAATGCAACAAGAAAGGCCACAAGCCTTTGAATATAATCTCCAAGCAAGCCCACAGCCCAGTTTAGGCTTAAATATAACCTTGCGACGCCCAATTCACGCCATGAGCCTTCAACAAGGCCTTCGTTGTCTGGTGGCACTAGACCGGCGTCATATATAAATACTAAAGGAAGAGAAGTACATTCTTTAAATACTTACCAGAGTAATCAGGGGAATACTATCATAATTTAATCCATAAATCGAGTATTTCGAAGCACAAATCACACTAAAACCATAACACTCACGAACAAAAGTCAGTTGATACACCGAACGCGTCCCAGTCAACAGCACTCTCCATTCAGCAACAGGTGTGGAGCACGTTAAGTAAAGATTGTTACTCCGCGCAAGAAGCAAGTTCCAGCAACTTGAGTATTGTTTCTCTAATAAAATTTCACATAAATATCTAGTTAAGTATGTAATGAATGCAACGTACATTAATTACAATTCTTGCTATGTAATAAAACGTGAATGTCATTTTTAAAATTTGCTTGATAATAGTGAACGGGCGGAAAGATATGCAGTACATGGAAAAGTGATTGGGTAGACTAGAAACTTTGACATAGAGGACAAATGAAAAATTTCTGTTTGTTTATCAGGAGGCTGTAGTGGAGTCGCGGGAACTCAGACAGTTAAAATGTTTTCATTTTCTTGCAGAAAATCTGAGTTTATTACTTCGCAATTATTAATCAGAATAAAATATAGAAATAACCAAAGATTGTATAAGTATAGGCTACATTGTAAATAAATTAAATAAGCTGAAATGAGGATATAATGAATTAATGAAATTTAATTTTATGTATAATTTTTGAAAAGCATTACTACTGCAGTGATTTTTATGTTTTTTTAATTTATAATATTTATGATTTTTGTACAGTTTCAAATTAATTTCACTCTTTCCTTGATCGGGAACATATTCTAAGTATGTAATTTTAATTCTAATTTGATTGATTATAAATATTGATTTACTGTCTTGCATGGTGCTGATCAGGAATACAGTTTCTGCCATTTTTATGATCTCTGACCCGAAAATGATTATTTGGGATTAGGTTGTGGGGGTGGAATAACGAAAGCCAGCTTCAATTGTTTTCACCTTCGATTAATAAGGGAAATGTTTCGTTAATAAAGCAGCTTTATTTCCGCTTTGAGTTAGAAATTTAGTTAACTAAAAATGGAGCTAATGTGTATCTATTATTAGATTATGCATTGCAGCAATAATCACTTAATGAATGGTTATTCCATAAAAATCACTCATACTGTAAACAATTAATACAGACACACTAAAATCGATGAAAAACCATATTTTTCATATGGTTTTATATCCCTGTGATTCCAGTCACATCATTATCTTCAAAGGATCTAGAACTGGAGCTGATTTAAGCGTTGGCTTTTTAATTTACAGACAGTAGTTCGCGAGTAAAATAAATGATGTTTATTTATTTTAGTAAATAAACATCATTTATTGTCGCAACTCGAGAGCATGCAATTAAAAAATAAAGAGAAAAGAAACTGGAATTTGATATAAAGGTGAAATTGTAAACTATATAAGAAATTTTTCGCGCGCGTATGTTTTTTAAGTAACTCGGGCAATTGAGTCTTTCTAAATTACGCGAAAACAAAAGTAACTCCCAGACGTGGGTTGCCACCTACCAAGTAGCGCGACTCCCACCCATCTAACAAAATGGTGTTCTTCAACTTTCTTGAACCTACGACCTGTCATTGCGACCCACTTATATGATATTTCAGTCCTAAAGCTTAGAGAAATGTGTATTTATCTACAATTTATGTCGCCTTATGCCTTTCGACTAAAATTTCTCAAAGTTCATTTCAAATCATATAAAAAGTACAAAATAAGTGTAACGGGCATCGACTAAAAATTATTGTGACTTGCAAAATTCATCCCTTCCATTCTATACCTACCGATTCGATTTTGGGGGCGGACATGAAGGGTTTTTATTCCCAACAAACAGACAAACCGACCATGCAATATACAGATGCCTCATGACCTCAGTTGCCCGAGTCCATCCAAAGAAAAGAGACCCAACTTTGAGATTTCTGTTACTGTACTTTTGTTTATTATATGAAATATGCAGCATTCATAATTTATTATAATTTGGTTGTAATCGACTGCCTGCTTGAAATTTTGGACACATCGTTTATCACTTTTCTGTAGAAACACGAATTGAAATATATTTCTTTTGTCCACTGATATTTCTTGTTCATTTATTTTTCACGATGTCTGATGTTATAAAATATACTGCAGGAAGGTTTATACTTGCATGGACAGATAGCCACTCGTGAAATTATTGAGTAGAACTTCGAGATAGTGCCATTAAGCTAAGGGTGTAACTGCATTACTAGCAATTATTAATAATGACTCAGGTCCTGAAACTGGTTATGAATATTCTTCCAGTGATGACAATAAAAGAAGTTGTCACAATGGGCAACCCGGTTTCCATCTGAACGTCTAAACGGTTCTTGAGCTAACTCAGGTCGCACCCACCAGTTGTATAGAATTTCGACAGGATCGTTCTGCGGCAATCGCCTGCTTGCACCTTCACGCTTATAGCGACCCTTTTTTAATGTCCCAACGCGTTTTAACGTCCTGTGTGGTTGGTCCCGCCCAATTTCCCTTTAACTTAATGTTATTTTATATTCAGTATAACCCCATTGAAAATAAAAGAATTTCTTTATAATGACCATAAATTTTTGCCTCTCAATTTGAATTTTTACTTATTTGTTGCAATATTAGAGTTTAAATATGACAAAACGCTTTAAATATATTGAAGTAATTGACGAGCTTGCAGAGTGGCCTTGAGAACTCAATTGTTAAGATTTCCCACGCTTTCTCGCAGTGCGGTAATGAAATGAACACGGAAATGAAATGAATGAAATGAAATGAAATGAATGAAGTGCGGTAATGAAATGAACACTAGAAGTTCATTTGATTAGTTCGAGTTTATGTTTATTGGTCATTCGCTCAAAGGAAGCGGATAGCTTTGCCAATCACAGATAAAATTGGGATTTTGCAAGCTGTAGATAATTGTGGACATTTTAAGACTGACATTGCCAAATAGTTCGGCATTCCTAAGGGTATTCTGTTTATTATTCTAAAAGATCAAAAAAAAAAATAGATTGAAAGTTTAGGGAAATCTGCTGCACCGGGTAGGATTCGAGCACAAAAGGCAAAGTATCCGAATCTTTAAAATGTACTTTTGGAATGGCTAATAATGATGCTCGCAGAAAACGTTCCCGTAGATGGTAATCTTTTAAAAGCTGAAGCTGAATCATTTCGGCATCGAGTTGATATTGAAGAATTTAAAAGTTCAAATGGATGGTTCCAGAAATTTAAGACTCGTCATGGCCTGTCTTTCAAAAAAAAAAAAAAAAAAAAAATGTGGCGAAAGTGCAACCGTGGACATTGACTCCACAAAGGGATGGAAGGAAAATCTTTTAAAAATGCTTTGCTGACATACACTGTGCTGCCACTTTATTAGGTACCTACCTAGTAGCGTGTTGAGTCTCCTTTAGCCTTCAAAACAGCCTGAATTCGTCTAGCCATGGATTGAACAAGATGCTGAAAACGTTGTGCAGGAATGGAGTACGATGCAGACATGAGTGTGTCACGCAGTTCCTTGAGATTCGACGGAGGTGTAGACCTGCAGCGAACAGCCCTTTCCAGCTCATCCCAAAGATGTTTAATAGGATTGAGATCCGGGGACTGAGCGGGCCACTGCAGCAAAGAAAAGTCATTGCCATGTTCCTGGAACCATTCGATAGTGATTCGGGCTTTGTGCACCCCCGCATTATCCTGCTGGAAATAACCATCTGACTGACGATAAACAGTCAACATGAACGGATGCACTTGGTCAGCAACGATGTTTAGGTACGATGTGGCATTCAGACGTGAATCTACGGATATCAATGGACCCAACGTGTGCCAAGAAAACATTCCCCACACCATAACACTTCCCGTCCCCACCACCTTGCACAGTAGTCGTTAGACATGACGGGTCCATGGATTCATGTTGTTTTCGCCAAATTCTAAGCCTTCCATCAACATGATGCACCAGGAACTTCGACTCGTCAGACCAAGCAACTGTTTTCCAATCCTCGATAGTCCAGTGCTGGTGTTGCTGTGCCCACAGGAGGCGTGCTCTCTTGCTCTTCATTGATAACAAAGGTACGCGATGTGGCCGTCGGCTGTTGTAGCCCATTCGCGACAAAGTGTGATAGTGGTCCGTTGCGATATTTTGTTCTGAGCACCAGGGTTGTATTCTAACGTGATGTGCGACATTGTGACCCGTCTGTTTGCTCACAATTCTAGCCATCCTCCTCTGACCTTTCTCAAGAGATTTTCTTCCAGAGGAGTGCCGTTGAAAGGATGTTTTCTGTTCGTTGCACCATTCTCGATACACCCTTGAAACTGTGGTTCGTGAAAAGTTCAGAACTGTCGTTTCAGAGATGCTTTGTCCAGCACGTCTTGCACCTACTACCATGCCACGTTCGAAGTGCGTTAGATCACTCCTTTTCCCCATTCTTGCTACGGTTTGTACGCTTAACTGATACTAGAAAGGTTGTTCTGCTGCATTTATATCCACAACTGTGGTCATGTGACTTGCAACGGTGTGGGACGAACCATTTGTGTGCACAGTAGGGGTGTACCTAATAAAGTGGCAGCACAGTGTATATCCACAATGACATCTTCAATGCTCATGAAACTGGACTCTTTTAAATTGCTACCGGATAAAACACTTACTTTTAAAGTCGAGAGATGTGGTGATAAAAAAAGTCCAAACAACTGATTACCGTTCTCTTAGCAGCAAACATGTATGGCCCAGAAAAGCTTCATCTTTTAATCATTCGCACAACCCAGAAGCCTCGATGCTTTAAAGGTATGAAAACATTACCGACTATGTATCAAGCAAACCAAAAGGCATAGCCGGCATCACAAATTTGCGAAGAATGGATCAGAGACATATTGCAGGATGGGTGAAAAGGATAGAAAAAAATTGCTGTTTGTGGATAACTGCACCCCTCGTTGTCAAGTAAACGACCTACTTGCAATCTCTGTCGAGTACCTACCACCAAATATGACGTCAGTTCTTCAGCTACTTGATCAAGGTGTAATTCAGTGTTTTTAGAAAAACTACCGAAGAATGCCATTAAACAAAATTGTGCTATGTCTTGAAAACAAAAATCGATGTGAAATAGACCTTCTGCAGACGTCTTTCAGCATGAGATGAAGTTGATGAAAAAGTGATCGCCAACTGCTTCAAAAATGCTGGATTTACCTCCTTGAATGATGAAATGTTTGAAGTTTCGCATGTTTCTTCCTCTTGCGAAGAAATATTTGAGAATGTGCGTCTTCACCTAAACTTACAGAAAACTTAAGCTTCAAAGATTACGCAGAAGTGGATGCGGATATTGAATGTTTCAGAATGAAGAAGAACACATTGCAGACGTAAAGGAATCTTCTGAAATTTGTAGTGAAGATGAGGAACCTCCTATTGTTGAACAAGAAGTTTCAGTCAAAGATGCTCATTAAGGATTAGAACTTGCGCTATTGCGCACCTTCATCATTCTCTTTTGAAACATGTTCTACCATTGAAATAGCGTGTTTTGACAGATTATTTTAAAGTATGAAACAATTGGGTATTGACAGGTATATAGTTAAATTTAAAATTAAATTGCAATCTTACTGCTCCCTACAATCAATCCAAGCATATTTTTCTTGTTGAATACTGCAGTACATATTATAAATAAGATTATACTGTATTGTATTAGTAGAATTACATGAAATGTACAAAAAATGCTAATTGCTGCAAGAAACCCTAAGAATTCTTACATAACGAATGAGGTTTATAAGGAAAAATAGTGAAAATTTTCTGAAAAAAGTTAAGTTTTTAATATTTCATGAAATACTGAAAGAATTTTCTTCATTCGAAAAATAAAAAATAGCACCGTGAATAAATGAAAAAAAAAAAAAAAAAAAACTCAATAAATGAAATGCAATATTTGGGATTCAAGCACCAGTTTCTAAGAATTCCAGTGAAGAAAATGAAGTTGGAGAATATCTTACCTACATACCGAACTTAACTTCAAAAGAATTCTCATTCTCGACTATAAAAAAGCCCATTCATTTTTTTTTTTTTTTTTTTTATCCGATACAAATATTCCCAACGTTAAGTTCGGTAGCTGAAAGTTCAAAGTTCTCTATGTGGTGTCCTTGGGCATCGCTCGAGGAAGTCGCATATCAAATTTCCGTTCTGTGTGATGAGTGTTTCGGAAGAAATCTGAAAAATACTCACCTGTATTTCCAGCAGTTGATCCTCGAAACTTTTAGCAATTATTAGCTGTCCATTTGCTTTATTACCTCTTTATTATTGTTAATGTAGGTACAAAAAACAACATAAATAAGAACGCTTCTTCTATTCTTTTTTGTATAAGCTTAACACGATACTATGATTTTACAATCCTGGTGTACTTATTAAAGAACAAACAAAAAAATCTGCTTTCCTGTCATCAGAGTTAGGGAACGAATAATTTTGTAAAAACCATGTAATCTTTAAAGTGTTTTTTTTTTTTCCTTTTTTTTTGCACAAAAGGAAATACAACTTTTTAAGAAAAGTATTTTGTTTCTTTGTATTTTGGATCTAACTTCAAACATGACGACAGAGTTTTTCTTTCTTTTTTTTTTTTTTCAACCTTTTGAATCCCCTTCCCATCACCGCCTATGTCATAAAATCTCAGCCCTTTTCTTCCCGTTAAGCTTGACGTAATATATTGATTGTAATTCTTGAGAAAAAATTCTGGATTTTTTGTCAAGGTGCTAACCAATATTCTGCGCCATTCGGCCCTCAACGCGGCGAACAGTTCAGCTCTGCTTTTTGGGCGGTCTCTGCTCAAACGCACCCAAAGATACAATTCATCTCAGAGATTCTATGTAGGATCAAGGCTCAGTCCAACCATTCGACTTTCATATCCTCAACCCATCCGTCACAATGCCAGCATGATATGGGTCGTTGTCCTATAGATACAGGTATAGGCCTTCCCCAACGTGCTGACACAACATAGGTAACGCATCAATGTCCAGCATTCATAGCTTTGTTAAAAACAACCAATGGTCCCAGGACAATCCACGAAAAGCTTTGTTGGCTAATATAGAGAAGATTCTAGAATGCTTATGACTTCCAGAATAACTTCCCTCCTTCATGAGGCTAATTTAATTTCCCCTCGGCAATATGGATTTTGTCCTGGAAGATCCAATGAGGAAGCGCTAGTGGATTTTGTGAGTCACACAAAAAATTCTTCTTATAAATATGTACTTGCTATTTTCGTGGATTTCGAGGGGGCTTTCGACTCCCTTTGGTGGGAGAGCTCCCTCGCAAGTCTACGTAAAGCTAATTGCCCTCAGCAGTTATATAACTTAGTTCGAAGTTATTTTTCACAAATGAAAGTACTGGTGAAATCAAAATTTTTGTGTGTAGAGCGAAAGGTTACTCGAGGGTGTCCTCGAGGCTCAATTTTGGGATCGTTAATTGAAATATGGAATTACAGGAATAGTTAGCATGAACTTTTGAAAAGACTGGACTTATTGCATATGCAGATGATTTAACTATTTTAATTGAAGGTAATTCCCGAAGGGCTTTGGATTCTTCTGCGAACCATGTATTAAAGCATCTATATACGTGGACACTCCAGAACAAGCTTACCATTAGTTCTTCTAAAACTAAGATGATCATTTTTAGGATTAAATTAGATCTAAACAGACCTCCTCAAATTAAAATTAATGGGATTTAACTTCCTATCGTAACTGCTGTGAAATATTTAGGAGTGACAATTGATTACAAGCTAAATTTCTCTGCACATTTTTCTTATTATTTATCTGGGAAAGTTAAGAAGTTCACTGCAGCTATTTTAAGGACATCGAGGACAGAGTGGGGATTATTGAGAAAAAACTTTGAAGTTATACTATTCTGCAGTCTTCCTCCCTATGGTTACCTGTGCTGCTGGTGCACAGTACCAGATGCAGGTAATTGTTAGATTTCGACTAAAACTCATGGCATTGCAAAGGACAACGCTGTTGGCTATTCTTCGTGTTTGTCGAACAGTATTGCAGCTGTTTTGCAAGTTTTAGCTGGAGTGTTACCATTGGACTTTTACTTAGTACTTCGATGGCTATGCTTTCATATCCATAAATAGATTCCAACTGCATTCATGGGGATTGAGATTGACGTGCAACAAGACGTTAGGAGAGAAGCAAAGGCGTTGGATTGAGTTAGTGGACAAATGGCAGTATAGGTGGGATAGATCCGAAGCTGGATTAGTGACTAAGAAATTTATTCCTCGGGTTTCTTATTTAATGGACACAAGAACAAATAAGTGGTTCTCTATGAGCATGCTCTGCTCTTATATTCTTACAGGATATGGTTCGTTAAATGATATACTGTTTAAATTCGGCCTGAGCAATATACCTCTGTTTTTGTGGAGTGGCCGAAAGTCGGAGCCATGTTTTGTATGACTGTCCACAATATTTGGACATCAGGACAGAATTTGAAACTACTTTGGGAACAATTTCTCCTGGTCAAGAGACTAAACTTATTGAAAGCCCCTTTAATTTAAATGCGCTTCATGTGTTCGCCAATCAGGTGTTTAAAAGGTGAAAATTTATGCTGACTTTATAGGTCTAGAGTTTATGAAGACAGCGCATAAGAGTTCAGTGAAGGAAAGTGTTAAGAATTTTAAGATCTACTTTTTTTTATATATTTCTTATTATTTTTTCTTCTTTTTCCCCCCAGCTCTGGAGTGGGCTCCCAGAGGGTTTTTTATTTTTATTTTTTTTATTTGCTGTGTCATAAACTTAGACCCTAAGCGTCCTACCTACTGGAACTGGTCCACCTTCCTGTGATGTGGACGAGTACTCAGAAGCACCTTTATAGGTGGTTGCTGCTTCTGGGTAGCCAAGCGAGCAGCACAAACAACGCAACACGCACTAACTACACAAACTTACACTACACTTGTCTGGCCCATTTTTACAGAGAGGTAGATTTGAACTAACGTTCTTAACAATAACAGATGTCCAAATGCCTTCTCACAGCACGATTCTTTGCAGGGCTCTCCTGTCATGTTTTGTCAGCTTCGGAGATTTTTCTTGTAGTTTATTCACGGTTCCAGCACCAGTCCTCGTTCATTTACAGATCATATCATCAATCGCCGACCTAAGGATCTTCAGTGCAGTCGAAATGTCAAATGCACAGATTGCTTATTCAGCACCCTATTATTATTCTGCGCTGGAAATCTGTTAACTCTGTCGATCGTGGCATCTTGCATTCATAATCGTACTACTGTCTCCTCAAAGTCGCATATTTATAGTTGTGTCTGACACGTGGTGTTTGGGTAGGACGCGAACAACTATCAACGGAGGGGTGTCCAGATATTATTATTATAAGTATTATTTATTCAGTTTATTGCTGCTTTTTTACAGTCACCCATCTGCAAAATGCAAGTTAGAAGAGTGAGAAAAAGGATAGTCACATAGGTTATTTGTATAATTAAAATAATATATACAATTTACAGTACTGATTTATAATATTATTTGCAACTGTTCTTTGATATATACATGAACAAGCGAATCCGATAAAAATCAGAGTCGCCACCTGGACAAATACTTCTAAGATATAGGCTTTCCATCAGCTGGAAATACTCTCTATTGGCAAACCTATGCAGAACCTTGAATAATGTATTTTGTTTAAGTGAACACCCAGTGTATGGAAGTAAAACTTCCATTTATACAAGTAATAACATTTATGTGTGCCTTTAACCTCTAATCCTACATTATTCATGCATAGGTTTGCTAATAACAGAAGCAACAGCCTCTTTTAGCAATTAATTCAGGGGATGCTATAAAATTTAGAGAGATCATAGCCTTGGATAACAGTATTTGTCTCTAAGTTTAAGAATACAGCCATGTCTTAGCACCGAGTACTCAGTGTCGATCTGCAACAGGGCTAAATTAATCCCCCAAGATCGAAAATCGATCTCAGTACGAATTTTATTTGATATCGCAATTTATTTTAGTAATTCAATGTTATGGTTTATTCAAGTCTTTTGCCTTCCTTTGTGAAAGGAAATTAAACTCAATGATCGAATACACGATCTGGTATATCTTAATTTAGCTTCGATGTTAAATATTAACGAATTTCAAGACGCTATATAGTGAACAGAATGCAATAGCATTCTGTTCACATTGCTGCTTTCAAATGATGATATTTTTTATTAAAAATGGAAATAAATTCTGGAATCAATCCCTAAGGAAAATAAAAGCACTAGACGGAACAGTGAAATTTATTTATTTTTTATTTTTTTTACTTCTTTACTCAAATGGAACTCTACAGAAAAGGTTTAGTGAGTTCAATTTTCTCGGACAGATACGAGGTTAAACATTAATTCAGTAAAAAATGAATTTCAAATAAAGTAATATTCTTTCTTTGTTTCTAGTGATAGGGACGGTTTTGAATGTATAGGAAAGAATTAAAAGTACGCTTTTATATTTAAGAATAGTTAAGAATATTTAAAGAATGCAGGAATGTATTGAGGCAAAGTAAAAGTGGTTTATATGAGTTTTATTCGTAATTATAGACGCGTTTTAATGTGTTGCTGTTGAAGTTCAAGAGTGGGACAGAATCATTTTTTTAATCTTGAAAGTGAAACTAACCCAACATCACCAACACAATAGTTCTCTGTAAAAATTAGTAAACAAAATTATCCGGGCATAGTCACGCATGATAAATCCACTAACCAACCATGAGACGAGGGCCCCATCCCTGATAACCACGACAACAGATTCACACGTTATGACACAGTGCATTAGCGATAAAATACTACGCAAACAACAAAACCTGAAATCATATTTTTCAGGATCTGCATCTATAAACAGTTATTAAACATTCTCCCCCTTGTCCATCTGAAAAAAGTTGTCAGCGCAAGAAGATGTATAGGCATATGTATAAAGGAGCGACAGGTCTTGCTGTCCTATCAAATAAAAAAGGTGGGAGGCGGAATTCAACCAGTACTGCCATTGTTTGTCGACAGGATTCACCAGTTGGAGACTCCATAGCGTACTGCCACCCTTTTGTAAAAAGTTGGAGCTTTGATTCGTTTCACGAACGAGGCAGACTTATAATACAGACTAATAGATCCAATTATGCTCCCAATATTAGAAAAGTGACCATTTGTTTCTAGTCTTTCAGAAAGAAGAAAGTTTAAAAACTTTCTATTCAGAACCAGACCATCATCCAGATCAATCCGAAGTCAACCGACATCAATACAAATAAAACTTTACACAACTACATTTCAGAAAATTTCAGGGAAAGCAGAAGCACATTTTCAACCAGTGTAGAGCCTCGAGTTGATACCTAAAACAGATAATGTCATATCGTTCTTGGACAGCTTTATCACACTTCTATCCTAGTCGACATACTTTGGACAACGCCAAGGCATCGAGACCCGCTAAATGGGATCGCGATCTCTAGTCTTTGCCGAAATTTTATTTCGTTGGATATAAAGTTTTCGAGGCAACAGCACTTTGTGCGTTTTTGTTCATGGACTTTATGGATGAAGTCCATCCGGACAGAATTAACCTAAAAAAGCAGTCTCAGATATACAAACTAATTTCCAACTCTCGTCCTAGGATCCACCATTTTTTGGTCCGGTTCTTGTTACTTGTTTGCAGTATCCACACAAAGAAGAACACCAGAAGTCGATCTGTCAGAAACGTTAATTAGTTTATTGTTGAACTTTTTTATTATTATTTTCATTCAGCTAGTTATAGATTAAACTTAGGGTTTTCTCCATGTGGACTAAGTGTTTTTATTCCTACGAGGTTGTTCAAAAGTAAATAAATAATAATAATCCTCAAGAGAGACAACATCCACAGCAAACAGGAGACAAAAAATCAGAGAATACTTACATACCGAAACAGAACCTCCTCGCACTATGCCGGTACACAGAGATCACAGAAGAAAATAAACAACCGAACCTTCGATGAAAACTAAAGTGCCTTCTACAGGAGTATCGAACAAGACGGGAAACACGGAAACGGACCTCCCGAGCAGAAGACGATCGATGAGTTCTGGGGTAACATATGGAGCAGTGAAGTAAGACATGACAGCCGAGCTCCCTGAACAGAGCTAGAATGGAAGAAAACCAAGGACGTACAAGAGATGAGAAAATGGGAGATTCAGGAAGAAGACGTATATCAGTCGATCAGGAAGTTCCACAACTGGCGAACCCCAGGAATAGATAACGTCCACAACTACTGGTAGTACAAGAAGCTTACTTGCACACACAAGCACCTAGCAGAGCAGTTCGCCCGAGTGGTGTAAGTCACCAAGAGACAATCCCAGAATTTCTTCATCAAGGAATCACATATCTGAAGGCTAAAGACCAGGGTACAAGAAACTCGGCGAAATACAGACCGATCACCTGTCTCTCAACGATGTACAAGATCCTGACCAGCTACATAACCAAGAAGATATCAGACCACTTGGAGAGCCAGAACATCATAAAGGATGAAAGCAGATGAGCAAAGGATGCAAGGAGCAATTTACCATTGACGCCACAGTTACAGAGAAAGCTTACAAAGAAGCACCGCAACCTGTACACGGCCAACATCAATTACCGCAAGGCCTTCTACTCCGTCCTCATAGCTGGCTAATAGAGACGCTGAAGATCTACAAAGTTAATACGACAGTGAAAAACTTCCTAGAAGTTTTTCTTAAAATTTCCATGGCGAAATTGAGTACCACCGTCAAGGTCGAGAATATCACAACACACTGATCCCCATTAGGAGAGAAATCTTTCAGTGCGAGCTCCTGGGTCCACTGCGGTTATGTCTAGCACTCAACTTGCTATCCACCATGCTCAACAACAGCAAGTCTGGATATAACCTCAAGGAACGTAGAAAAAACCTGTACACTCTCTCCCACCTGAGGCACATGAATGACATCAAGCTCTACGCGGAAACTGAGAAGCAATTCCAGCAACTACTCGGGATCACCGAAGAATTCAAAAATGACATCAAGATGGAATTTGTTTCAGAGAAATGCAAGAACTACGGATTGCATCAGGGGAAATTAGTCGGCCGAAATTACCAGCTACAGACTGATAAAGACATCTGAGCCATGACAGGGGAAGAGAGACCTACAACTATGCAGGCTCAGCAGTTAGAGCAGAAGGAGATCAAGACCTGCTTGACCGAAAAATACCATCAGAGACTTAGGAACTTGTTCGAAGCAAACCTGAACGGAGGGAACACAGTTAAAGCCAAAACACCTATGTTGTCCTAGTGCTAACATACTCCTTTGGGATCGTGGCTTGACTACACCGAGCTGGATGATATCATGAGAAAGACAAGGACAATGATGAGCAAGAGCAGCCAACACCACCCAAAGTCAGCCGTGGAGACTGACAATAGCTCAGAAAGAAGGAGGAAGGGTCCTGATAGGTTCATCGAGCAACAGAAGACAGCGATAGCTAACTTAAAAGAGTACTGCCAGAAAAGCACAGCAGCACTCTACCAGGCTACAAGGAAGACAGATAAGGGCATACCCCACTCAACTTAAGTGAGGAGTCCCCTCCTCCACTTCCACAAGGAACAAATGAAACTGGAAAGATGAGCAAAGAAGACACTCCATGCTAGACACTACAGTCATCTCCATCAAGATCACATAGATAAATGGCTTCCAATGCATAGCTCGCAAGCGGGACGCTCTTTCCCTAGACTGAAGGATTCATGCTCGCCATCCAAGACCAGGTAATCAACATCAGGAACTATAGAAAATATATCGCAGTGGATCCCGGAGTGTCAGATAAGTGTCGACGATGCCATCCTCGCCTCAGAAACGATCCAGCGCATCATCGCAGAATACAAGGTGATTACTCAAACTGAATACACTCGTAGAGATCACCAGGTAGCCAAGATAATACAAATATTATCAGAAGGTAATAATAATATTACCAGGATAATGAGAAGCTAGCGAGGAAATACCAGTTAATCAAAGAAAGTGCATTATTGCATCAGGCAATCATGTAACCATTCACTGCCTACAATAAAGATATTAATACCGTATTATAAGTACGAACCCACGCCGCACTAGAGAGCTCAACCCACAAGCTGTACTGGGACTGTGCCATAATAACGGACAAAATAGTCCCGCATAACAGACCGGACATAACCCTTGTCGACAAGAAGGAAAAGGCCATCTATCTGATTGACATCCCGGTGCCTAACACTGGCAACCTCCAGAAGAAAAGATCAGCAAGTAGACGGACCTAATACAGGAGATCAAGGAGATGTTACGTATGCAAGTAACGACCATCACGATCATCGGTGTCATCCACCGGTATGGTGCCGAAGACCCTACATAACACAGTAGTAACAATAGGTCTCCCGAAGAACACATACAAGGAACTCCAGAAAGTCGCAATCCTGAATACCTGTAGGATAGTCAGAGAGTTCCTCAACCAAAAGTAGTATACCAGACATAACAAGCACTCTGTGCACTTAGTTAGTCAGTACCCGTCAAAGGGTGGAACCCCCCAAATCGGAGAGAAATAATAATAATAATAATAATAATAATAATAATAATAAAGTGCATTTACAACAAGGAAATATGGCTATTTGCTTGACTGTATCAGAAGGCACGCGAGAAGCGTAAAATGACATCACAATCTAATTTTGTTGAAGAGTAGAGGAGGGGAAGCGATCTGCTGTTCTCAGTAATGTTTTCTGAAGCACAACTACACTAGATGAAACGCGAGTTCGACCCTACTAATCCAATGAATGACCACCAAGTTCACTCCTCAGGGGCGGACTAGCCCAAGAGACAAAACGCCTATCGCCCCTTGAGCTAGGATCTGTCAGTACGGCCCAGAGTCAACTAGAATATGACGAGTGCAACCCCGGAAACAGTTGGAAATTCATCGTAGGCGCTGCATGAAGAATTAGAATTCAAAATTCAAATTATTATATTAGGGCCACCCGTAATTTCTTACATATACCTATTTATTTATTATGTCTGTAAATTGCATGTGTTCTCTAGTCGATTTGAATGTTTTGCTGGACGAAAAAATCCCAGTTTCTTGGGGGGAAAAACCTTTCTATCTACGCCTGAGACCGATTAATTCAGCCACGAGTGAAAAAAGCCAATTAAAGTTCCCAACGTCATCGTTGGGATTCGAACCTGGGCCTTTTCCACCCGGTGTGAGGAGGACGGTGATGATACCACTGTGCTACCGCACAGACTGAAGAATTAGAATAGTGGACATAGTGTGTATCTGTCAGCGGTGCCAGTGATCCACAACAAAACCCCGTTTCTTCCCAGTGGCTCATTGACGGGGTTTTGTTGTGGTGCCAGTGATCCACAACAAAACCCCGTCAATGAGCCACTGGGAAGAAACAAAATCTGCCAAGGCCAGATGAGCGTGTGAGTAGTGCATGTACCGTGGATATAGTATTGTTCGTGGTGTTCATCTGGCCTCTCAGTTACTGGAAAGCCCCGTCACCAGGAAGAGGCATTCCAGCATCCTTCCAGCGCACGAGGAGCCGGACCAGCCCAGTAGAGGGACGCCGGTTGGAGTCCAGTCCTTCCAGCAGAGCAAGGAAAGAGAGAACTCAAGAAATGAAATGGGGCAAAGGGAAGGAGGTAAGAAAGGGAAGAGGAAAAGCTGGGACCTTGAGGAATGGAGGTCCCAATCTAGTAAAAACAAAATAAAAAAAAATAATAATAATAAAAAAATAAAATAAAACTAAAAATAATTAGAGAAAAAAATATATATAATAAATTTTTCTCCTTTTTCTTTTCTATTCTCTCTGTCATCTTTTTTAACTCCCACTGAGGGTTAACAGACCACCAGAGGAGAACCTCAGCGGAAGAATTTTGCATAGCAATGCTGTTGTTGTTATTTGGTTTTTAGGAGCATTAGCAACTAAGGCCATATTGCTCCGGGGATATGCGGTGGTCATTCCCTGACCTTTCCGCATCCTCTGTATTTGGTGGTCACGGGCTTGAACCCCAGTCTAATCAAGAAACGTGTGCTACGCACTGCTGCTCCTGTCCACCTGGCTACGGAGGCGCCGCATAGAAGTGCGTGCATCAGCAGGAATGTTAGAAATTCTTACCCCAGGTCGGGGTTTGCATGAGGATAGTCCACCAAGTTCGAAGAGAGTGCAGGGACAACCAGGAGGTTGCACACAAGACAAACCTAGTCAGGTTCCAGTGGGACAGCAGGAGCAGCAGTAGTCATAAGGTGTCTCCTCCTCTTGAAAAGGGTAGTACAGTAGTGTGTGAAGAGATTGAAGATTTCACTAGTTCCAATCAACGAGTGTAGGGGCTGGAGAGCAGGCAAGTTGTTTTGGAGGAGGAGGAGGAGTTGTCTCAGATCCAATTATACCACACAGTCGAGCAACAGGTGATTCCAGTTCTCTGTTTCACCACAAATGCAAATGTCTTCATCCACCGCACCAAATTGACGAAAACGGGCTTTGAAGGATCCGTGACCAGCGAGCATACAGGTGGTCTCTAAGTTGGGGGTGAGCCAAGACAGGGTACTTTTAGTGAAGAATTACAATATCTGGATTTATAATTCATTTTTAAAGAAGAATTTATAATAACAATTGTTATTATAAAAGCTTCTCTTCATTATTATATTAAATTAAAAAATTCTCCTTTAAATTTTATATTTCGGGATATTATGAAAAGAATGATTTCGTAATAGAATAAAAGTAAACAAATTTCATTCGCCCCCGGGTGGGTTTGAACCACCAACCTTTCGGTTAACAGCCGAACGCGCTAACCCATTGCGCCACGGAGGCGTTCATTTTCTGTTCTTTTCGTTCCATAATTCGATCTGTGATGAGACAATTTTTTTATTTCAAGGAATAAGACAGCTCGTTGTATCTTGTACTATACAAGTTGACCTAATTCGGCGATATTATAATTATTAATATAATTTTATTTCAAAGAAATGTCCCTTTACAGCTATCCAGCTAGAGCACGAGGGTTACGTGATAATAATGAATAAATATTGCCATACTATTTACGATTTATGTACAGAGGGGTGCCGAGGACCATATAGTTGAGGCATACAATGGAATTGGGGTTATGCAACGGAGAATATAGTTGACGATAAGATGCGGGTTATGGAAGTTGGAGATTTCCTTTTTCACTCTGCCCATTTATGTTTTTTTCCGAGTGGCATTAAAATGATATGCCGATGGAGATTTAAAGTACTGCCTCATGACGCTTTAATTTAGTAATAAATGTTTTTGAAAAGACAACTGTATTCAAAGATATTTGAAAATGGATTTTAATGGTGTTAAGAGTTAGCCACCATGATGACACACTCGGTATCCGTCCACACTCGTGAAAAGTAGTCATTTTACTTTACCGAAGATATTGGATTCTGTGATCCAAGTGGATCACAGAATGCTATGGAAGTTGGTTATCAAAGTCAAAAATAAGGTTCCAGTTTAAGGTTTGTGGCTCTTTAATCGGTAGCTCATTTCCCAATGGCACATTTTTTATTTATTTATACCGTTCGTTTAGTTCTTCTGAGAAAAGAATCAACGAGTATTTACAAAAAATAAATAATGCACTCAGATCCGATTGGATCACTATGCCCGAAATAATAAAAACACACGAGAATCTTTTATCCATTGCAGTACTGGTTCAACAGTTATTCTTATTATAATTATCCTGATTTACAATGTCAGTTAGTTATAGCGCAAACGCAAATTTCGTATTTAAAAGTTAACTCATAGAACTCATAGAAGAGACGCACAAATCGAGGCCAGTATCGAAGAACTGTTTTGGTTATGTAAGATATCCCAAGAGCATGATTTCTTTATTAGACACAATTTTCGTTTTCTAATAATTAGTGAATGTGGTTCAAACTCGCGTGACTGCTACATCCGGTAATGTTTGCGTGTTTTTCTCTCTTGAGAACTCTAGATAATCGAGCTGCTCCTTGAAAACGACTACAATTTCGTCATACTGCTGAATGCAAATGCTCCCGGAAGTATGACGAAATGGAAGAGCATGAATCAGAATGACGCAATCTGGTTGGTACTGAAAAAAATATGCACTACTTTAACATTTTGTAGTTACTGTCTGAATTCGTTTGAAAGAAATGACAGGGGCGGGCCAGAAGGGAAACTAAGAATTTTGGCACCTGCGGCCAAATATCAGAATGCCCTTTGTTTTCATGAAAATAAATTATAATTATTACAGTATTAATAATTGTTTAGTTAATTTATTTATTAATATATTACGATTTTAATTAATATTTTGAATTAATCATATTATTTAATTTATAAAAAAGAATTTATTAAAATATTATCCATCACATAGCTAAAGGAAAATTTTAAATAAAGTTTGTCTTAGGGAAAGGAGTTTACTGATTAAAGAACCTAACCACAAACATAAAGCTGGAACCTTATTTTTGACCTTGATAACCAACCTCCATGGTATTCTGTGATCCACTTGAATCACAGAATACCATGGAAGCTGGTTTTAAAGGTCAAAAATACAGTTCCAGTTTAATGTTTGTGGTTAATTTCTTTAATGGGTAGCTCATTTCCTGATGACACACTTTTTTTTATTATTTATACACTTCGTTTAATTTTTTTGAGAAAAGAATCAATCATGGTGTTAATTCCTAACCCCATTGACACCCATTTTCAAATATCTTTGAATACAGTTGACTTTTCAAAAACATTTATTACTAAATTAAATCATCACGAGGTAGTACTTTAAATCTCGATTGGCATATTGCCGAACTAGGTCAACTTATATAGTAAAAGCTACAACAAACTTTCTGATTCGTTGAAAGAAAAAATTGTGTCATCACAGATTGAAGTATGGCACGAAAATAAAAGAAAAGAAAGCCTCCGTGGCGCAATGGTTAGCGCGTTCGGCTGTTAACCGAAAGGTTGGTGGTTCAATCCCACCCAGGGGCGCATGAACATAATTTTTCTCTCAGGTTTTCTTTTATTCTATTACGAAATTTATTCTTTTCGAATTATGCGGAAATATAAAATTTGATGGCGAACTTCATTGTTTAATATAATACCAGAAAATCTTAGAGCAACCTTATTTCTGTGGTCAACTCACCCGCATACCTACTCTCTGTCACTAACCAGAAAATATTGCCATAATTAACTCCCTCCCACCACTAATTTTCTCGAGATCCACCAAGTCGCATATTGGGCTGCTCAACTGGTACTTTCTCTGTGGTTCTCAAAGATTATTCGTAAACTTCCTTCTTATTTTTAGGCGACTGTGATGCTTCTACCTTTTACTTTGGGTAAGCTAAACTAAGATGTTACATTGGCATCTAATGTTTTAAAATAAACGATAAGCTTAAATTTATAGAAATAATCTAGATGTTTAACAGAGGTTTATTAAAATCTTTAAAATGATAAAAATACTCCAAATCTCTTTGGTTTGACAACCTCATTGCTCCATTAATAAAACAGGTAATTCGTTTTTGTTTAATGTAACTTAAATTGGTCAGTTTCCTACATCTCCTTAAAGGGCAGTTGAAATTAATGAATTTCTGCAGTGCTTTTTTGTTATAACGAGCATTTATCATTAAAAATATTCGATCTAAGTTAAACTCAAAACTTAAAAACTCTTAACTTAAACTCAAAAAATATTCGACGATCCATATGATCCGATAAGTTGATCAAAGCCATATAATAACCCATCGGCCGAGACCAAATGACTTCTCCACAGTTCTTCAGTATTTTTGTCACTGATAGGCTCATAAAAATTCCTCCAGTCTCCTTGATGAGATTCGAACGTAGACCTTTTTTTTCCCCTATATGAAGGACAGAGAGAAAAGGGCAGTTTAACGAAAAGAAGTGTTACTTCTTTTCGTTTTAATGAAAATGAAATGTCGCTCAGTTTCCCACTCTTTATTTACAAAATACAAATGTAAGATAACCGTTAGAGTACTTTTAAAGATACAATGATCTTCAACCACACAAGAATGGGTGAGAATGGTTGAGGGGCTCAAACGTTAAGTCCTGATTTGTTGTTTTGCGTACCCCATGTTTTAGGAACTTAAAAGTGATGTTGCAGGAAGTTGATTCTAGGCGGAGAGTGACATGAAGAGACATTCTAGATTGGTGTCAGCACCAATCAAATCACTTTTAGAACCTTGGTGCGAAATAAAAGCAAATGAAGTGTTTCTAAGCCTTCCTTCAACAGATTGTAACATTCCTTTGAAATTTTTACTTAATCAGGAACATTTGTTCATATCAAATTCAATTGCACATTTTATTATCCATAACTGAGGAACTGAAGAACCAGCTCCATTTATAGTCGATATCAAAGTTATACCCGAAGGGAGTTCACTTGTGAAAATCATTAAGCGGTGGCACTGCCATGTAGGAAATTTTTCAAATGCGATTGATCACTTACGAGCATTACTTTGGGAAACCTTTGTATCTCTAGTTTGTAAGTAAATAAATTTCGTTTTAATATGACTCACCTTCGTAGAACGATTAATTATACTGGACAGAAAATCCTTAAGGCGTTACTCATTCATCTGCCTAAATCTCTTCACATTATGCAAAATATCTGTATGGAAGGTGCACGCACTAAAGAGTTCGTGGATAAAGCGTTTCCAGTGGTACAGCCTATTGTACATACGGAATTTCCTGTGTCAGAAGAAAAACAATACAGATAATACAAGCAAAGAGGCTCAACAGAAGAAAGAAACATAAAGGGCAGGTTAAAGAGAAAAAGAGAATTAGAGCACAAAAGAGAGCAGGTCAAAAAAGAAAAGACAGGAAGAAACGAAGATTAGAGTGTAACAAATTCGGTCGACCATGTGGGATAAAGGAAGGGCTGAATGAGGGTGTGTTTTACTCGATTTATCTTCATCAGATTCTAAGAGGCGAATCAAGGAAATACGTATCTATTAGGTGAGGAAGGAGTGGAACTTTCTTTTTAAAATTCATAAAAGAGATCTCATAAAATTGATACTAAGAGAATGTAGACAAAAATGAACCTACAGAACAAGTGGGGTTTATCAAAAAGAATTTTGACCATTGATCAACATAAGCATTTATCTAATAAAAAGATATCTAAAGTTCAAATGAAGATCTGTATATTGCCTTCATCCGCTGGACTAAATTCATCCTTCGATGTAACAAACGCAAGCTCTCGTTAAAGTCGTTAATAAAGTGGGAAATGAAGCGCACGTTGAAAATTTTAAGCGAATATTTAAGGTAATAGGGCATCAATAAAAAGTTGAAAGACTAGGAGAATAGTCTCAGCTCAAAAGTAAAGAAAAATTGGAGTGGGAGCATACGGAAAGAAAATGGACTGCGAGTAAAGTTGTCTTTGGAAATTTTTCAGGTGATATTACATAACGCGACGCGAACTGATTATAGGAAATAATAGGATTAGATTAGATTAAAAATAGATCAAATGAGAGTAGAGGAAATTCCAGTGGAATAAAGAATTACTGGATACTGAAAAGTTCATTAGCGGCGAATTCAACCATCTGAAAGGCGGTTTCTGAACTTGTGACATCTGGACTCATGCTCCATTTGTCATAATGGTGTGCATGTGTGTGAAATATACACAGATGGGGGTTATGAATTGGGCCTGTATTATAACATGTGGGAAAACTACTGTAGTTTTAATATACGGAGCACAGGTGTGCTAATTTTCAAAGAACGCCTTGTGGTGCTGTAAGGACTCAACATCATTCGAATTTTAGAAAGATCCCCATAAGAAGAAGTCAAGAAAGGGTCTTACGAATGTACTGGACAATAAATCGGCTTTCCCTGCCATTACGGCCCAACTATGGCCGGAACAAATCCTTTACTGTAAAGCTATCCACCAAAATAACAACACAACCATGCATTGACCACTAATGGTTGGATTGATTCATGAAAACATGAAAGAATGTTTTGGCCAGAATATTTAGGCATTGTATAACAAAGGTTATTTATTTAATGAAGAGCGAATTTCTCAACGTTCAGGCATTTATAACAAATTTGGACCACTAAATGCAACTGGTTTCAAGTGTTCGGATACTTATGGCAGGGTCGCTTGTAATTTAGATTCTACTTTTCTTTTAGAGCTGGCTGAAATTTTCAAATTTCTTTATTCTGTTCGTTTATTGCTGCAGAAGAATTCGCGCAGAGGTTCCTCTTCTCCATTCAACCCATTACAGAACAAAAATTGATATTTAAATGGGTAACAAATCAACTTACACGGCGATTTCCTGCAAAGTCGAAGATAACGAGATAACTTGATATGTACTCATTTCCACGTAATGTATTCCGCTCTAAATTTTAATAATAGGAGCACAGTTCGCCTTTTTACACTTTTCTTTCCACCACACTAAGAGTTAGGGGGTTGATATAAAGCGGAAAAGATCTTAGGTTCATTTTTCACGTCCATATTAAGCATCGGATTCAGTTGCGTTTTTTTATGATCGAAAAAAAAAAAGAATTAGAAAGTTAAATTTCTCGGAACTCTTCTCAAACTTAAAGGAAGATGCGGCAAGAATAATCCGGTTTAATGAAGCTCGAAGAAAACGCGTCATTAAAACTGCCATAAAGCTTTTTATCACTGCGGTTAGATTTTTTTTTTTTTTTTTTTGACAATTACTTTCTCCGAATATACATCTGCGTCGATACCAGTAATGAGAAGGTAAGACGTTAACAGCACTTCCGTTCTTCGGCGGTGTCACTGAGCTCACTGGTTCTAAATCACAGATCGCCGTTCTGACAAATATTGCAAAAGGAAACGAGAATATTTACCTCCATGAAAGAGTTTGTATAAGGGGGATTCGTTGACACATTACCCCGAATGTTCGCTCTCTACAAACCGTTAAGAATAAGATCTCCACTCGGCAATGGTTGTTTATTATGCATACGTGTACCTTCTTAATGGTAAGGATGGGGACACATACAGCATCTCAAATTACATCAACTTCCTTGTCTTAATTAATGTTATGGTATATCAAATACTAGTAAGTATGAAAAGGTAAAAGTTATGTACATAAACTTGTATGTTGATATAGTTTATGGATGCGTAGGGCCGCTTTTAGTGGAGTTGGAGAGTGCAAAAGGAGAAAACCACTAAATCCCGAGCTGGAGATAAAGTTATCGAACTTGTTTCCCTCATAGATTCATTATTTATATAAGGTTTCATAAAGCAGATTACGTATACACAAGTTAATTGGTGTTCAACACCGATAATGTTGCTATTCGGGCATTAAATCACCCAAGGATTACTTTCTCGTCTTAGTAGAGAGATTTTAAATGTTTGGGACAACGATCTGTCTCGAGTTTATTTTGTCTACTAGTCTCAATTCATCTCTAATTTTGTTCCTTACTAACTGTCCCCAACTCCAGTACTTTCACTGAGGAACACGCGACAATTGCAATCAATTTATTCCAGCAACTTAGTTCATTAATCCATCATTTTTTTCTGCGACTTTGAAAGAGCTGACCTTTAACTTATCTCGCCCAGACGTGAGGAGCTTATAGTTGACGGAGCCTTAAAAGTAATTCAGTCACGCTCAATGAATCCCTTAACTTATTTATACCTCTCAAATACCGTTTATCTTAGAACTTTCCATTCTGGATGGATGATCGGTTAATTGCTTTAATGATGGACAAAAATAAGTGCCAGATAAAAAAAAAAAAAAAAAATTATCAAAAGCGCTAACTCAAGAAGATAACAGAGGTGCAGTGGTCTAGATTTATCCAGTTTGTGCATAAATTATTACAAAAGTGGGAAAGAGAAACCCTTATGGATTTGCTCAAACGTTACTTTAGAACTAAAATTTCATCATCGAGAAGAGTAAACAATTTGGCTTTTTCCTCAGTTTTTTTACCCCAAAATATACATTTATTCACTTATTCCTGCTCCGCATCTTCCTTTACCCCAAAGCAAGCTAAATTTCTATCCCTCGGATTCCCTTCCCAGAATTTTTTTAACTTCTCTTATTTCTGATCATGAGGAACTTAAGGTAATACCACATTTCCAGATTATTTATCAGTCTTTATCTGTGTGGATATGGGCAATAATTAATATAAATAATTACAGCTCAGAAAGGAACAGTAATTATTCTATTTTCAAGAAGAATGAGGTGGATAATCCATTAAATTATCAACCAATCGCTATATTAATTAAATAAAAATTAGATATTATTGTATCTTTGATTTTTACTTAGGCTCTCAGTTCTACTTTATGCCAATACCAGTTTACTGACCTTCCCTTATCAAATTAGTCTCTCGACCAAATTGATATTCTCTTCTTAGATCTCTCTTTCTCTCTCTCTCTCTCTCTCTCTCTCTCTCTCTGTCTCTATATTTGCCAATAGAATATCAGATTTTGTTCTTGTTCAGGGTTCAACGTTTCATTCCTTCTCAGTTGATTTCCGTGTCCCGCAAAGAGTCCACTCAGGGCCCTTTGTTTTTAATTCTCTACATTTATAATCCTTTAACTCAGATATTCAATAATCATATCGGTCCTTGTGTCTGTTCAAATTAAATTGTTTTTCAATTTTCAACCGAATCAGATTGCTTTTCCTTTAAAAGGATCTCACTAGATTTTGTGAGTGGGTTCATATAACATGCTTCTCAAGTTGGGCAAGAACATTAACCCCTCCAAAGTTGGACAAGACTAAGATATTTTGATTATTTCCTCCTCGATTCATCATCATTCATATCAGTAATGTCTCATTAAATTTCACTAATGAAGTCCAAAGAGAAAACTCCCTTTTCCTTTTTTCTCGAATTGCTCGTTCTTCAGACATATTTGATAAGAATTCTAACGCATTCTTGGCTTCATTAAACGCTTTGTTAAGTCTTTCAATTTTGTGTTAATCACAGTCCGAATTAAAAGAGCTTGAGAAGACCTAAAAATTCTTTGTCTTTCTGTTTTAGATAAGACGATTCAGTTTGGTCATCAAATCAAGAAAATCTGGCTAAACCAGTTGAATCGGCTCAGATTCCTTTTATATCTGTCACAAATTAAGTAGAATTCGATTCGTTCTACGTTCGTCCCAAAATAGTAAATTCGGACATCAAATTCAGACTTCTCTTCTTAAATCTTTGTCGATCTTTTCTAATTAAAATCAGACATTATTCTATGATGTCTGGTTTTAATTTAGCAAAGTCCATCCTCTTTGCAAACCGATTTGTTCACTGATACCTTAGTTTGCTCTCGTAGAGTGATAAACATCGTCAATATTGATATTTTAAACACCAACTATCTGTGAGTTTCGGGTCATTAAAACAAACAATAATTGTAAATTGTAACGCTGTTGTAATTATCATAACTATTAACGTACGTAATGTGTTTTTGATCGTTTTATCTTTCACTAGAACCGACATTTTTGTTGACATGCAGCCTTGTAGATAGTTCTAAATAAATAAATAAATATAAGAGAATAAGAATAAGGTAGGGTGGTAAGGTTGCCTTCACAGTGTGTTTGCAATTTGAGTCAACTAGTTGTAGGCTGAAGAGCAGTGATTTCTTTTGTATCGGTTTCTCTCCCCGCCGAAAAATAACAAGCCTCCCTTATCGATTAATCAGTAATTAGCGTATCCATCCACTGAAGTGAAACTCAGCGAACTCTGAGAGGGTTCAGGTCGATTGGAATGAAACAGCTGGCAAGTTGTAATAATATGGGACATTTAATATATCTCGTACAATTAGCTGTGAGACTGAACTTTCTTAAGAAGGAAAGATAACGTGGAAAAGAAGTGGATAATAGAAAACTAACTTTTAAGTTACAAACTAGAATATTAAGACAAAAATTTACTTTACAAAAAAAAAAACGAGATCTTTGTGGAGCTGAAATTACTTCGGAGTGAATTTCTAATAGATGGGGGAAGAGTGCTAAAATTAGAAACAGCACAAAACAAGATTACCGTTTTATTTCTGCACCTTAATAGTAGACCGGTGAACCTAATGGAAATATAAGAACATCTGCGAAGGAAATAGAGAAGATACTAACGTTCAGATTGCCGAGTTCCCTGAAAATGTACCATTAAGAGGAGCGTTTTGAATGAAGTTAACCTAACTGAGATGTTACCTGGCTACCGTAGTCAACAGAGCAATTACAGGAAATGTCATGCAATAACGCCATCCTAATGGTAAGTGAATACACATTACGCACTACATCCAGGACTCGTGCGACGTTATCAGAGATCATTTACATATCGTATTCCGCATTTCAAAATGTCCTATGATTAGATATGGCCTATCGCTTCTCCGATAGTTTCAGCATTGCAGTTAAAATATATTTGATTATTGCGCATTACCAAACACACTCCCCATACACAAAGAAAGAACGTGACAGGTACTGATATGCGATGCAAGGTCACTTGCGAACATTAGAAAGGATTGCAATATATCTTAAGGCATGATTCTTTACAGAATGCTGAGACATGGAAAAGGAAATGTGGTGACAAAATGTTTCCAGGAAGATATGAAAACTTATCGGTAGGAGAAAGTCAAACTTTCTTGATATCAAGTTTTTTTTACATTTTGGAGAAAGGGGGAAATTAAGAGTTTCTTACATTTGGCTAAAACTATAGGACACTCCATAGCTGTTTGTTCCCAGCCATGGCTGACGTGTGTTATACGCTGCTCTACGAGTATTATAGGATTCAGCTAATAGCCAAATTTGATCTACTCTAGAAAAGATGACACCAGCAGTTCTCATTAGCTACAAAAAAGGAGGGGGGGGAAGAAGACTGGGAAAATCCCCTTCTGACACCGACTAACTTGGCCAAGGCGTGAAAACAGGAATAAAAATTCCTCCTGTGCTGACGAAATTTGGATTCAGTTCTTTACCCCTTGATGTGGAATTGATGCAATCGTATGTGCTGTTCTGTTCGCTAGGACAGAACTATGCTAACGATAACCTACCACACAAGGCTCTGGCTGTAATGGTGCCCAATCTTTTCTGTGATTATCATCTATCGCAGAAGAATAAAAAGGAATCCTCAGAGGAACAAAATTAAATATCACCGATGACATCATCCAGACTATAAAAACCTGGCTGGAAACTAGGATTCAGACTTTCATTTAAAGAGTGGGAAGCCTTGGAGGAATGTAGAAGTGCGTTTCGCTTCAGGAAATCATTTTTTATTTTACCCTTGTTGAAATAATAGATCAGAAACTTTATGAATGTCACTTCAGACACACGTACATTGTCAAATGAAAGCGTATATTTACATATTAATCAGTATTTCTCATTTATTAAATGTATATATATAGATATACAGATGACAGTTTTATCAAGTGTGCAACTTGCTTCAGTCGCGCCAATATGCCTATACATAGATGGCCACTTACTGTTGTTAGCTTCTTGTTTTTTCACTCCATCATTCCATTAATGGACTTTCATTATTTACTAGTTACAATAACTATTCCTATCCCTGCCTCCCGCTGTCCAAGTAATTCTCCGTAAGCCCCATTGTAGTATGACTCCACCCTCGCACTCATCTCTTGGTGGTAGCGAATAATGACAGACCTTGACTCCAGGTATGATAGCGGCTCTTTTGACGTCATATAAAATGCCAGGTGTTTCCGGCAAACACAGACTTTTCTGTTCGTGCGAAGCGCAATTGTACAGAGAAATTCTAGGTATTGAGTAATTTACTATGATTCTTGGTAACTTCCTGGTAAAATAGATGTCCACGATTACGATTCTGATAGTGTAAATTGCAGCTGCAAGCATTACTTTGCTAAACCCAGCTAATAAAATAGTCCAAATACATTTCCACGAATCGCACACTTCTTTTTTCTTCGAGTGGGTGGGACTCGTTCCCGAAGAATAACAAAACCCGTTTATCTTTGAGAATTTACCGAGATGGCTTGAAGATTTGTGAATACTTTTAAAGATAAACTACAAGTACGTGTATCGGTATCCACAGGGATAAACGGCAGTTGAAATTTTAACAAAAATTGAATTCTTCTCCAAAAATTAATAATAAATGAAAATTCGACACTGATTGTAAATTGGTTACCTTCAGCGGCAACTCTGTGGATACTGAACTTGCAAATAATAATCGAAGCTTTCTTAAATGCCACGTATTTTAACTTCATATTCCAGCAGAACTATGAAAGGTGTTTGAAGATTGGATCACCTAAAGCCAAATTAGGACAATAGTACTTGGGCTATAATTATAAAATGTCAAAAGTAGGATTATATTCCTAAATGGAACTCATCCGGATAGTTTTAGGAAATCAACGATCTCAGAAATATACACTACTCTCTAAAAAATTTAGAGACATCTCTGTTTTCATAATCCATTAGACCTTCTGGATAAGCAAGTATGGAAAGTGTATAACCCACACGAGTTAATATTTCTCCTTATGGCACATAGAGCCTATTTCCTGCGTTATTATCGGATATCGTACTGCTGACAGCCTGCAATCCTAATATTTGACATAGACAACGATTTAATTAAAGAAGACATTCTGGATGACATATTTCATAAAAATCTAAACGATTTTGCTATCACGAGAGAAGAGATAAGAAAGGAAATTAGCTTTCGTTTTAAGACAAAAAGTAGATAAAAAAATTCATCAAACGGCGTGCTAGAACTATCTCCTCGGATTCATTCCATTGTTATTTCACTAGACCGAATCTACATTGGGTGGTCATCCAATAAGGTTAAAAATTTCACTGTCGTGACAGCGTTTTTATTATCTGATGCTGGATCACACGTCAAACACATGCAAACAGGAAGTGCCTACTTGCGGGCACTGTGCTCGTCAAGGACATATTTTTTAATGAATGTCCTCACAAGGAAGATCCACCCGTCTGCAAAAATAAGGATCACAAGCATTCCAATCGCGATAATACTTGCCCAGAATACTTAAGACCTATAGAAGCCGTACGCTCAAGAACCTGTGGCACACTGTGATGAATACAGAACTCTGTAAAAGGGCCAGATATGAGTACTAGAATTGAATTTTCCTCCAGTGGATGCGCGATTCTTACCTATCACTTTAGTTTCACAGTACGCCTATTGTTGTGGCCCGCCTCCTCGTGGCGTGGAAGGGTACTAGGGAGCAGCCATCCTGGTGATCGCTGCTCCCTAGTAGCTGTGGCCAGAGACAACAAGACACACACTTCGCAGACATAACACCATACTCATATCTGGCCCTTTTACAGGGTTCTGTATTCATCACAGTGTGCCATAGCAGAGTTGAACTAACGTTTAGGTGCCACCGTACATAAGACAACACATATCCACACGCTGACAACCTACACCATCCAACGTCAACCGTCGGTGATGTTATCATTAACTGGATGCGTGACAACAACGCTATCGTCCAGCAACTGAAGACCACGGAAATTCACTCCACATGAGCGGTTGATATTCGAAAGGGTAGTACGACATTGTCGTCAGCCATCCCTTAAAAATATTAACCAACAGTGAGTTTAAGGTGTTAAGAGGAGTTAAGATTTTTACAAGCACTATCGGAGCTCCACTGCCTGGAGCTCCACTGCCTGGAGCTCCACTGCCTGGGTTTAATGGGAAAGCAGAGACGCATAAGTTGAAAGATCAGCCGTCTCGCCTTACATTAACCAAAGGGCGCTGTAATTGGCCCAGAGAGAAGTGGAAATCTGCTATATTGAGTGAGAAATCTGGATACATCCTATTTCGATCAGATGGCAGGTTGGCATATTGAGGATATCTGGAGAATATCTGCTAGCACAGTGCATTGTGTGTCAGCATTAAATTTCGGAGGAGGTGGGATGAGGGAGTAGCCTACCACCTTTGGTGGTTGTATGGAAGACCATGAAGGCAGACGCCTACCTTAGCAATTTTAACAATTTCATGCTACCTGCGGCATGGCGGTTCTCTGACAGAGACCCATGTTTGTTTTAACAAGATAATGCTCCACGCATCCAACCAACTTTGTTTGAGAATGGTTCACGGTTGTTGTTGTTGTACGGTTTATAGGAGCATCGGCGACTAAGGCCATGATGCTCCGTATATACTGGCTGTAAATTGCGTATGTTCCTGTGGTCGATTTTCTGTTTGTTGGACGAAAAACCCGAGTTTCTGGGAGAAAAAGCCATGCTGTCCTCGCCTGAAACCGACTAACTCAGCCATGATGCGAAAAACGACCATACAATTCCTCCCATCAACGATGGGATTCGAACCCAGGTCTTTCCTCCCGATGTGGGGAGACGGCAATTCTACTAACTAGGATTCACCATATCCGAGTTACAACAATTTTTGTGCTCCAGCAACTATCTGCTAAAGTTTACAGGAAGTGCTCAAAATGACCACCTTGCGCCTGAATACAAGTCTGTAAACATCTCATTATAGACCTCCTCACTCGCTAAAACGTTGGTCGGATTTTCTTTTCGGATGTTAATGGGTCTACCACCATCTGAAACCATTTTTCTAAAAGAACCAGTTTCCTTAAGGCGTTCATCTATTCTCTGAATGGTCTTATTTGGCACATGCAATTCGGGAACTTTTCTGAATACAGATGTCTTGCCTCTGCTGCATTGCATCTAGCAAGTCCATACACGAGATGCATGTCTGCCCTCTCTCTATTTGAATCAGCCTCCTTTATCACAGCAACTGCACAGTATCAAAAGTTTAATAACAAGCTCCAAATGTAGTGCCCTTTTCAGGAGAGCTAACTGAAATCACTCAAAGAACGCTACGAGATCCTGTTTACCTAACTGCACTAGGCCCTCTATGAGATATCGAGCACTGTTGGTAAACAGGTTGATTGAAGCCAGCTATACTAAATCAGTTTATGGAAAGAACTGCTGGAACACAAAAATGGCTGAACTCAGAAAAAAGGCGAAATCAGACCTATGTTTATATGAACTCTTATTGTTTTTAGGTCTTAAATCCATCCCTGAAGCGGGTCCCACATAGAATAATACATATCGTGTATATATATATATATATATATATATATATATATATATATATATATTATATAAGTTTAAATATAAGTATATATAAGTTTAAAGTAGCCAACCCAGATGAAACCATGAAATCATGAAATTGGAACATCGGCTATCATCATTTTTTTTTTTTTTTAACAAAAGGAAAGAAGGGAACAAAAGTTATTCCTGAAAAATGTTTGTATGTAGATACTTCCGTTATGGATCTCTTATGAACATCCAGATAAAAACTTTGGTCTAGCAGTTTAAATAAGTCGAAAATTCACAGAAGGTGAGCCCCGCTCGGAACGACCAATGAAAGTGACAACTCCAGAAATTTATTGAAGACCTAGTTATGCAGGGTGGACGGGACGTATTAAATGTCTATGATTGTCAGAGAAAGCAATACTTCTGGGGATCGCACTGACCATCATCCACAGACGCTTGACCATGTTAAAGGTCAATTCTGCTGGGTACGAAGAATGCTTACACCTTATCAGCGAAGGGCTAAAATTTCTGAGGAAAATTTGCACATGCGTGATGCAGATCAACAAGGATATTTCTTTCAAGAAGTGTAACTGGTGATAAAAAGTGGATGAAACGAAAACAAAGCGAGAATCCATGCAATCGAAACACCATGGGTTACTACTGCACAAAAAATTCAGGACCGAGTCCTCTTCTGGGGAGATGATGGCCATACTTTTGTTTTTTTGGGGGATATAGAAGGATTTCTTTTGATGGACTATACTCTTCATAAGAAAATAATCACTGGAGATGCCTATGTTGCTTTTATCAAAACTCTAAGAGGGGACCACAGAGGAACAGAGAAGAGCGAAATTTACA
Source organism: Mastigoproctus giganteus (assembly GCF_048544385.1). Classification (NCBI taxonomy): domain Eukaryota; kingdom Metazoa; phylum Arthropoda; class Arachnida; order Uropygi; family Thelyphonidae; genus Mastigoproctus; species Mastigoproctus giganteus. The sequence goes on along the minus strand of NC_143587.1, from coordinate 98,073,729 downwards.
CGAGGTATACTGCTTCTTCATGCGCATGTACACTTCTCAAAAAGCAATTGCTGCACTGAGAGATTGCAGGTTGGATTAGGAGAGCTAAACCACCTACAGTCAAGACCTATCTCCTTCCCCCAAATGATTATTTTCTATTCAGAAATCTGAAGAAACACTGCGTGGGCAGTGACGATTTCAAGGAAGTTGTAAATGGCCTTTTCAGAGACCAGAACAAAGAATTTTTTTCCAGGTATTTCCTCTTTTCCTTCAAAATGGAGGACATATATTGAGGCCAACAAGGATATATATTGAGATAAAAAATTAGGTTATACTGTTTCTTTATTAACGAGGTAGATAACGTTTTGTGTGACCTTCGAGATATTTATATATATGTTTTAGCCAAAAATAGATCGTAATATTCTTGTTCATACGCCGGCACGACCATTCAGAAGTTTAAATCATGATTATAATCGTTAATCGTATTTAGCAGTCACTGGCTTGAGCCGCGGTCCATTCAAAGAGCGTGTGCTATTGCAGTCTCTCTCCTGACCATTCGAAGGACGCATATATTTCATAATTCAACGAATATATGAAAAAAGGACGCTAATTTTATTACAATCCTTGTGGCCATTAAAGAAATCCCGTATATTTTTTATTCCTGAGAAAGCACAGAACGATTCATCAAACACACACACCAAAATTCTTTGAAAAATGATTTTTGTCATGACGGTTTTGTTACGAAGATTTCTCGTTGCAGTGATATGTTTTTTTTTTTTTTTATAAAACATCATGTTTTTGTTACATTTCGAAGTTCCAAAGCTGATATCCAGTTATCACGAATTACATACGTAATACAAAGAAAAAGGAATAATGAGTTTTTAATGTCCTTGCTTTGTTCAGAATTTACTGTTAATAGCCACGAACGTGTTTTTGTGTCATTAGGAGACCAACTATGTACAGTCAATCTGAAAATGATTAAGGACAGCCCACATCATTTTATATTGTTTTAACGTAAGTTAAAATTACAAATTTATGGTGTCTTACCTTCGTTGTACACGGATGTATCTGGCTCTAAAACGTGGTTTCGTACACTATCTAGAAAAGTTTCTGTTTCAGAAACTGTTTGGTAAATTTATAATCGTGTATTCAAAGAGTGAATGGTTAGTTCACTGTTTGAATTTGTTATAAGATATTAAATAAACAAATCGAGTCCGTATTGCTAACAATTCTTCATTTGAAAGGTTTTTTGTAGAAGATGAAATGCTTAAAACCTGCTTTACTCGAAGTTCTGTAACGTAAGTTGGATGGAGAGGGATGAACAGGATGTTTTTGAAAGGTCTCGTCAAACTTTAGAGCGTGTTCTTTTAAGTACAGGGATGAAAAAATGCCATGTGGACATAGGCCCGGAAACGCTTTCCTTCCGAGTGAATTTCTTTTTAGCCTATTTTCTTTCACATCGTAAAGTTAAGTACATTTGCCAATAAATAAGGTGATATGAAAATTTCGATCATTTACGTATCTGTACATGAATACAAATTTTAAAACGAATCCATCTACTCCTTCTGGGTCAGGCAACCGTTTTTAAAATGATTTGTTGTTTGTTCTGTTATTAATTATTCTGAAGAAGTTATTTATCAGTAAATGAGTGCCTCTGTTTTCAATCCACTGGATTATGAATATTCTGTACTTTAACGCTCATATGGCAGACATTCATTTTATTTATGGACGCGTGTATGATAACAGTAGTGAAACTCAAAGAACGTTTTTGCTGGGAAACTTTTCCACAACTATGATGTCCAGCCAAGGAATGTTTTTGTGTGCTCGAGAGACTAAACGTTTCGCCTGTTATCGCTGGAGAAAACCCACAACTGTTCAAACAGTTGTTTTAGAGAAATGGTGGAGACACGATCGAGGAGGATAATGGAAGTAGCAGCAGTATTGGGTTACACATTCAACTGTATAGAAAATTCAATGTATAGAAAATACGTGCAGCAAGTGCAGGCCCTCTCCCAAGATGATTTTCATCCATTAGTCGTGTTTTGTCAATGGCTTTTGCAACATTGAGTCTCGACAGTTTATCGAGACTTCTTTTCTCAATAGTCTGCCTTTCACGGATGAATCACAATTCACAAGAGATGCCATTAAGAAATGAAAACAATCACCAGTGGACACAAAAATCTCCTTAACGATATCAGCAGCAGTTTCATTGCAACATTTGGACTGATATCATTATTGACTATCAGATTCGTCCATTTTTCCTGCTGCCTAAGCTCAATGACATTGCTGGAAGAAATTCCGCTGGAAACACGCTGTCAATGTGTGTTTCATACATGATAGGGGTTACAGCAGATTTTAACCCCACTGCTCGATAATTTCTCTGTAATATATATTCTAGTCATTGTATTGGAAGAGTTGAATCAACTGTATGACCTCTCTCTCTTCTGACTGAAATCCTTTGGATTTATTATCCTCGTGGACACATCGCAGCTTGACAGGCGTCCATACCATCACTCTATGAAGAGAAGAAAACATTCGAAACTACGTTCGTATGAGCTCTTTTCGTCTCTGGGCTGAAATCCGTATACATAATATGGAATACTGCAGGAAGAGTAGATGAGCAACCAATATGGTCCCTCAAAATCAAAAAAATGGGCTTCTCCTTTCGCTTTGCACTTTTTCTATCCGTTCTTTAAAATTTCAAAACATTAATGAACTGAAATTTTGTTATTGGTTTTAAACATATTAATCTAATCTAGTGCACGCATGTTCCAAGTTCCATGCAGCACAATCCGTTGTTGAAGGCTGGTATATCAGAATCAATAAAAACAGTAACAAGGAAGTTGAAAACTGCACTTGCCACTGGATAGCTGTACAGAAGTACAAAGGGAATTTTAAATAAGAATTCTAGTAACTGCAATGAAGGAAAACAGATCTTTCGAATATAGTTAGCTATTTTTTATGTACAGAGTTGCAATGGGTAAGAGTTATGAACTAGTTAAAGAACCTTAACTAATAAAAAATATCACACGCTAAAATGGTTGGCCTTTAAATTGAAATTGAAATGTAAGTAAATTATTTAAAATTAGCATATTACCCTGTGCACGTTAATCTCTTAGAAGCAAACTAAATCTAGTTAGCCTACACTCAAGCCTTAAGTTAATAGAACGCAGACATCCAGGATACGGCATGTGTTGACTGTCCGATTAACTCATTTTACTAGCTGCCATATTTGCCTTAATTTCTAATAACACGTGTGGCCTGTTGCACTTCTGTTTTACATCAAAAAAGCGGATACTCCAGATCTTTCCCTAGAACTATCTTGAAAGATCTGGTGTGTTAATGATACACCACTGTCTTTAAACGGATTGACCATATTTGTAAGTCTTCAGTTCACAATAATTTACTAACTTCGAAAAGTCGAATGTGACCGTAAGCTGGTCTGATGTTTCTAGTTTCAGTAAATGTCTTTGGTCACACTCTTCTGTTCGCGATTACTTAAGTAGCACAAACTGGTGGAACGATCGGCTTAATAAATTATGTTGTCAATGATGTGTCAAATAAGATCCAGTGAAGAGGTCTTTAGTGTTACTATATAGGAAACAAATGAGAGTCCTTCAAAGTTCCTGTCCAACAGTTTGGAGGAATTCTGTAGCAAAAATTCTTTCAATAAATTTGAAGGAGTCTCAAAGAAAGTCTTTTTGAAGTCTCAAAAAAGCATCATAAAGGATTAATGAAGTAGATCCAAAGATTTTTAAGAGATATTCAACTATTCAGTCATCGAAATATTAACAAAATTTTTAATTCTGTTGTAATTGCAAAACAGAAAATGTACCATAATGTATTTGTAAACAAGTTCAAACAACTGGTGCGATGAATAGATACTTAAAATGCTATCACAAGCCAACTCAAGTACACCTTTCCAAACACATGACTTAATGATAACCAAGATCAATACGAAGAGCTTCAATTAATGGACGGGAGAAGGAATTACGATAGATCCTCAGTGTGCCAAGTGACTTCATCACACAAATTATCACGATGAACGATTTCCAATGTTCATTACTACCTGCATATTTCCATGTATATGCAAATGGGATTAGTTAATGTCTTCTGGATAACCATAAGTGCATCCTCAAATATTAGCTTTAATGTGAAAATTTTCCATTGAACTTTGTGTAATGTACACAGCCATGGTCGTAAAATTTGTCGCCTTTTTCTATGGAGAATGCTTTGCGTGAATCGATTTAGGAAACAGTTAATACTAAAGTTTTCTTGAAAGAGTGCATATTCTATTGAAGAGGGACATATTTTATGATCACCAGTGTACTTAATTGCAAAATATCGCTGCATTAAGTTCATATATTTTTAATTTAAAATGTTTCTTCTCTTGTTCTCGAGTCTTTCCCCAAAGACAAGTCTTTTATAAATTATGAACTGCATATTACGAATAGAATCGTTTTGATAATGGATTTTTGAAGGACAGAATAATAATTATAAATTTCGTAGGATGTTGCAGAACGTATTTCCTTGGTTAAATGATTTCATTAATACAATCTTAAGTCTTTCTTTCTCTAATTACTATAGTTTGTAACCCTTCTTTAATATTCAGAACTAATTGTTTGCACTGGAATACATTCGTGCTTTTTTGTCTCTTCAAAATAATTTAAGCGAGAAGAAAAGGGGCTTCTTGTAAAATTTCCTTTACTTTTTTCGTTCAGAAATGTCACTCATAAAAACTGAAATGGAATAGTCTGGCATTAGATGCGAGGAGAAGCATATGAGAGAATAGAAATGACAAAAAAGCGATTTTTTTTTTTTTGGTAGAACGACTCAAAGTGGATGAAAAACAAACAAAAAAAGCTTCAGCCTTTCGCGATGCCATTGATTCCCTGAGGTCCAAACGCGTCACACACCACAACATACACGTGCGTTCCTCCAACTTCATCTTTAGCCTGAAGTAATTTTTGAATAGTCCCTAAGGAAATGCTTGGCGCGAGATATTTAATTACGTTCCGGAGTATTTATAGTCAGTAGTTTCTGCGAAGTGGACTACCAAGTTTGCTCTTTAATTACGGTGTATTAGAAGGTGATCAAGGCCAACGGTACGTCAAGCTACAATTAATTAACAGAGTCTACTCTAGAAATTTTCGAAATATTAGTTAGAAAGGTTCGCTAAGTCTTTAGAAATGAGGGTCCACTTGACAGAATTCACGCATTTTAGCAAAGAACAATATACCTACTTTACTTGATTTTAAAAGTACAGCAATCAAGTTGCGAGTAATTTAATGAAAACTTAATCGGGAACACAAAAGAACAAACATGTACTGTAGATGGACAAGGGTTGAAATTCCGGTTAAGAATTGCAAAATTTAAAATATAATAAAGCTAAGAAGCTAATTAATTCTAACAAGGTCTGTCTAAAATAGAATAACATTGGCTAATGCTGTACTTGCAGTATTTTTGCTTTAATTCGAAACTGTGCAATGGTACCATGGGAAACCCTCCTGGTTGGATTCGGGCACTCCACTTTTTCGTTGTAACCATTTAACATTTAGGTGTCCAGGCGTTTCGTATCTACTGCACTCTTTCCCGTTTTAACAACCTTGCTTTGAAGACCATTGAAAATCGTTATGATGTCTGAACTATGGATCGCACGTTTTGAAAAGACATCGTCCCAACCTCTTCCTGGTTTTGTGAGACACTGCTCTATTAGAATATAATATGATAATCTTCAGAATACCGTCGTGGGTAGCAAAACATGGCTTTTCCATCATTAATTGAGAGGGTGGCCTTAACGTGATTGTCATTTCATCGTTTAGAAATGACATTTTGAATTCAAATTCTCCTATCTCCATATAAGAAAGGTCCACAAGTCAGTAATTTGTTTCTCATTTTTGACCTATTATTACTCAGTGGAGAAATGAATATGTTGAGAGTTAGAAAGTTTAAGAGGAAACAACAATCCAGGGATCATGGTCTAGTGTTCCCCGATACTATTTTATCGTAAAATGTGTTCAAGATGAAAGCTTCCAACTTTAAAAGGAGTTCTTTTCTTTAAGGTTTTAAAACATTTTTCAAATGTTTTCTGCTGGTATACTGCAAGGAGCATATGTTGTCTCGATAAGTCCAGGGTCAGCGGCTTCGTACCTTTGCTTTATTCTGTTGAAACCATGACCTTTTGAAATTTAGGAATAGATCTTGCCATTCCCTGAAATGATAAAATCGTTGAAGTCATCGATGACTTTGAGCAATGATGATCAGTGTTGCACTCAGAAATTTTGTTTGGTGGGGGACTTGTACGTTCCGCATTGAGAGCTTTTACAGCTTCAAAAAATGACAGTACAATTAAATCATAGTAAAGTAAATGTTCCTGGGAAGGCCTTTAACCCCTCAGCTTCTCCATGGATGCGCTTGTGATGATAACATAAAACTGCCATTTATCATCACACATAGCAGTAACGAACGCCGCCCAGTAGCTCCTGTTTGTCTCGTGACGCCTTCGGTGATACCTCAACTTCTTTTTTTTTTCATCTATTTTCCTGCAAGGGTAGACACCGATACGACAGTATGCTAGGGGATTAGTTGAAGCTGCAGGTCATATTAGGCCAAACTGCACTTCATTTGGTCTGGAGTTTGAACTTAGGCTAATTGGTTTTCTTTCCGAAAAAATCGAGGTTTCTATTTTGCTATCTGTAATAGTTATTAGCACAAAATAATACAGAATTGACGTTCATTTTATTGAATATTAGAGGCTAATGTTATTTAGAAGGTACTCTAGTTAGTCGGTCTAGGTTCCGCAACGTTGGTATTGGGAAGTCTGGTCCATTGGATTCTTCTCATTCGTCTCTCGAATGTCTAGGCTTTAGATGCACTCATTTCGAATTAGTAATTTATCTGAAACTCAGACATTCTTTTTCATAATGATGTGTTCTCAGGTTGATGTCTGTTAGTAATGTGGCTTCGGAGATAGTAAAAGGATTGCCACAATTTTTGTTGAATTGCTTTAGGAATTCATATCGTAATCCAAATATTTTTTGGATAAAAGTTTTACGTGCAGAAGAGCATATTGTCGATGAAAAGTGAACAAGATGAGTTATACATCGATTAGTATGAGGAACCAGCAGTTTTTTCGGATATTTCTATCCAACAATTCCAAGTTCCTCTTTTGCTGTTCAGATGGTAGTAGAGGCCTTGCAGCAAAATGAAATATAAAGAAAGTTTCCTCCTTCTGGGCTTCCTCTTTTAACATCAATGTTTACCTTCTAGTCGCTGGGATGGATAACGAGGTTCCTTGGTGAAAATAAATTAACACTTTAAGTGTGGCTCCTTTAATATTAAAATAGTTCTAGAGGTTGGTGGAAAGTGATTCTATGCAAACTCCAGGATAGGTTGCTTCGAGATCTAAAAATAATGTCACATCATTGTTTCTTTTTGAGGGATTCTTGAATACTAAACAGGATTTGCAGAAAATAGATGATGGTCAATATGTCCGGTATAAGACATATTGACCATCAATAAGTGTGTAGATGTGTTGTTGGTGGCCAAAGCAATGTCAATCGTTGAAAATTGTACGAAAAATTAATGGGTTCATTATTTTTTCGTACAGATTAAATATAAAACTTCTTTCGGATTTTCAGTGGATTTTTTTTCTCTTAGAATTAATCTCAGCAATGTATGGGTTGCAAATTTCAACTATGAAGAGAGAAATCCATCAATTCTAATGGTACTCTTCTTTGACAAAGTTAAGGAGTCATTGTTTTCCAATATTATAACTTGATATCTGCTCATTTCCTTAATACATATCAAATCTCTCGCTCGCTCTCAGTGTTGTGTTGTTTCTTATTTGTACCTCCACTCATTGCCATTTATGGGAGGAAGCCCAATTCTTTCGTTATTAAATTCAGCCTCTTTTTAAACACCGCAAAATTCTGTCCAAGCCCACTCCTACAGATGTGTCGTTGGTAATGATTCGCTTCCATCCAGGGCATCCTGCGCGCGCTCTGTCAACATACTGCCAGTTTGATGGAAACATAATTACTAGCATTTGCACTGTATGCTTTGATGGATGCTGTTTTCAGAAGTCATTTTCACACTCAGCCTAATTGCTCTAATACTTGGTTCACCATCTACTTATTTATGAGGGATAGAAGTACCCTGCAATGAGCACCTTTTTACCGATTTCATCGCACTTGCATGCACAATGAAGTAACAGAATCGTTTTACGAAATAGCCTTGTCAAGTCAAAGGCATGCGCACTGAGATGCTTGCTGCCACCTTTTGGACTACTTTATTTTAGATAATATTGTATTGACAGTTGACAAAATACCGTAAAAATATGGATAATGACTGAAAAAAACATTGCCCAACACAATTAATTGACAGAAAATGAACATTAATGTTTTAGGGAAAAATTAGGAAAAATTTTGTTCCTAATTCTCCACGAATTTGTACGGTACGATTATGCAAAACTAGTTTTTAAAATGTAATTCGGCTCGGAGGCATAATAAAATACCTTTCCGAAAGTTGCCTCTCTCATTCGTCTTCCGTTTGTTGCGGAAATCCTTTCTTAAGTTATATCAATGGTGTCTGTGCATAGCCGTGAAGAGAAAGCGAGTCAAATTCCGTTTACCATTGACTTAGTGAATGAAAGTATTTTTCACGCTTCCGTCCTCATAGCTCTATTGACATTTGAGACCTGTAAGTGCCGAGTTCCCTCTTCAAGGTGACTCGGAGCGATACGCATCGTTTTCTAAGGAAACCAGTAGGATTATGCCCTGTAGATTGAGCCGCATCACTTTCAACTTTTCTCGTTCTTCTACGGCTCGGTGCGTAAGTTGCTCTTCTTGAAAGAATGCTGTTCGGAAATCTATGGAACGAAATCTTTTTGCCGATAATTTAAAATGTGCAATCTGAAGAAATATTGGTTTGCGTTTCGGCAGTTTGTTTGTCAAGACGCCGGTGTCACTCAATGGGAATAAAGAAAACAGATCGGTGTAAAAAGAAATGCAAAGCGAATGAGACTTAAAACTATTGGATCAGTTAAGAAGGTGAGGGGAGAGAAGGTAAGAAATGGATGAACTATTAATAACGGTCAAAGGGAACCCAATGATCACTGTAGTCAATGTAATGAACTCAAAACCAGCGCGATAAAAAGTCCTAGTAGTTCAGTTCAGTTTTTTATTAGTTTTTCAACCTCTGTTGGCATCCATCATGAAATGCGTATATATTAAAGAAGAAATACGTATTAGGAAAGCTAACAAGAAATGGTGAATACTTCTTCTAAAGAGAACTTCACGAACTGTACACCATAAATGTATGCAGCAGCCATTATCAATTCACTGCTGGATGGAAGCCTCCTCAACAATTCACGTTGTGGGTAAATGGATCATGTAAGGCGCTTCCGTAGCCAGGTGGGAAGGAGCAGCAGTGCGTAGCATACGCTTCTTGATTAGACCGGGGTTCGAGCCCGTCACCACCAAATACGGAGGATGGGGAAAGGTCAGGGAATGACCACCGCATATCCCGGAGCAATATGGCCTTAGTTGCTAATGTTCCTAAACACCCAATAACAACAATAATAACAACAAATGGATCATAATCTGCCACGCTGGTCCAGTGCAGATCGACCATGTATAGCAGTCAGAGGCTTGAACCCCGGTCTACTCAAAGAGCGTGTGCTAGTGCACTCCCGCTGTGTGCAAAACTTAAGGAGCAGTCAGATTTTCACCTGTAGTTTCTCATAAGAGTGGCCTGAATATCGTACCAAAGGAACCTCGTGAGGTACAGAAATGATGAAGGAAACAACACCGACACAACAACGGAAACAAAACGGTACAGAGGGACTTTATTCAAAAATGGCAACATAGCACTGGTTGCCATGATACAGATGCATCACAGCCAAAGATGGAACAAAGGGAAGAGGTGGTCCTCAGTAGGAGATATGGCTACCCCTAATGTCGATGCAGGCTTTGCACCCCCTGTCCATACTTAGAACAATGTTGTTGACAAGTTCTTGCGGTAATATCGTCCATTCCTCTGTCAGCGCCATCTTCAGCTGGCGAACATTTTCTGTTGGGTGTGGATGTGCCGCTAGGCGTCTCCCCAGAGCGTCCAATATGTGTTCGATGGAATTTAGATCGTGTAACGGGCAGCCAATCTATACGAATAATGTCCTCACTTTCCAAAAGCATATCAACAGCTGCAGTGCGATGGGGTGTGACGTTATCATCCATAAACACGAACTCGGGGACAATGGCACCTCGGAACAGGCGCACACGGGGCAGGTGCATTACCTCAGTACAGTAGCATGCACCGGTTACACTATCGCTTTCTAGTATCTGAAGTTGTGTACGTCCATCCAAGATAAAGCCTCCCCAGACGAGAACACCTCGACCGCGATATCGATCCCTTTCAGTGATGTTAGTGGTGTACCGTGTGCCAACCTCTCGCCAGATTAGCTGACGTCCAGAATCGCTGCTCAGACTGAACCTACTCTCATTAATAAAGAGTACCTTACCCCATTGCGCTGCTGTCCAGTCCTTGTGTTCGATGCAACATTGTAAATGGTGTCTCCGATGGACAGGTGTTAAAGGGACACAGCATACTGGCCGTCGAGCAAACAGTCCACCTTTGTGGAGTCGCCTGGCCACAGTAAACCGCGATTTTTTGCGCCATGTGCTCATGTGCAGCTGGTTTACAATGGATCCCGCTGTCTGGTGTCGGTCCCTCTTGACCTGTAGGAGTATATAGCGGTCATCATTGGGCGTTTGTTTTTCGTGGACGACCACCAATGGTCCTTCGAACAGCTGTACCTGTCGTTCTGAAGGCCGACCACGCACGTGAGACGATGCTATGGCGATACCCAACTCTACAGTCACACTCCTCGCACTTCGAGCTTCCCAATTATTCGACCCCGGGTAAAGTCATCTAGATGTTGTCTACTGGCCATTTCGTTGTCTGTAGCACTGTATGAAACCAATCGAACGTCTCTAATAATCGTGTTCACCATTCAGTAATTTGCACATAGCTGCTGAACTGCTGCTTTTATCTGTTTATGTGAGCCCTCTCATCACGATTAAAATTTTTGCATGTGCACCAGCTTTATGCTGAACGGCCACAGTTATACAAATCGAAACAGGCTGTTTCGTTTGATTTTGAGGTTGTAACCTTTAGAAATAGTGCTTGTCCTTAAGTTTTGCACGCCACTGTTGTTGTAACATTAATGTACATTTTATAGATGCAAGGAAAGCTTGCCAATAGTCACGAATTGCCAAAACATTGACTTAAAGAAATTTGTTTCTAGATGTCCTATGAAACGTAAGTGTCGAACAAATTGAATCCAACAAACGTTGCTGGATGAAGCAGGACTTCAAAAATTTGAGGAACTAAAACAAATGGCACTGGAGGGACAAAGCTGGCCACAGCTCATCAGAAGAACTGACCAGTCACAAGTCTGAATTACTGTTGAGTGAATAGCCATTATGGTATCAGCAACGGAATTTAAGGTTCAGAAGAATTAATTTTATTGGCGAACAACAATATTCCTTTAGTACAGCATATCGTGCTTTGAGGCAATTTCTTATTATTTCTTAATACAAATAAACTGAAGGTGTTGCGTGTAATGTAGTCACAGCTCAGCGGGAACATTGCCAGAGAGTACAGAGTCATCCCTTAAGGGTCATCTCCTACGAAGCGAGTTCAAAAGTGCTGAAGTCAAAGCTAATGTCTTTGTTTCTAGAGAAATATAGTTACTTTAATAGAACGTAGACTAGGAACGTTTATCGTATGATTTATTGGGTATTTATATTTCGTTTATAGGAATGCATCTTTTTTTAATTAAAGAACAATTTGAAAACGACTCTCTGATTTTTCAATGATTTATCTTCCGGTTCCAAACACTCTTACCACTTGTTTCACCATTAATCCGTTTCAGATATTGTAACCAGTAATATTTCACAATATCTTCTAACTGGCTGTGTCCTCGAGTTATTTTATCGCTACAAGAGAAAAAGTCTTTGGAGATTTGGATTTACCTCCCACGAATTGCATACGACTCCAGTATACTGCTGAGCACCCCTTGCTTTATCTACCCTCTTGCTGTTCCGCTCTACGCTACAAAGAAAACTACCAAAGATGATCCTCTTGTCTGATATGCTCTACTTACTTGCCATAAAACATTTCTCGTGGCAAGTGGCCAATGAGATGGGAAGATAACGGGTGTCTTATTTTTTTATCTCTGATAAGTGCTCTCGTCGCACACACGTAAAAATAATACTGAGGATTACACTACAGACATTTCCACTTCCAGGGCACCCTTAGATTCTTCTTTACACATCACTGAATGCGAAGTAACGTCCTGTCAAAAACTAACCTTTGAAACATAACTTAGTTCCATCCTAGAACCCATTATCGATTCCACAGAGAATTCTATTGATTGAGACACAGCGAAGTTCCATCCTAGAACCCAGGCAGTTTCGAACTTTTAATGTTTCAAGAAATTACAGTCACCTCTTCCAGCAATGTTAAGTGAAAATCATCTGTCAGCGTGCATGAAAACTAAACTGGTATTTTCATCGCAGGTGAGAACTGTTGCTACAGTTACCTGTCGCCATTCCCAGACTCAATACCAAACTTTTTTTTACGCTCTAACCCCGTGACCTAAATTCCCCACTGATATTTGTCACGTATACTTAGCACGCATCCATATCACCCACTCACATCAACCACCCACTCGCCCTAACACGCTTTACCACCCACTCATACACACGCAGCTATACGGTAACCTGTGTGTGATTGAACGATTTTAATCACTAAAAACTGGAATGGCTGGTCTGCACGGTTTACAAAATGATGAAGGGGCAATTTTACTATCAAATCCTTGTTGAACGTTATCTGAATGCCATTTTCCTTCATAGAAATAAGAAGCAACAGAGTTTTTTCCATGTTTTGTTAGACCACTACGTCTTGCTCGAAGGCAACTGGAGCTCTTAAAAGGAGTATCGTAAATACAAGAGGCACCAGCTTTACTTTAAGTGTTTAGGAGCAATGGATACAGTTATTTCTGCAGGAGGGCAATGTCTCTCTTTCTCTCTCTCTAAGATTTCTCATATTATGGCATGCGAGTAATTCGATGTACTGGCAATAAAGTAAGACAGATCTTGGAAATGTGCTGCTGTTTCTTGTTGTTTACTACCATTTAGAAAATTAAAAAGAAAAGTAACGTCCCTGTACTCTACAATGGATATATTCGCTTTTAAGTTCCATTTTAGTTTACTATTGGAAGCAGTTTCTTTTAATCTTTTTTTATTTGCCTCCAAATCTGTGGGTTTTGTCCAACTTCTTGGTAAAAATACACCACTCAGATATACAACGCATTTTATTCTGGAAGGCCTTTCATCTGCATTTGTTTCAGTATCGTGGAATATATAAAAAAGTAATAAAATTAATAACAAATATGAAAAATAAATATATATAAAATAAAAGGAACAACCCATGTATTTCTCTCTTCACGTGGGTAACCGTTCAGTCGACATTTGAATTTCAGCAAACTGTTAGCTTCAACTGTCCACGGAGGACTAACTTATAACACGCTGAATTAAACAACACTTTTTTAAGTTACAGTCTAAATCTCTCTATTTCCACGTAATTTGAAATTATGGCCCCTAACAATAGAATCCTTTATAACAGTGAAAATCTCGCTTTCATTCATTTTACTACCCCCACCACTCAGAGTCTTATAGACCTCAAGCCGAAATGACCTCAGAGAGGTCCTTGAACCGGACCTCTTGTCCATCCATAGGAGAAAAGATTTCGACTCAAGGACCTCTCTGAGGTCCTTGAGTCGAAATCTATTTTGTTCAGATCTCACCAAGCGAGTTTTTCGTCTTTGGACTCTTTCAAGATGCTCGTCTTTTTTTAAGGTGAGGTATTAAACAAAATATTCGAAGTGAGGTCTTAAAATTGCTTTATAGTGAGATTATGGCCTCCTCACCTCTACAAGCAAATTATAATTCATAGGACATCATGGACTTTCCTGACTACCTGCTTATACTGCTCAGAGAACTTCATATCTGCCCGTATCGTAACTTCTAATCCCCTTTCTTCCTCTACTGTTTTAATTCAACCTCACAAGATATATGTCATTTTGGGTTGCTATTCCCGAGATGTAAGAACTTGCATTTTGCTGCATTAAAAGATAGTTTTTCTGATCATTCTCAAAGCCTCTCAATCCATTCTGAAAGAGTGCTGCTTGGCGTTGATCGCTAACCACTCTCCTATTCTTTCCATCAGCTGAAAATTTTGACGAGTAACCATTAATCACAACTCTCAGTGTCCTGCGTTTTCCTGTTGCCACGCTGGGATTTAGCTAAGAGTGTTGCCCGTGATTCCAATATTTTCCATCTTATACAGTAAGCGGCTGAGTCAAATGCTTTGCTGAAATCCAAATAAACAATGTCGAAATTATTTCCCGCATCCAGCTCATGAGTGACTCTGTCAGAATAGCTTATCACATTAGTTAAATATGATTTTATCTTAATAAAACCATGTTGTGTGTCCTTCAAAATTCAATTTATATGTAAATGCCACTGTATTTCACTTTTTGTCATTGCCTCCTGATTTTCTCTACGCCTGAGGTAAGACCGACTGGTCTGTAGTTATCCACTTAACTCTTAGAACCGCCTTCAGTCATGGACACGTATTGTATCTTATGTAGGGCGACTCCTAAACGTTAGTTCAATTCTTCGGAGTTTAATGATACTCTCATAATTAATCTTAATAGTTCAATGCATTCTCTTCAGCCTCCTTCAAAATTACCGGGTATATGCCATCAACTCCAGGAGTCTTACCTGCCTTTAGGCTCGAAAACTTTTCTTATGAACAATCTTCTGCAATCTCAATATTGCTAATTACATGCTGGCCACACTCGCATAGCCTCTCTTCACCACGAATGGCCTTCGTCTATAAATATCGATGTAAAGTACCTGTTAAATTCATTAGCAGGGTTAAGATTTTCCAAATCCATTAGCAAAGGTCCCATATGATCCTTTTCTTCTTCTTCTTTGGATTCACATACACGAAACCATTCTTAGGATAGCGGAGAGACATTGCTCTGGACAGTAAAATGGTTTTATTTCTGATAGTTTTCTATTCGTACGTGTTTTTAAAACTAATTGGGGTGGGCATTGTCTTACCACAAACAAACAAAACTCAAAAGTCTTTAAAGTACAAATTCTAGAAGGCATGTTGGAGAAATTGCGTATCGTTCTAGGATGAATCTCCTAGAACGATACCATTGTGAACTTCCTCTACTAACAAGTTAACATTTAAGCAATTGCTTAGAATTACAAGTGCACTATTCATCTAGCCTTAGTGTTGAAACAAGAGGAAATTTGGTTTCTTAAATCCTTTGCCAGACTTAATTACGACAGGGTTGAGAGAGTGCAGTAGAAAACTCTGAAAGAAATACTTTCTTCGGCTGTTTATATACTGTTAGTGCTGTGCCGGGTATTTTCTAGTTTGCTGGTCGCCTAACGATATCCCCCCCCTCTCCCCAACCGCCTTCCCATTCTTCTTACACCCACTGAGTTCTCCTATCTTCGCGTCACGCATCATGCCCCAGACGATGCAGGAGATCATTAGGCAGCGATTGCATTGCATACAAAGACGCCAGCATTCTGTTAACTGTTTTATTTATTTATTTCTTTTTTTTCCTGGCGATATTCTCCAAGTGTCAAGGCGGGGTTTTCCTTTCATCCGTCACGTAAGGCGTGCAGGTGCATCGACCAAAACCCTTTGAGTAGTAACAGGAGAGAATACGAGAGAAGCCGTGAAAATATGGTAAAGAAATAACGCAGAATATCCCAAATATTAAATTACGTTGAGTTTTCGCGACTAGAGAGAAGTGGTTGTTCAAGAAAATGACAGAGAGTTAGATAAGGAGAAGAAGAAGGAGGAGGAGGAGAAACCAATCTTAAGAAGAACCAATTTTGATTATTTTCGAGCTATGTAAGAATCATATTTAATAAACAGGGGCTTGGCAGAAGAGGTCAGGAATCGGCGAGAAAATGGAAAGTTGAGATTGGTAAGATGTTGTTCGTACTTTCAACCATCGCCGTGTCAGTTCTTGAAGGTTGTCGGTGGATAATCAGTTTCCGCAATTGATGAAGTGAAGGGACCATCCAGCGAAGAAATATTTTCTACTTCGACATCAGACATCATTCAGAAAAAGCAGAAACGATGAATAAACTTTGAGATAATCCCTCGTTGGCTGATCACTTCCACCTAAGGTGAAGAAAAACATGTAATATGGAACATCTGTTCCATATTACATGGTTGACGTTTCGCGATATGAAAAGTTATTCGAGAAGACATCGAGAATAATTTATTACTTTTATCCAATCTCCGTTCGGGTGTGAACTGGGTACCTTCGCTTCTCGTGAACATGAATAAGTAGCGGAATAAACACGGAGTATTCGGTGAAAAATGACTCCTTAACACTGCCGCATCGACACCCTCGCGATCTGATGTCAGTCACACATTTTCCATTGTGGAAACCAATAACCTTCGTGCGGTATCGAGAAAAATAAACGTAACGATCCATCCTGGCGCTGCCTGTAACTTGAAGTATAGCTTAATGACATCAGATCACGAGTTCTCGAACGCACAGTTTCTGTTGTGGGCATTATAGTCGTCGTCATAACGCTTCGAGAATAGGTTTGAGATGACGCTTTGACACAATATTCTTCTTTCTCATTTCCAGTTGGTCGCACGTTTATTGATAACTTTGTTATCGTATTATTTTCTGGGGATTCTATAGATAATAGAGTTTTGGCACTTAAAACTACTACTGGCTGTGGTGACCACAGAGAGATCTCTTTCAGGAGTGAAGAGAATTTTTCACCAGTTGGAACTGACACGGATCCCCAATGTCAATTATAGATTCTCGCTTCGCGTGCCTGAAATTAAAACTTCTGTTGAGATCAGAATAAAGGAACAATGGAGACAAAAGTTGAATTCCTATTACCCCTTGTGTTCCAAGGCACTTTTTTCCTTATGCGCATGAAGAAGAAGAACCTAACTAGAAAATCTGGTTAACTCGATAACCTCTTAAGCCCTTATTAATATAATTATTGTAAATGGAACATTCTGCAGAACGAAAACCTTTGCAGCTCTTTGGGCAGTTAAACAAGAGCTGGTAAGCTTTAACAACCAATCAATTACAGGTCAGACGTTAATGCGAACAAAAAACATGGACATTTCTTTCAAAAAACTTGACACCTATCAATGTTGGAATGATCGGATATTAATTTGATCGATATTGGAATATGCAAACCTAGAATGGTCATAAACTAACCGAAGCTTGTTCACTTCAAGATTCCAGTCGTGTCTTAGCCAAGATAAAATGAAGCAAAAGAAATTCAGATCAAAAATAACTTTGATTAATTTTCCCGAGTTACAAATCCTTTTTCAGAAATCACGAACTCTGCTACGTGACTTTTATAATACACAATGTTACTCGTGCATAGTTTAAGTAGTAGGGTAGAGGGTGGGGGAGCGTAAAGAGAAGCCGTGTTAGCGCGTTTATGTCATGTTCCTTTTCCAGAACCACCTCTGTCTGCTAGTGCATAATACTAGTCATTATGTTCCGTGTTTCCCACAATAGTCTACTGTACCAGACATGCTTAATGGTTCTTTGTGCACTGAAAATGTGTGAGCCAACAGTTGGAGTCAGAACCCAATTTTTTTTTTTGTGGTTTTAATGCCCAGTACTGTCTCGTATGGGTTGCTCTGAAAAAAACCTTCTGTCACGGATTCTTTGACTTTATCTGTACTGGAAATGCTGAAAAGATTAAGTTCATATTAAAGTTTCATTCAGTCGAAGAAGAGAACTCAAATGGATGCGAACTTCATTTGAAGGATTGTTATTTTCAAATTTAGATTGATGCAGCAGATATGAAAACGTGAGCGAAGAATAGAGAGGAGAAAGAGAGAGAGAGAGAGAGAGAGAGAATGAAAATTCTTTGTGTATTTCAATGGACATTCTTCGTCGACTGTTCGTAGACCAGCTTGAAGGGAGTTTGCTACATAATAAGAATGTAGTACCATCTGTTCCTATGCATTTAAAAGAAAGAATGATAGAATTTTTTTTGGAAAAAGCGAAATACTCTGATCACGAGTAAATCATTTGTGGCGATCTAAATATATTGACCAGCAACAACAATAATACTCAGGATACATAAATCACTCATGAAACTGTAATTAATGGGGCACTTAGGTCTCTAACAAAGTGCTTTTACCACTTCTTCGTATAAAGTGGGGAGTCATGAAACAGCTTGTCAATGTCTTAGATCAAGATTCAGACTGTTTGGATATTTTTTGCAAAATTCCTCGAGATCAGTTTGGATAAACTACAGATTTGATGGATTACTCATCAGACAGATGGTAAAAAATGCATGATTCAAAAAGAATCTCGGATATCACGCAACAGTATCATGGAACACAACCTTTTGGGTAATCACAGAGTGGCAAAAAAGTAATACAGGAGAAGTGTTAGCAACATACTAATACATTCACTGGCCAAATAATTAGAAACCTTTTATTCAATATCCAGAAGGAAGCTTCTTGCCCTAATTACAACCAGTATACATTGTAGCATGGATTCCTGATGGTTGAGGGAATCTAGCTCCGGATTTGACCATTCTTCCTTCAGAATATTTATCAGCTGCTATATTGCGGTCGGTAGAGAACTGCGAAGCCAAACTACCCTTTCCAAATTATCCTAGATTCTCAGTTGGATTCAGATCTGAAGAATTGGGCAGCCAAGCTTGATGCTGGAAATCTTGGGAAAATTCCTCGAACTATTCAGATGCAAATTTTGCAAAGTGGAGAAACCATGGCAATCCTCATTGCCATGGATTCTCCATGGGACCTTCTAACGGTATGAGCGGATTCAGCCCCTATAAACAGACATATACCATATGCTCAGAAATACTTGATCACTGTTTTCAATCTGTCCATCGCTGTTTTCAATAAAGTAGCAGCAAAATGTCCTCGTATGTGTATCAGTTGTCATTAATAACAAAAACCAGCACTATCATCATTTTATCAAATGAAAATCAGCTACAGGCTAAATGAAGGCAGAAGATATCCCCTCCCCATCTAAAACTACCACCATAATTATATTTCACCGAACGACTTTTATCACCTCCGTGTGTTTGGCATCTTAATAACCTTGCCACAGAAATAATCAGACCCTCCAGATATTTTTAATTTCTTATTCCGAAAATAACAAGCCCGTTTCTTTTATTTTCTTACTTTGACATTTGCAAGTACGAAGGTGATTTAGGGCAATTAAAGCGCGTGGTAACAATCTAAAAATTCGCCCGCTTTGTGTCTGTGGGTGTTCTGTTTGATTATCAGTAAGCGACTGGCTGGCTACTCGTGTTGACATATTAGGAAGATACGAATTAAGACTAGGGCCCTTAATCATGTCTACCTCACCGTATAATTTAGCGGCGATGATACTTCCTCATTTTCTTCATAATGATGTTGTTCCAGTTGGGTGTGGCAGAGCAATATTGATCAAGCGAGAGATAAAAAAAAGTATTAATGTCAGGCCGGCCCTTCCACTCTAGTTTTCATTTTGAAATAATTTACCAAATGCAAAGTCAGTTTTCTTTTCTCCTTTCATCATTTATCTCATAACAGGATCCTTATTATCAGAGAATCTGGGCGATATTTTGTTTATTAAATGTATTTCTCTTTCCTAGTAATTCCCTCTTACTCTTTTTTACTGTTTTCGACTTTAATTTTTGAAATTTAAAAATAAAACTTGGGAGTTTCATCTGAACCTTAATTAGCGATACGATCCAGTGATTTTTTGACATCAATCTGCTCATTAATATGAACTAAAGGAAAGAGGAGAGTGGGAACAGACAATCCTGAATTCCCATGAGGGCCATTCCTGTACTTGGTCGTGGCAGTCGTTCTGGATATCAATTAAATAACCTCCTGGTCCCTTCGATACTGCCAAACAACATTGTTAGGCTTAATGGCTTTAAGAGGACTCAACTCACTTGCTTTCCTATTTGCATAACCAATTTCGGTTGAGTATGCATAAGCCCAGGAATGCATTTTAATCAGTTCTACGAATTTGAATGTATGAACTGTTCAATGTAGTGGCTTTAATTACCACTTGTTATATATATCAGTGTTAGCGCTAAATCATTTTGAGTTTTTTTTTAATTTCATCTGAAAGCTGTTGAATTCTAATTGTTTGAAAAAATGCTCGATAATTGTTTTTTTATGTATTATAAGTTCCGTGAAAAACAATTTACATTTACATATATTAAGGACATTAAAAATTTACATACCGTTACATGTTAGATTTACATCTGTATGCATGCAGATTAGCGTTATTCCAAGGTCAGTTAGTCGGGATGAAAAACCGGAATTTCTGGAGGGAGACCATGTCCTTATTTCCTGGACAAGAATGGCTTTGCAACTTTGCCCTCTGATGGTCGGTGCTTTAAACAATGGGTTCGTCCATAATGTTTTTAAGTCTTGCATATTTTCTAGCACGCATAAATATCTTGGCTATATAATACTTCTGTCTTCCAATATCTATGCCTGTGAACGGATTATTATTATTATTACACGACTAGTAGATGTAAATGTGAAGCACGAGGGTGGCAGTAATGCATCCTCGGTTGCTGTTCGTGTCCGTCTTCTATGCAAGTGGGTGAGTTAAATGAACTGCTGATGTTTTTCTCTCTGCAGGGTGACATTTTTAACGGGCTGTCAAACGCACGCGTTTCTACTAGCCTCGTGGTTTTCTTTTTTTTCTTTTACCGAGCCAATCTTGTCCGCCGTGAATTTCTTCTCGCCCGTTCAATTCGTCAGTACGGTTTTTAATCTGTTCCATTGCCTACGGCTAGCGGAATGCTCTTATGAAAGTTGAAGAAAGCGTCCATGCTCATGCATGATAAATGACTTCGAGAAAGGAAGAAAGCAGATTCTTAGATGGTAAAGAAACTGTCAAGCGGCAGTGCGTCTTACGACGTTGAAGTCTGAAACACGTCTGTCTACATTTAATTCTATGAGGATATCTCTCTCTATGACGAGGTCTTATCGATCCGTCTGTAAGAGGCTTGGCGATTTTTTAACCGAATTTTAGAAACTGTCCAACGATCTCTCTGTACTATATCGGTGTCGTATCTTTGGGCTCAGGGCACGGCGGAGAAATCTATCAATTTCGTACACGCGTGTACGAAATTGATAGATTTCAAAGGAGCCATTACCACCGTTAAAGCCCACACCAGACAGTGTTATGGCACACCAGTTTCCTTTACGAAGAAAGGTTATGTACAGCGCAATAGTTTATTGTGTACAATACACTCCCTAAAGACATCAATTATTTGTTTAACAAAGTAAACTTACAGTCTTCGAAATAACCATTTCCCAAGAGGAGCCACAGTATTGGGTAGATGTTTATTCTTTTAAACCAAACGAGTATTAGCATCTTAAAATGTCCTCATTGAATCGACAATCATGTAGAATATCTCACTGGTCTAACAGTGAGTAATATAAAAAGTAATAACATTTATAAAGATCATGAATGAATATTTTAAACTGATTTAAGTAGCTGGGAAATGCTATAAATGGATCAATATAGAATAATCCACTAATAGAAGTATCGAATAAAGTGAGCTATTCACTCCACAGTTCCGCATTTTATTTTGAACAGGTTTAGTTGTAGTTGGCTTTCAGAAGAAGAGACAAAGGCCGTTTTGCTTCATGTATACTGTCTAAATTTTGTGTGTTTTGAGGTCGATTTTCTGTTTGGTGGACGAAAAACCCGAGGTTCTAGAAGAGAAAACCATGCTTCCTTCACCTGAGAAAGATTAATTCAGCCACGTTGTGAAAAAGGCCCATGAAAATTCCTCTCGTCATCGACGGGACTCGAACTTCGATCTTTTCCACCCAGTGTGGGGAAGACGGCGATTCTATCAACTGTGCTACCCACGAGGGCTTTTGAAGATTGAGAGGAGCTACCCACATTTTATCCATGGTCACAAAACCTCAAGGAAATTGCTGTACATGCTTGAAAACTATGCAAAGTTTCACTTGATTTGGACAACTCTTGTGCGTATTTGATCAACAACTTTGGGACTCATCGTGCTGACAACATTTTCATAGAGAGAATCTCTCATTATGTGGTACATACACTTCAGTATTATTTTGTTATTGCAACAGTTCTAAGGTTCCTTATTTTTTTCGTTAATTTCAACTAGTCTTTCTTTCTGATTTGCATAAGACAAACATACGGTTTACACAATGGTGCCAGCTCAACAGTATGACATCAGTGGTCAAACATGCGTAGAAAAAACTGAGGTCATGAGGCGTCAATACTGCATGTCTGTAAACTGCGTATTACGCCATGTCTGTGAATCCTTAGTGAGCATCTTTATTGAGAATGTAAAAATGCAACCAAGACCTGCGGGTGGTAGATTAGAAGAGGCTCATCTGATGGCTGTCGGTTCAGATTTTATACACAGCTGGCAATTTGGACAAAATATCATGACGTCATTGATCCACCATGTTTGGTGATGACATTGCAAACTGGTGTAAAGCGATTTATTGGGAAATATCGGCGCCCCCTTGTTCACTGGAATGGTGAAGCCTGCTTAAACACCGTTGAGGGCAAGTTACACCCCTTTATGATGACTATCTACTAGTCCCTTGCCGATGGTTATTTCCAGCGGGATAATCAAAAGGGTGGTGTTCGTAATAATTTTCCAACTGAATGTATGTACACAAATTTCTGTGATATATCAGAAAGTGTGTTTTCTATCCACATTTTGTTTACGCTTTGCAATTGAAAATAACTGCCATTGTACTGTCTATCCTTATAAACAAAGGATGGAATCAGCGTGCTCTAGAGGTGAATAATTTAACAGATATTGTCCGACCACTCTGTTCATTGGCGATACGTGGTTTATTTATTCCAGAGCCATACGAAGCGATGTAGAAGACAACTTGATGTAATACTGTCTCAGTTTCTTCTGCACACAGACAAGAGGATTATTTATACTAATCTTTCTTATTTTTCCCTTCGAGTTGTTATCGTGTGCGGGCCAAATTTCTCTCCTACCCAGCTAGCTAACTGGAGAAGTTATTAACCCCAAAAAAAAGAAAGAGAAACAACTTTGAATTTAATTATTGCGGGAAGGCGTGTTTATTTTTCCTTTCAGAAAAGAACCGAAATCCAAAACACAATGCTTTTGGCCACTGTTCAAATATTTTCGTTAATTAGGTCAGAAGTATTTGAAAATGTCTTGCATCATTCTACTTAAAGGGATATACATTCTTATTATTTTCAATTCGAAAGATCGTGGAAAAAGCGTGGAAGACTTTGAAGTATTTTTGGACAAAAAAAGAAATCCGATATCTAAGACTCATGAATAATGCTAAGGGTATATTTTCCTTAATCATTTCTACATATTTTTTTCCTAAAATTTCGAAATGTTTCTATTAATATTTCCAAATATGAACAGAAATAACCGAACGATTTTAATGGTTTTATTTTTTATATGGAAGATGACTCCACCAAGAGAAGTCTTTCGTCGAAGGCCATCGTATCTGTCAAGACAATTTTATCTTAAAACAGGCGTTTCGCTTGCCTGAATGAGAACACGAGATATCCCGAGAGGCGTGACATTCCCTAAACGCACCTTTGAGGTTTTTGCTGGACAATGATAACATTGAAGTCGAAAGAAACCTTTCAGAACGTTGTAGGTTGACTGTTGTAATTTTCTTCTCTAACACACGGCCTTGGGTTCTGGCTGATTAATCCATTATCTTCCTACAGTCAGACTGGAAATATACCAAGATCCAGGTAGAAGCTCAGAAATTCTCAAGGCTGAGAACGAAAAGAAAAGGAAAAAAATATTTGACCTTCGTCTTTTGTTCTCTCTCTCTCTCTCTCTCTCTCTTCATATATATTCAGCAGAACAATGGAATTTGTTTATGACTAGAAATAGCAAGGGTGGATGCAAAGATAAAAAGACCAGTTATTATTCTTTTATTCCGCCATTGATGGATGGATGTTAATGCCCTAAATTGCTGGTGTTGCGCTAATTTAATACTATGTTTTCAATTTCCAGTGACATTTCAATTTCCTCTGTAAGCCATCTTATTGAATTTTATCTCGTGTGTTAAATGTGTTATTCTCAGTTTTTAGCAGAACCCAACCGCGTATTGTAATGAAATTTGGTTTAGCGCAGTTGGTGATCGCTTATCGTACTTTTCTGTATTATGTTTTTTGTAATTTGTTTTCATAATCATTAAAAACAACTTTAAATGCGTAGTCGAGATGTACTAACCACGAATAGAGCAAAATCGGTGGATTGGTTAGGTTATTATGGACTGATGATAAGATGATGGTTTTAAGAAACCAGCATCTTATCATCAGACTAAAGATGATGGTTTCTTAAAAGTTAAATCATGAAATATTGTAATATTTGTTGTGCATATTGATCAGCTCAACTTATGTTTGCGAGTTTCATTACGAGTGTTAAGTATCGATGAGAACATTCAGAAGTTAGTTCATGGGAGTTGGAAAGGAGCGATAACGTTTACTTTACGAATAGCAGTTCTGGCAGCAAGATGATCGAGGCTTCCGTAGATGAGTTTTCAAGCACGAGGGTAGTAAAAGTACCCTCGCGCTTGAAAACTCAGCTATGGAAGAATCCTTTTTTGCGAGATATAAGAAAAGACTGAGTTTTAGAAGGGTTGAAATCAACTAAGTTGTCTTTGCCCCCACTGAAGAATTACTTGAAGATCGGCATTTAAAGAATTGGTAGCAGATTTTCGAGAAGTTGAAGCTGATTGAGCAGGACAAGGTTTCTCAAACTGGAAAGTGGAATGAAATATGCTATCATCGGCAAAATTATGGATAGGATTTCCAGTCAATGGAAGAAGGTCATTAATATACAAGAAGAAAAGAGTGGGGGAAAGAACTGAACCTTGGGGGACACCGGCATTAGTGGAGAAGTTAGAAGACAGAGAACCATCTACCATCATCCTCAGTGAGTGACCAGAGAGAAAACTGGATAACCAATTACAAAAAACAGTTGGCAAACCATGAGATGGAAGCTTGTTTAGAAGACCTTTATGCCAAACACGATCGAAAGCCTTTGAGATGTCAAGAGCAACTGCTTGTGTTTCACCAAACTTTTCCATTGAATTAGTCCATAAATGGGTAACATAAGCCAGAATATCACCAGTGGATCGACACTGACGGAATCCATGCTGGCGATCGTTGATCAGACGGAAGGTTTCTAGGTAGTTTAAGAGTTGGCGGTTAATGGATTTATCCATTACTTTAGAAAGAGTAGAAGTAATTGCAATGGGACGATAATTGGATGGGAGGGATTTGTCACCCATTTTAGGAATTGTCTGATTATGAGCGAATTTCCAAACAGAAGGAAAAACACCTTTGGAATAAGAAAGTGAAAAAAGGCGAAAAAGAATAGGAGTAAGTCCAGGAGCACAGGCTTTGAGGACAAGTGGAGAAATACCATCGGGACCTGGATCTTTCTTAGCATCAAGATTCGTCAAAATCCTTCTGACATCCTTTTGACGGAAGACCAGTGAAGGCTTTGAATGGAGCGTGTTGGGAATGGTGGGAGGTGTTTTACCAAGATCATTAATACATGAGTTGGAAGAAAAATGGGATGCTAGCAGGTCAGCTTTATCCTTGCCTGAAGTGACAACAGAACGATTTGATTTGGACAGAGGTGGGAGCAGAAATGGGCAAAAGCTGCGGCCAATAGCTTTGGCAAGAGACCAGAATGCTCGGCTACCATTAGGGCAAGAAGCAAGTTTTCTACTCTTAGCCTGTTTAAACTCTAGTTTCGACTGATTAATAACTGCTTTACAATTGTTACGAGCTTTGGCTTAGGCAGAAAATGAAACTGAAGAATTAGAAACAAGCAATTACGATATGCAACATTCTTCTCTTGAACAGCCTTAGCACATTTATTGGAAAACCAAGATTTAGATAAAGGAAGAGATTTTAAAGTGAAGTGTGGGATAAAGGTTTCCATTCCTGCAAGAATAATATCACTGACACGATCGGAGCAAACGTTGACATCAGAAGTTTTGAAACAGTAGTTCGCCCAAGGAAAAGCAATCTCCCAGGTCATCCCATTTTGCATTCTTGCAATGCCAAACAACACGAAGTTGGGAATAGCCGTGAGATAAAGGCTCCATTGGAGAAGAGACAATCACCAAGTTTTGATCTGAAGTGCCTAAAGGACCTCTCACTTCGACCGTGTACTTAGAAGGGTTGTTTATGAGAAAAAGATCAAGTGTGTTGGCTGTATGATTAGGATTGTCCAGTATTCCTGTAGGTAAAAGAACAATCTGTGGAAGGTCATTAGTAGTTGCAAAAGCCTCAGCATCTCGACCAGCTGGGTCGGTGTGACTAGAAAAAGGAAGACAGCTGGAGTTGTGAACATTAAAATCACCAAGGAAAGTTACCTCACTTTTAGGAAAGTTGGACTGGAGATAGTCAAGTTGCAAAGAGAGGAAGTCAAAGAGCTCCAAGTGATTAGTGGAGTTGGGAGAACGGTAGAGTCAACAGATGAATTTGACACAATTAGGTAGAGATTTTAAGCCAGAGAAGATTCCAAATCACCAAGTCTCTGACAGGTAATATCAAAACGAACATATGCACAAGTACTACCTTTGAGGCGAAAGGACTCATACAGCGAATAATTTGGGCATTTGAGATGAGCAGTAGTTGAATCATCCGATAACTGAGATTCTGTCAGAAAAAGTACATGGGGTTTGGCAGACTGCAAGTGGAAATGGACATCGTTGAGATTAGAATTGAGACCACGTATATTTGTGAAAGGAAATAGGAAGTGTTTGGGAGGATTAGATCTTTTCCAGATAAGTTTACTCTATTAGTTTAACAATTCATGGTGTATTCAATAGTAAGAAAAAGTGGGTGGGACATGCTGTATGAAGTAATGAAATTTTTGGATATGGCGTACACATGGTAAGAATATACCCAGATCCTTGACATAACGTGGCCTCGACAATGCTCCCCGCATACACACTACTCGGACTCCCTCCAGTCACTATCTGGCAGAGTAGAGGTAGCAAGATTATACACTAGCTGATCCGAAAGCCTCCTAGAGAGTTACCAATACGTTCGGTCCGGCATACTAAGTAGTGGCCGGCCTGCGAACACCGTTTTAGAGCTGTACCCTCGAAATGTAAGGAGTATTGGATCTCGCCACGATGTTCATCATAACCTCAAAGTCATCAGTCATACTTCATGATGGAAGAGATGGGGAAGGGTTTTGACCGGAACTTAGCTCTGTAGACGAAACATGGGTTCCACCACTTCAAGCCTCCAATAAGCAAAGTGGTCATATTGCCCCGGTTGATGAGAGTCATCTACCACCTAGTACTGCCTGGTAACATAGAGGGGCGGCGTTCTTGCATGTGGTGTGGGCTCCACACCTCGACCCCTGCTTACGTTGGTTCACACATGGGTGGTCACCCACCATGTATTTCTGCATTGAGCTTATACCCAGGATTATTAAGAGTCCCACTGTCGTGAAGGTGCAAGCACAGGATCTGACTGTCACAGATCGTCGGGAGTTCGCCGAAATTGGGTCCCCTTGACTTGTCACCCGAATATCAGTTCCACCAGCGTTTTAGACTCCCAGTTAGCAAGTACAGCTTGTCTGGAATATCTGAGAGAATGTATGTGACAACCTGAAGGACTCAAGGACTACATTTGGAAGAGGTTGAGAAAGATTGGTTTCATTTTCGGAATAAGAGCCTGGACAAACAAGAATTGCTACCTTTTGTTTACTTGCTTTAAAAATTTCATACGAAATTGCTGAAAACCTTCCTTATGTATATATTCTAAGGCGGCACGGGGTTTACTCCTAACTCTGTGACGTATACTCTGTAAAGGCCAGAATTGGAGGGAACCCCCGTGCCGACAACATAAGGAAGCTTCTAAACAATTTCGTATGGTTTTGTGTAGGTTCTATCGTTATTGTTCATCTGGCCTCTTAGCCTAGGGATCCTTGGAACACCACCGACCTCTACTTAAAATCCACCGGCAAGGGGAGCCAGGCCAGTTATATAAACAGAAGATTTATTTATTTTTAGAAACTATAACAGGGACGGGCTAGAGTAGGCAACCGGAGTCGATCGACGCCAACAGCAAATGTGAGTGCTTGACCAACAGTTATGATATGATATGTAACTCTGATTGGGGGTCGAAATTACAGAGTGCTGCAGGGACCAACACCTATCAGTCCGGTTTTGGACTGTAGTAAATGGACTGCCTTCAAAACTATTTAGATTCTATTTTTTTTTTTTTTTTTTGAGCCCTCGGGAGTAGCGCAGTTGGTACAATCGTCCTCCTCCTAACACCGTGTGGAATAGATGTCAGTTCGAATCCTGTCGATGACGTAAGGAATTTTTGATGGGTCTTTTTCCAAAGTGTAGTTGTTCTCAGGCGAGGATTGCAGTTTTTTTTTTTTCTACAAAAGAACTTTGCGTACAGAAAATCGATCAAAGAACACGCAATTTACAGACATTATGTTATATACGACGCAATATGGTCTAAATCAATGATGCACCTAAAACTCTACAACATTCAGCCTTTATTTTGAGAGTCTGGGTTCCATTATAGTCACAAGAAGGCAGTAAAGTATTTTCTTTCTATTGGGATGGTAAGTTTTTCCATGGAGTAAATAATAGTTGTAGAGTTTTCTTCGGGAAATTCGTAGTCTTTATCCCTCAAACAAACTGATCACAGCATATAAAGTATTCATCTTGTTGTTGTTTTGTTTTGTTTTTTACAACTACGGCCGTTATAGAATTTGTTAACGATGATTGAAATTTATTTATAATCTGATAATGTGATTTGTTAATGTTAATATCTTTTCTTTTTTAATTTTAGGCCAGCGAATATCGTGCCATTACAGTGGCTTAGTTACTTGGCAACTGTTTGGAAATAATTCCAGTGTATTGGCTTTGCCATGCCCTGTGCATTATGCCTGTAGAAGTGTGTGTCCAAGGGCTAAGTTGAACGTTGTGTGGGCTGAAAACGCGGAACAACTCACAGGGGATCCCTCTCTCTCTCTCTCCGCTCTGAGCTCGACTAACGGATTGAAAGGTCCGGATTGAAGGGGCCTTTAAAAATTCCTTCAATCCTTGACGAAATTCGAACAAGACCTGCCCAAACAACAACAACGAGTGGCCAAACCATTATACTATCACGGAGGCCCACAGCTTGTAAGAAATATTAAGCAGCAAACATCCTTTGGTTATTCTTCTGGTAGCTGGCATCGTATCTGATCGTTTTTAACCGATTTTCTAATTTAATGCGTCATCCGCTTTTCAAAAAGAGGTGTAGATGCAGAGGCACTTATACCGAAGGCCTCATGATTGGACAAATGTCGAAGAGTGCTTAACACCATTCCAAATGCTTGTGAATTAATCTGCCTAGGGGGTCGAACAAAAATAGCTGGACTGACTCTGTTTGGAACGGAATGCGCACACCAGGACGGAGAACCCTGTTGGAATCCACATTTCAGTCTACCTGCCTACTCTCTAAGACCTGTAATATATTCCTGCGGAATTCTCTCTTTCTTTTCTCTACTAGCAGACAGTGACTGACGGTCAGGGGGACACTTCTTTAACGAGGTTCATTATTGCTTTCTGCTGCTGCCAGAATACAGCCGTCTGGAAGCTGGCATTCCATCCCTCTCTCTCTCTTCTGTTCCACATACGCAAACCCTCCATAGGCCGTCATTTCTCTCACGCCAGTGTGTCACGTGCACACAGAGGCACATCTGATCAGCATGCTGCAGTCTTACACAGATTTTATTAGATAATCCCTTTCCCTGTGTTCGGAGATTTCTAATACCGATTGCTAGGAGACGTGACAGGACTGCGACGTCAAGGCTTCCAGACACTTTCTCTTGCTGCAGCAGCTTTGAGAGGGTGAGCGGCACAGTTGCTACAATACAGGTGACCGTAAGAGAGAGACAGAGAGGTAGCGATATCTTTTTAACAGCTTCAGCAGCTGCAATTAAGTCCACACGAATTACTTAAGTGCATCGATGTAATGGATGTACTTCTGGGTGCTTTCCGACATCTCACGTCTAACTTCCGGGAGTTCTCTTCTGTTTTTGCTTTTTGTAGTTGAGTTCTGTTGCTGATATGTTCATAGAGCCCGTGTAGTTCACCTGCAGTACCGAAGGTACTCGGCAATACTCGTAATTATTTCCCTTTGGACAAGTTCCCGAATCTCCCTTTTATTAAAGGGAAGAAATCGCTCCCTCTACCACCCCCCGCTTCTATTCGCTGTCATTTATTTAACAGAATATTAAATCGAATTAAAAAATAAAACTGTCTAATTTTAAAATTTTAGTAGTGGAATTTGAATTTTAATTTCGAAATTTTTAATTTCAAAACATTCCGTACATCGGCATTCCTAAAACCGAATTATTTCCGTTAATTGTTCGTAAGTGAGAAAGTGTTTGGCCATTTCCAGTTGAAACTCAATCTTATAGATCGAAATTCGCCTAGAAAATAATTATTTAGTTATTTAGTGAGATTGCACGGAACTGACCAATTGCATGAGTTCGAAACTTTCAGACATTAAATGTGGGATGATTAATGAACACCGTCTGTAACACGGGCTACACTGTGTCAAATACAAACTGGGAGAGTTGCTTCTACCACGCATTTATACGAGGAACAAACATTGGAATAACACGAGGTTAGTAAATAGGACAGGAAGTTTAAATGATAAAGAGATGCAAATTCCATTGTCTCTCTTTATTGATTCATTAAATGCTTCCTGGGTAATTTGGTTTATCCAGATTGGTGGTTCTCGTAGCTGAGCAGATATTTAAACGTTCTGGAGTAGAAAGAGAGAGAGAGAGAGAGAGAGAGAGAGAGAGAGAGAGAGAGAGATTTGGTTATTATGGTTACTTCTCCAAATGTTCTTAAAACTTGCATTTTAGAATTGATTGGAAAAATCCTTCACAGAATTCTTGAAGAATTGCTCGGCAAGATGATAATTCGCTTACCTTTGTTGAAGACTCCCATGAAAAACGTTTCACAAACTTACAATAAGCAATCATCTGATATTTCGAACTCGATTGGCCACTTTCATCCCTGGTTAGTCACGTAGTGTGACAACAGATTTCTCTTACGTCACTACAAGATCCTTCTTTCACCTATCATCTACACCTTTCTTCTATCTAACAGCGATATTCCCTTGATCACAAACCCTATTCCAAATCTGGCCGATGATGTTATCTACGTTGCCTTTTATTATTTAATAAATCGTGTTCTGAAAAACAATCCAAACTTCTAGAATGATTCCATTATTCTTAATACTGATCTCCAGACTATCTTCCGTTGGAACTTCGATGAATTCCGTTGATTAACATGTTAGAAAAACAAAATCATCTCAATTACGACAAGGAAGGAATTTGCTTTGTCTCGTGTTAATCTACTATTGGGTTTCTTTATTTGGAATAAACTCGCCCACGTAACCTTTCTTCACATAATTCAAAATTGAACGTATCATGGAATAATGTAGTATATTGATATTTCAGGCGAAGTCGATTAAAGTCATCAATACCCCGCTCCCCCTTTTAATGGCTCCGTCCACTTCTTGTCTTTCAGACATTCAGTTTCTGCTTTATACCTATCTGTTTTGTGGAAATTTCCGCGAACATTGTGTTTCTGAATTGGCATCTGTCCACCACTGTCATTCCCAAATTATTAGACCTTGTGCGCTACTCAACTCAGCCACACGCTTTAATAAGTTTGGAAGAAAGTAGTTTTGGAATACAGCAAACTTTCGCGTTGCTTTTCAACTGACACTTATTGGTCTTCAATAAATTCCCAGTTTTGCCTACTTTGTCTACAATCTAAACCCGCATTTTATTGGTCCAACGACAACTGCCAATACGTGGATATTGCTACTTGGCATTTTTCGCTATTTCCCGCTTAGGAACGAGACCTTTATTTATTTATTTTTTCCAGTGTACAATAAGAAAAAATGAGAAAACAACTTGAAGAGAAAGTAAAAGAATATGAAAAGATAAAAACATAGAAAAGCGATAAATTTCTTGTTCTCGCTGAACGAAATTGGACTATGACTGTACACGAAAATAGGGAAGATACTTTAAGGAAAGGAATTCGTATTTTGAGAATGAATGAAACCTGTGGACAGTTTCAATGGGCAGAGTGAACGAGGAAACATTTGATAAGCGATGAGTTTCATATGGATAGCGACATCAAGTAGTGGAAGAATTCAGGAAGCCACGAAGGAGAACATTTCAGTCGGTTTCTTCTGCTTATTCGAGCCTTTCTCAGTATTAGCACCAGATATTTTCAGTACCTCTTTCAAAGAGGAACAACAATGCGTCTATTTATTTAAATTGCAAGGTACTGCCAAGACAGCCTTTCCTGGACTTTCTAATCCCTGATCAGATTGCAGATAGCTTCTGGAGAGTACCTGCTGATTGTTTAAAAGCAGTTCAATATCGTGGCGATTTGTGGTAAAGGCGAAGTTAGTTCTACTGCGAGCATTAAGACGCTTGAATTAGTTTAAATCCTACCCTCCACAATAGATATTTTCTATTTTAAAATTTGTTCATCTATACACCAAACTTGCACTAATCTGGGCTAATCGAAATACATAGCTCTTCCATAAAACATGGTCAATATTGTGGCTTCTTGATGAGATAATACGTACATTGGTTTAAGATTATTTATTTAATTATTTGAATTAATAATTTAAAAATTAAATTCATTTATTTTGTAAATAACACATTGTATTACTGATCGCCCTCCTGGCTGAATGGCCGTGCAAAGGGGTTCAGATCATATTTATTGAGTCAATAAACTGATTTAATAATAATAATAATTATTATTTATTTATATATTCTTTCTGTCTTTTCTAAGGCTATTAATTAATGGCCTTATTTGCCTCAGACATTCGAAACAACCCTCATAATTCTGTTGAAAGAGCTTTTGTTAATTAACAGCTTGAATTTTTTTTTTCCAGCAACTGCCATTATCAAAACGTAGTCCTAATTTGGCACGCGACCATCCTCATTCCGAAGAATCGATTCTTTTCCTCGTAAAACCGCATAACTACCGCTTAATCCGGAAAGATCCGCATCGTTCGTGTCGTCACTATCAGAACAGATAATATAACCTTTCCCCCCCCTCCACCGATTTCGTGACCACCGTTCATCTGCAGCACTCCACATCCTTCAGCCGATAGCCATTTAGACAAGGCAGTGGTGGAAAGGACGGTGCTATCGATACCACCTGCGCAAGTGGTTCTTGATAAGAAGGCAGCTTATCATAGAGAGAGAGATCCGGACTGACCCCAGCAGTCCCTTATTTATGGTAACGCACCTAAACGAATCTGTCATTTTCCCTCAGCAGTGTGTAAAGTAGGCCTACGATATTTTTGTCACGTCTCGGGACTTTGATGTCAATACCGTATCCTGGTAAAGGTCATCGTCTGTGCTTGTGAGGCCAGACGTTTGAGAACTAATGGAAATGCGACTAAAGTGACTTAGTTACTAATTCATATTAAAAGGGTTTGGTATTCGCTGCCAGGCGCTGTTCCCTCATTTGAATACTAATTACGCATTTTCTCGTCTTTGCAATGCTCTTCAAGTTTCTCACATTACACCAATGTTTAGATACGCAATCAGCTTTTAGTAAAAAGAATACAATTTGTCTTTTATTTTTCTCGCCAGATGGCGTTGGTTAACGATGGCAGATAATGCGATACGTGGATTTATCTGGAAATGGGAAATTATTTGATTTTTAACCCACCTCGCTAAATTATTTTATTAAACCAACAAGAAGGCGTTAAATTCTATAAAAGTCCGGTTTGTATGTCAAGACAATACACTTAGAAGAGAATTCTGTTCTTCGTGTTCTGTAAATTTATATTACAACGCACGTTTCTAAATCCATACAACTGAATTTGATTCATTTATACACCAAAGCGCGTTCATAACCACAGAAAAATGGTACGCGCGTGTCAAAAAAGACCAGCGCTTGTTCTTTGACACGTGTCAGGTACGCGCGTATGAAGTGCGTGTCAAAGCAAAGGAAAGGCATTGGAGCTTTTAGGCAGGGGGTGTAGAAATTGTCGCGTTTGCCCACTTACCCTGTTTTTCATGGGAACCCGAAGAGCATATGTAATACGCGCCCATCTATAATTTTCGCATCTCCATTTTCATATCTATGGTTATACGCAATATTAATATTTAACTGCTTTAAAAATGAGTAATGGTTATTATGGCTTCTTAAATATAAAATGAAAATAAAACATTCCCATTATACAATGCTAATTATCGATTTTTCCTTTAGCGCAATCGCTCCTCTCTTTCCAGTAAGGGATGGAGATTTCGCATATCTCAACCCAGCTGTCCTTACTTATTTTGGCGATTCTTATAATGCTCTGACGATAAATCGCACAAATAAGGCTGATTGTTAACTTTGTCAAACATCATGGTTTTTTGTCCAGCAAACAGAAAATCGACAATGGAACATTTGCAATTTACAGACGCGGAGGGATATTGCTTTAGTTGCTGATCCTCCTAAAACCCTACTACTACAACACCACCTCCTCACTGCTGATCATCGTTGACGTCGAATGCTGTGGTGGCAACACCACGCTGGTTGGACACTAGAGGACTGGAAAGGAGTGTATTAAGTTGCTAAGTCGCGCAGACATATAAAAGATTATGCAATATGGATAATCTTCACGGTTCATGGTAAGTGACGGGTGCAGCGGGTTGTACGAGCTCAACGGCAGGTCATTGTTCGACAATTCACATCGCAATACAACATGGATAATGCAAGAACAATATCCCAAATGACGATGCGCCGCACACCACACGTATGTGGTTCCACAGCAGATGACCTAAGAGATCTCCTCAGCGCTGATCATCGTGGACGGCGACTGTGCTGTGGTGTCAACAACACGCTGGTTGGACACCGTATGAGTCCAAATATCTGGTGAAACATGCCAATTGACGCCTTCGTGTGTGCCTCAAGCTACACGATTCCATGACCCATCGTGCATGGCGTTCACTATCCAGGCCGGTGTCTGCTTAATATGGGGCATGTTTGCTGGCAAGAACTAGACCCATCTTGCGTATGGACCAAGTTTCGCTAGTGAGGTCTACTGGCACCTCTCAAGAGATCATGTGCACCCTGACATGTTGCATTTTCCCCCGGACAGATAAGGGATCATTCAAAGCGATAATGCGTCTTTTCATGGAGCAATTGGTTCGAAGATCACAGCGAAGATATCATCCATCTTGATTGACCTCCAAATTCGCCTGACCTCAATTTAATCGAACACCTGTGGGATGTTTCCGAACAGGAATTAAGGCGTATAGACACGCAACCGTCATCTATTCGGACACTGTGGAAAGCCTTGTAGGCAACATGGCTGCAGATGACTTCAGACATCTTGATAAATTATGTTGTGAATTTTGTAATGTTAAAAAATATATCTTGGAATGACACTCTTATACCATTCCATACCACACTCGTAATCATGAGTTATATTCAATAATTATTGAAACTTTCCCGTTTCCATTAGACTTTTGTTTCTCCTTCGACTATACCTGATGAAGAAATCCAGGGGAATCTTGAAACTTTCAAATTTTGTATTATGTGCGCAGGTGATTTCAGTTTTACCTATCTTAATGACAACACGTGGTATATTTCAATTTACAATATATTCTTCGAGAAGATTAACCCCCTTCTGTTCCTTTTTAAATAAACTTGTATTCCACCACCTTACTTCCATCGATGCATATTCTAAACAGCCTAACCTGACAATTCAAAATATATTTAATAAAGTCTGATTGCTGCGTAAGGAAAAAAATTTAAAACAGATTCCTAAACTTTTATAATAATTAGATTTCTCTCTTATCTAATCATAGTTTATAGCGCTCTACGACAAAATTTCCCTGAAACGTACTGTCTATAAAATAGATTGGTTTTTAATCACTGCTAAGTCTCTGCAGAAGGTAGGAGAATTTCAGCTGCTAAGTCTCTGCAGAAGGTAGGAGAATTTCAGCTATTTTCTTCAGCTGTCGTACATGGACAAATAGACCCGAATAAACAGAGAGAGAGAGAAACTAGTCTCCTCTGTGATACCTCTGAACAACAAGGAATGTCACAAGCCCAAAAAAACCAAAAATAAAAAAATAAATGACACAATCGACTACGAAAAAAGAAGCAAACAGCTAATGGCGCTTCGTTGAGAAGAGAAATCTTTCTTGGCTGGAGCAGTGCAGTTGCCAGGATCATTTTGGATCAGAATACCATCATCAAGTAAAGTCTGCAACAATTAAAGGAACCATACAGACCATTATCATTAATGCTGTACACAGCCGACTGTCGGCCACCAAATGCGAACAGATGCATTTATCAACGACTTCCAAATTCCCTCGTGAGTTGAAGTTGCGTCGGTGATCTACGGATGATTTATCGAATGCTGTTAACAAGCTTTCCGTGCAAACGTCAACTAATACACTCGTTGGTATTTTAAAAAGAGCATCAGGCATGGAGTTGTGACACGTGTAGCCCCGCGAAGCATTAATTAGCCGTGGATGCGCGTGAATCAAAGATCTGTACTGCAATTGCCGTTGTAAGCAGTTTGAAGGCAAAGGTTGCAATTGTAAGGAGAAGAGTCCAAGTGTTCCCGTGCTACTGAAGAAACAGTGGCCAACATATACGAAGTATTGCGTAGTATGAGTTCAGATAGAATTACTAATCAATTTAAAAGCGCTTATTTAGAACTGTAGCCAAATTCAAATATTTTGCAAAATTTTGAAGTCTAATACTTGATACTAAACTCATGTTCCAGAAACATATATCGCAAACACGTATTATCTGTATGAAATAGCTGAACATACTTAAAGTTATCTCATCTATGCAGATCGCTAGATGCATCTCCATCTGCATCAAGCTGTGATCGGATCTCGATTAGATTATGGTGCGGCAGTTTATGACTCTGCATGAAAGACTGTATTAGATGATTCGACTCAGTACAATACAGTACTCTCTGGATTACTCTTGAAGCATTCAGGACCTCATCAGTTTAAATTCTATTGATCCCGATGAAACTCCACTTCACGTTCGAAGAAAGATGTTACTTCTTAAGATGTAGCCAATGCACAGGCTCTGCACATCTATACCGATGGATCAAAAACTAACAACTGTGGGAGCTACAGTAGTACTCTCAATATCTACCTTCTCAAGTTCGTTACCGCATGAATGAAGTGCTTTTAAAGCGGAACTTTATGCTACTAGAATGGCTTTAACTTTACTTACCAACCCTTTCACTACTGACCAGGATTTATACAGACAGACTCGCTGAGTTCAGCGATGGCGTTGGAAAAGAATCAAATCAGGTCAAGAATATTTCAACTCAATGACAATAAACAAATCGTTACATTTTGCTGCGTTCCAGGACACGGTGGAACGCCGGAAATGAATTCCAACTTTCCAACCAGAAAGTTGGAAGCGCAATTTCGCCATTGTAACCCTTGCGCCATTAAGCCTCCACTCCAAAACATTACTCCAAGCACAGCAACATTAGAAAGGCCAAACGGCAAGAAAGCAGGCTTTTTCCCATCACCTTAAAGTGACCATCTAATTCCACCTTGAACTTCGCCGAACTCTCAACCCTGGGAGGTAATTTATCCCACCATTATACAACAAGTTGCCCAAAGAATATTTCGTGAGATTCAACAGCCTTCTTTTACTCGCTAATGTTTAATATTCGTGTCTCGTGTTCTGTCCTTACGTTGAGCATTCTTAGCAGAAAAGAATAAAGTTTGAGTTATTTGCTCGTAATATTATAAGTACGAGTATTTTTCAAACTAATTCGTCTATTTGAATACCAGAACAGTTTAATCATTACTTGTGTATACACAGGATGCAGAAAAATACGCTGTAAACTTCCCCGATAGCGCAACACTAACTTCAATACGTCTAATTGGTTTCCTGATGAATACGAATGACGCAAACTGGCTGGTACGCCAACGTCATATTCGATTTCATCATAATAAAATTCTCTGAAGGGATCTCTTAGACTGTAAATATTTCACCAAACTTTGCCGAACTTCCTCCTCTCAAAGAAGCCTTAATTGATTAATTTCTTTTCTTCTTTCAGTTCTGATCAAGTAGTGCGTGCTTGTTAGAAACATGTTGGGGGTTAATGACCTTAATAAAACACCCAATGAGAACTCAATTTAGCGAAAACAAAGCTTTTTGTTTTTGTAAGAAACAATCAACCAATAAATACGAAGTTGCTGGCTTAGCTGCAAAGCTTCTTAAAGTTGGGGGAAGTGAAGATTTTTTGTGACATTTCTAGCCAAAATAGAAAACTGACTTGTTGAGGGAAGATGAGATTTGTATAAACAGCACGGGGGGTTAACGAAGTGATTTGTCTGCTTCCGTTATCGGAGAATTTGTCTAACAAGATGTTGTTAGCGAAATCGTAAATTCTCCAGACATAAATACACGAAACTCTGGGAAGAAAATTGCTCTCTTTCTATTCGCACTTAATTTTTCTTAGTGTTTCAACTCCACGATTATCGATAACTGGAAAACAAACAAAAGGGCCTTAAGAAATCTTTTCTACGATGTTATGAAGAAACCAACAGCAGCGCCATCTTCTGTTATTGCGCAGTTTAAGGTACCCTCCAGGAAAGGTAGCGTGGTAAGATTAAACCTCAAGCGCAATCAGATTTATCACGTAACTAAAGTTTCGCGAGAGAAGTTTCCTCTCAGAAGGGGAAGGTGTAAGTCTGGAACATTTTATCTGAACGTGATCAGTAGATCTGATAGGATGAAAACACCGAGCCATTACAGCGATGGAAAATCATACAAAACAACGTCTTTTAAGGAGAACTAATCCATCACCAGAGACAAGGGAAGGAAAGGAATTGCCCGGCAAATTGTGCTCATTCGGCAGAGAATATGACCGCGTTTCCGAGGGATGATAATCTTTAAAATGCGTCTCATTAAACCAGACAGTTATAATCCCACGCACGCACAAATGTAAGGAAAGAAGGAGATATTACTCGAGTCATAGGGATGAATACGCATTAAACTCGGCAAAAGTCCGTAGTATTAGTACCATCTGATTGTATTACATGGAGTGATGGATGAAGAAACAACGTTCACAGAGCGTCCAATTTCATAAATCAAATGAAAAGAGTACAAAATAAAAATATCTGAAAATAAAAGGAATCAGCACTGCATTTTTATGGCTTTTGTCCAGGGTTCGTAAGATCACTCATCGGTGAAGACAGGATATTAGAGCTCGAAAAGGAATTAGAAAATGTGAATTGGAATATCATCGGTTTGGCTGAAACAAGAAATGAATCACTTATAAGTTTATCAAGTGGAAATCTCCTGTACACCAATGGAAACAGTGAAAGGAGTGAAGGTGGAGTTGGGTTTCTGGTCCATAAAGATTTTAAAAACAGCATTTTGGAATTCAAAAGTACATCACCAAGGGTGTCAAGACTAATACTCAAGATTTCTAAGAGGTACAAGCTAAAGGTTATAATGATTTATGCACCAACATCGAGTCATGATGATGAAAAGGTTGAAGAAATGTACACCGAAATTGAGTCTTCTAGATGAGCAGAAAACCCACTACACTATTATTATCGGAGACTTCAATGCTAAGGTTGGAAAATGACAAAACAGCGTAGAAAGAGGAACTATAGGAAAATTTGGAATTGGTGAAAGAAATGAAAGAGGTGAAAGACTTGTGGAATTTGCAGAATCTCAAGGACTGTCAGTAATGAACACTTTTTTCAAGAAAATGGTGAACAGAAAGTGGACATGGAAGAGTCCAAATGGATTAACAACTAATGAAATCGACTTCATCCTCACTAACAGAAGATATATTGTGAATGATGTTACCGTCCTGAATAAGGTAAATGTTACTGTACTGAATAAGGTAAAAAAAGTGATCACAGAATGGTAAGATGTACACTTGATATAGATGTAGGAAAGGAAAAAACTGACTCGAGTAAATAATACAAAGGTCTTTGAGATAATA
The DNA here is from genome assembly GCF_048544385.1 of Mastigoproctus giganteus. Classification (NCBI taxonomy): domain Eukaryota; kingdom Metazoa; phylum Arthropoda; class Arachnida; order Uropygi; family Thelyphonidae; genus Mastigoproctus; species Mastigoproctus giganteus. Next base: position 98,033,549 of record NC_143587.1, on the reverse strand, counting down.
GAAGAGGAGAAAAGCAGTATGTACTGGAACTTAAGAACAAGTTTGAGCTTCTGCAGACTGCTGAGGACCAAGATATCGACGAGGAATATTACAACTTTTTGAAAGTGAAAAAGCCCAAGAAACCTATAGGGAAACAGAAATCCAAAGAAGAAAAAATTAGTCAAGAAACACTTGTCATGATGAACCAAAGACGACAAATGAAGATCAAGAAAAACACTGACAGGGAGAAAATTGAGTATACTGAGTTATGCAAAGCCATTAGAAAGAGACTCAGAGAGGACATAAGAAGATTTAACACAAGAAAAGTAGAACAAGCATTAAGGGAAAACAAAGGATTTAAATCAGCAGCCATGAGCAATAATACAGAAAGACAAATGATACTGAAACTGAAGAATAGCGATGGTGTACTTATAAACAGCAGAGAAGGCATAATTCAAATAGCAGAAGACTACTATAGAGAATTATACAAGGAGCAGGGGAATGATTCCAGCAGTGGCGAAGATGGATTGCAAAGTAGCAACACATACGACATACCCAATATTCTTCCTGATGAGGTAGAACATGCATTGAAGAAAATGAAGAATCGGAAAGCCCCGGGGGAAGATGAAGTTACTGTAGAGTTGTTAAAATTGGGAGGAAGAGACATAACACAAAAACTGGCAAGGCTCTTCACAAAGTGCATTAGAAAAGTTGTGACGCCTAAGCAGTGGAATAATGCAATCATAATTTTGCTGCATAAGAAAGAAGATAAATCAGAAATTGGAAATTATAGACCAATTAGCTTGTTATCCCACATCTACAAGTTGTTCACAAGGGTCATTACTAACAGATTAGAAAGAATACTTGATGAGAATCAACCGAAAGAGCAAGCTGGCTTTAGGACAGGATTCTCAACTATGGATCACCTTCACGTAATATCTCAGCTAATGGAGAAAGCAAATGAATATAAAACACCATTATGCCTGGCATTTGTGGATTATGAAAAGGCATTTGACTCCATACAGCATAAGGCAATGTTTGAAGTACTGGAGAGACAAGGCATAGATACCCCATATATTATGATTTCGAAGAAAATATATGAGAGTGCTACCTCCTTTATTAGACTAGACAAAGACAGTAGCAAATTTAAAATCGAGAAAGGAGTTCGACAAGGAGACACAATATCTCCGAAGCTGTTTACTGCTGCCCTTGAGGAAGCTTTCAGAAGATCAGACTGGTCGCAGAAAGGAGTCAATGTGAACGGAGAGTACCTAAACCATTTACGATTTGCAGATGACATTGTGGTCATAAGCCACGATCCCAAAGAATTAGAGGAAAATCTTAATCAGTTATGCACAGCTAGTAAGGATTTTGGACTAAAGATGAATATGGCTAAAACAAAAGTAATGATGAACAAGTATGCCACAGAAAGGGAAATAATGATTGAAGGAGCAGTAATTGAAAAGGTGGAGTCATATACTTATCTGGGACACGTTATTAGCTGTAATAATGATAAATGGCTGGAAGTCAAGAGAAGAATAAATTTTGGATGGATAGCATTCAGGAAATATAGTCACATACTGAAGAGCAATATCCTAGTTTGTCTGAAACGTAAAATAATGAATCAATGTATACTCCCCACCATGACTTATGGAAGTGAAACTTGGGCACTCACCAAAAGAATGGAAAAGAAGCTGAGAACTACACAGCGAAGAATGGAACGAATTATATTGGGAATCAGACTGTTAGATAAGAAGAGAAACATATGGATTAGGCAGCAAACTCAAATAAAGAACATTCTTATCAAAACTAAAATGGTCTTGGGCAGGACACATAGCTCGAAGACATGATGACAGATGGACTAAGAAAATAACAGAATGGTATCCAAGAGGAGCTAGAAGAAAACCTGGAAGACAAAGGCGGAGATGGATAGATGAAATTCATGAGTTTGTGGGTAGTAAATGGATGGCCAGTGCTCAAAACAGAAGGAACTGGAAAGTTGCTGGAGAGGCCTTCATCCTGCAGTGGATTGAAAATGGCTGATGATGATGATGATGAATATAAATAATAAAAATAAAATGTCTAATGTTCGATCGCCAATATAACGGCAAGCCACTTACGCAGAACAGACCACACATAACGCTCACTGACAAGAAGGAAATGGCGATCTATCTGATCGACATAGTGGTGCCCAACACCATCTGTTGTTGGAGTAGGCTTTTAGGAGCATCTGCTACCAAGGCCATATTGTTCCGTGTATATTGTCTGTAAATTGCGTGTGTTCTGTGGTCTATTTTCTGTTTACTGAACGAAAAACCCGAGTTTTCGGGAGAAAAAACCATGCTACCCACGCCTGAGGCCGACTAACACAGTCACGTTGTGAAAAAGGACCATAAAAATTCCTCTCGTCATGGACGAGACTGGAACTTAGGTCTTTTCCATCGGTGATTCTACCAAATGTGATACCAACGAGGGCCCCAATACAAGCAACCTTCTTCTGGAGGTTGTTGGTATTGGGGTTCATAGTTTTATATTTGAATCAGTAATGACCATCCCGATCACCGAGTCAACCACCGGCACGCTGCCCATGAGTTCCATAAGAATCTAGCAGCAACAAGCGTCCCAGAGAACACTTACACGGAGCTCCAGAAAGACGCGATCCTAAACACCTGCAGGGCAGTAAGAGAGGTCCTCGACCAACATTAACAATAATAATAACTGGACCCAATCAACCACCCCATGCACTTGGTACCAGAATCCCTCACTGGGAGGAAAAAATTCCATAAAGGAGAATTTTTTTTTTATAATACTAATCTTTTTTAAAAACAAAACAAAAAAAATACAGATTCGTGATTTCGATAACAGAGCATCCAGAGGAGTCTTACAAACATTAAAATTTCCTTTTGACTTATAAAACAAACATTTACAGATTTCTTTTTGAATCTGTTTTGAGCTATGAATTACCGCATTGACATTACAAATTAAGACTACAGTCTAGAGTTGCCTTTGGAGACTAATACACTAAGGCTAAGGAGTGTATGTGCATATGTACGTTAAGCGATAAAGCAGTTGAAGCAATGAGGCGTCAGTACATTATTGCATCTGTGATTTTAGTGTCGAAGCTTAGAGGGTTTGATCAGTTTCCATGGGGTTCATTGTGTCTGGAACTGAGTTACGGAAATAGCTCTTGAAAGTCTCTCTAGGTTGGAGATAGCATCCGATGTTCTTAATTCCTGCACTGTAATCGAACACCCAACGATATCCCAGCTGTCGATACGGACCTGTTGTGCCAAGCATAGATTGAGAAAAGCCTTTAATTTCTGTACGTGCAATTTTGCATGGAAAGTACTCAAATCAGATGATTTAAACTGAAGAGGAGATTGAAGTATAGAGTTGATTTGGAAGTTGCATCGTAAAACCATCAATTAGTCCACTTCAGGAGCCAGAACCCTAATCCCCAAATTTCACTTAGAGAACTCTGGGGCTCTGTTGATTAGATTTCGGTTGCATGTTGGAGCATAAGTATTTCATGATTAGATTTTTTTATTCATGTGCTACATACGGGTTCTCTTTAGACTCCAAAAGGTTCTTTAGGCATACATTCGGAGTGCTGGTATTTGAAGTGCCTTTCTTTCAATAGATTGGTAATTTATCATGCCATAATCTAACATATTTGAAGGAAACTAAAGACTGCCATGCGAGAAAAGAATTTCAGAAGAAAGTATCTTCTTCTTCATAATCAACTCCATTTGGGCAGAAAAGTATGCAGTTGGATTTTATCGGATTCGAGGAAGTTTGGAGCAAGTGTCCTGGCTGAACATGCCCAGGTATAAATTTAGAGTGGCCCCCACGTTGTTAGACCTAATTATTCCCACAGGATTCTTCTGTAATCTCTTAAGATTATGTTGTGCATATGTTTAAGAAAAGCAGGCACCTCATTCGCAAGGGACACAAATATTGCAGTGAAGGCTATGTCCGTGAGCGATGTCGCACCTCCACTGGTTTGTTGATAAAGATGTCTTCTTTGTAAACTAGTACAAAGGCTTTGTGAGCAGGTTCCTAAGCACTTCAAAAATCTTCCCAGAGAAATTATAATAATCCTCTAAAAGCAGGAGCAGGAACACAAGCAGGCTTTGTACGCAGTAAAATGCTGACCTCAATTAGGAAAACAGAGGGAAGCATCATTCTCGATGGTACAGCATTTTGGATCTTTAATGGTCGTGCTTGAAAACTGGTGATGGTTCACCTTCTAATCACTACATGGTAAGTGTGATAAGGTCTGTGACTAAATTTGCAGCTACGTCCTGAAAATGCAAATTCAATTTTCTAGGCATTTTAATAAAGGAGATGCAATTTTGTGTATATTTCTTCCTTACCACTTAAACTCGCGTTTCGGTGTCTACAGTTATTGCGCTTGTCCTTCTGTATAATAATAATAATAGTTTTTTATTTATTCATTGAGATTAGCTTGAAATCCATAGCTGTTTTCGGATATTTTTTTGCAAGAATCTCTGTGGTAGGTTATACAACTTTCCTAGTCGATGCAAATGGAAACTATTGTTTTTGTCATTCATACTGGATCTTTCTGCAAGCACCTGTAATGTTTGATTGGAATCCAATTCAATAGCGGCATTCAGTACGTTGTCATCAATGGCTGTCGACCGTCCCTCGTTGGAGGCATCAATATTTCAATCAGCATCTCATTGAAATGTTTTGAACCATATTTGGGTTGTTCGTTTACTCCCCGTATTTCCACCGAATGCTGTTCATATCTTACGGGCTACTCGCTCCCTCTTATACTCATAAAGTAAACGTGGTAGAATAACGGTAATTGAAGCAGCCATCTTTGCAACACTTTGCATTGTTTTACTGAACAACACTTCCTGCTCGCTAGGTATCAATTGAAATTGACTGCGTGATTTGTACCTTGGAAGTGCATCGATGAGTAATCCACCTTCTATAATGGCTTCCACGTAATCACAACAGTTAATAAAATAAAACTTCGAATTAATATGAATAGAAGTTTAATGATCATTGAACTTTTTTTTCATATTAATCAGTATTTTTCCAAATATCTCAAATGCTGTAATTTTCAAACACCTTACATTTGACTCAAGGCAGAGCAAACTACGGTTATCTCTGTCTTGAGTCAGATGTTCTAGTGCAGTTGAAAGGATAAACGATGTGGTCAGTCATGGGTGTGCTGGAGGGAGCTCAGAGGAGCTCGCGCGAGCCCCTAGTTAAATTTTTAGGGATTTTCCGAATACTTTGTTAAAAAAATTAATTTAATAAAATTTTACAGACTATTTGAACCTGGTTGACACTTAGCTGAAATTCTTCTCAATCCAGCTCCTTGTTTTGACAGCAACCCCCTGGTCTAAAGGCCACAGTATTTTCACTTCACGCCTTGAGGAAAAGTAAGGAATTCGAATCCTACTACCCTCTTGTCCAAAAGTTTTGTTGACATGTTTGTATTTCGCTAATGAGTTAAGATTTCCCATTAAAACAGAATTCATTGAATCCACATCTGTTAACAAGTATGGATTCGATAACAATGGCAGAATTTAAAATGTTGGGTGATTTGATTTTACAATTCAGCTGGCGATTATGTTTTAAGTTTCGAATTGGGCAATGCGGGACCAGAGTGATTAAGTACAGCCTAGACTTCACAGAGTAGATCCTTTTACTAATTGAACGGATTATGTTTAGACATAACTGATGTATGACGATGTAAGACTGGAATTGCCCTTCACAATATCGCTTGGACTGCAGCCTCCCAATGGAATTACGAAACTCCTTGTGGTACTGAAAAAGTCCAGATGTTGAATAAATAAGTATGCACAGACAGATGAAATGATCCGAGTGATCAGATAAGTCACGATCATGTCCAAACAGATGTAATTAGACAGCGTGGAAGGGTGATGGAGCTTACACAGTTGCACGTCACTGCTAAAGTCAAGGCATCAGCGAGTCCATCATCGGGCACACGAAGATTAGCATCCCATCTGTTTCCCTGACCTTCGTATTCCACCCAGCGACCTGACGGCAGATAACACGCACTTTCTGATGGATGCCAGGTCGGTAGCTGAGCGACGAGGGAATAAACTAACGACTCTTGGCTAAACTATGCGATAAGCTCGCTACTGTACCTCACGAGCAGTTTCTAGAAACCAGGAGCTTATCTTTACCTCCGCGACAATTTAAAACTAGCATCTAACTTTGCGGTGTTTGGCCTGTTAAGCACACCGGGGGTGCCATTTCATCAGTCTCACTGGGCCAGATATACAAGTCAGTTAATAGCTGACAGATCACCAGACGTCGCTGTAATTAACCCCCTAATAATGGCATCTTCCTTACCAACGTTGGATCAAAGTAATGATAAAGAATCGCTTGTTTATCATTAAATTGAGTATGTGTGCTTCTACTTCCCTTCTCTTTCTCATCTTATCACCATAGAAATGATGCAAACCTGAATGCTGATCACAAGGTTGATGCACTGACTTTTAGGAAACCATTGTGGGTTGAGAGATTGTCTCAGTAATTTCTACTTTTGGACCCGCTGATTTTTTTTGTCATCGAAATACTTGGATACAATATCGTGCCCAAAAGACTTTAGCTGACAAGTATACAGGGTGTTTCGAAATTGCACAAATGCACATATTCTACAGCCACCAATAAGAAAAAATAAGTTCCTTATATGTCTCAAAAGTCTATTTCCGAGATATTGAACGTTATTCATAAATTGCAAAACATTTTTATGTTCAGATGTGCCATACCAACACCTATATGAATCATACCAGCCTCGCGAGTAGCACAATTTGGATTCGAACTTAGGGGAGGACGGTGACGATGCCAACCCTCGAGGGCTACTACCAACGAGGGCTTTATTTAGAGCTTTATAGACGTGTACCCCACCTCCACTGGCTTTGCAACTGTTTAAATATTTTGCAAACTATGCAGTTGTATTCAAGGTGGAAAGCCTTCAGTAGCTGGTGATTATTGTATTAATTAAGGTTGTAGAAGAAGAAGAATTCTCCTCTTTATTGATAGTTTTTCCGCAGTTCCTTTCCAATTTGTGTCCAAATAATCAATTTTCGCTATTTGCTAGATTTCGCTGAACTTGCAATGTACATGAAGGTATCGTTTCAAATATGTTCAAATCAATAATAATTTGAGACGAGAATTATGGGCATTGCCAAAACAGCGAAGAGCTTGGAATGGTTAACTATCATTCTGGAGTTAGTTTTAAAATCGTATCTTTTGAGACAGAGCGAGTGACCAGGGCGCTTTGCTCTAAACTGCATACTTTGGGTTGCTTTCATTTTATCAAAAGTATATTCACAAGTTGGGAAACTTTTCTTTTTTTTTTTTCAGATTGTCATGTTCGAGACATTGTAAAATAAACGATCGGGATCCTTGTATGGGAGGATTACTTTTCTCATCCAAGACAAAAGACTAGGTAGGCCACACCCTTACAGAACTGAGCCGCATAAAAGAACAGGTATTATTATAGAGGAATGCGAGGGCAAAAATTTGTATCAGGCAGAGTGGCATATCCAATAAAAGTCTATCCAATTCCATATTTGGATGGACTTCTATTGATTTTTATTATCGAAGTGGATTTGATTATGAGGCTGACACGGAGAAGGGAGTGAGGGAGGGTTAATAGTATGATATTTCAGATGCCCAAGATCGGTTCTTTTCTCGCAGAACTTTGCACCTTCATTTCTTATCGATCCGGATGCATGTTGTTCAAGTTTCTCTTACAGCCATCGTGATTTGCCTAAAAAAGGACGATTATTTGAAAGATGAAACTCGAAGTGGTATTTGAGAGGGAGGACAATGTGGACATGTGGACATGTGTTTTTGTAAAGGGCGGCTCCTAGAACGCGAGTTCAACTCCGCCTCGTATCTCTGTGAAGAACAGTATCACTACAAATGGACCAGATGTGTGTGACGTCGGTTTGTGTGTATTGTGTGTGTGTTCTGTTGTTCTGTTCTGACCTCTTGGCTACCCAGAAGCATCATTCACCTGGATAGATGATTCTGGGTACTCGTCCACACCACGGGAAGGTGGGCCAGTCCCAATGGAGCACGTACTGTCTCGATACGAGACTCTGAACCACCTGATGTTGCCAAAAGGTGGGCCAGATTTCTCTGGGGGCCCACTCCAGAGAGGGGAAAAAAAATAAATAAATAAAATAAAAATTAAATAAACTAAAAACAGAAACAAAATGTATTTCCCGTGGTGCAAAAAAAAATAAAAAAATAAATAAAAAATAAATAATCATAAACAAATAAATAATTATAATAGTTCAGTTCCCCGTGGTGAAAAAGAAAATATATTAAATAAATAAATAAATAATAAATAATGATAAAAAAATAATAAAAAAAAATAAATAAAATAATAATAATAATAAAAAAATAAATAAATAAAATTTAAAAAAGGGAGAGCTGTCTGGCACCAATGATAGTCCACATCCCAGTTGTCAGAACAGAGCACGAGTAAAAAAAAAAAAAAAAAAAAAAAAAATGAAGCTAAGTAAATGAAAAAAAAAATAATAATAATAAAAAAATAATAATAAAATAAATAATAAAAAAAAATAAATAATAATAATTACAGAATAATTAAATAATTTTAATCCCACAGTGAAGAGGAAGATGTAAGTCGGGGTGCCAGCAGAGAGAGAGTAAGAGAAAAAAAAAAAAAAAAAATGTGAGAGTGGTTATCTATCCTGCACAGAGGGAGAAAGAAGAAAAGGTGAGCCAAGGCTGCTCCTAGTTCCAGGGCAGGACCCGGAAACAGTGCAGAACGCAGGTTTGAGGAAAAATAAAAAAGAATAAATAAAAAAATAATAATAATAATAATAAAATAAATATAAATAAAAAATAAAAATAATTAAGGAATAAATAAATAATTTTAATCCCACACCCTGGCTACAGTGAAGAGAAAGATGTAAATCGGGTGCCAGCAGAGAGAGAATGAAAAAAAAAAAAAAAAAAATGGGAGAGTGGTTATCTATCCTGCACATAGTGGGAAAGAAGAAAAGGTGATCCAAAGCTGCTCCTAGTTCCAGGGAAGGACCCGGAAACAATGCAGAATGGGGGTTAGGGAGGACAAGATCCACTGGGACTCTCGCCGATAAAATTTGAATACCATGGCAACGCTTAAGTTCTCTTATTGTTAGCGAAGATTCGTTAACCCGCCTCCGAAGCGATTTGGATCCTTTTGATGTGCGCTTCCTTTTCTGTTTGATCGGCAGTGGGTCACGAACTCCCTACAAGCCTTTTGCACGACAGCAACGGACGGAAGAGAACGGATTTTCTTCCGCTGTCATTGGACACGCCACAGAGCTCTTCACCATGACCTGACGTGCCAGCTAAAGTTTTCAAACATCGCACCATGATGACATTGATTTTTTTTTTTTCTTCTTTTTGACTCCGTTGTGGACACACGGATGTGAGGCAGCGTAATCCATTCACGAGCACGCTACAAACCTCTGTCTCCTTGTGCACGTGCTTCTGGTCTCTGTCAATACTCGCTCCGTCTCCTGGATTGGATGATTGCGCCTCTTCTCGGATCCGTGCGAAGGTCTCAATATTTGCTAACACTCTTCTCCCCCCCCCCTCGGCTTCCGCCGCTTTCGCTCACGTTTCGCGACGAAGGAACACGTGGCGCGAGCTCTTTTATTCTTTATTTCTCTTACTCCCCCACACCCACCCACCCACCCCCGCTGATTTTCTTAACATCTTCCTTCCCGTCTTTTGCCGGAACCGTGGAGAGCACGTGTAATCTGTCATTAGTCTCCCGCGCGCGGCTCAGCAACATCCCAACTCAATTTCGAGTCATTACATTGTACAAACCCGGGACAGTTTACAATAGGGACCAGCTCAAACAAAGGCTTAAGGAACTCCCTTTCAGACACGCCACCCTTTGCATCTTAATTGATCAGTGGGATGCCTCTAACAGAATTCCTTCCGTAATGAAGTCGCTACAAAACGTGTGCCGTGGAGATGAACGGAATCTTGAGGAGGTCATATGCACACCTTATCTGCAGCTGTTAGGCTTAAGGTAGTCGAAGTTTTCCTTTCAGAGGGTTGCCTTTTATTGGAGAGGAACAAAACACATTGGAGAATCCACAGCACTTTAATTAGGTGATATTAACGGAATTAGTAAGTTTACGTAGGAGAATGCGCGATCTCGCGCTTATTATACGCATTTATTTCCTAGAAGCAAACTTATTCTCAGGAATTCAATTTACCCTATTATCAGTTCGCGGCACAGTTCGTCTAGTTTCGTATTAAAGGATTATGGCTACGAGTAGATTATCCCAAGTGCTGCAAAGGAACAGGGTTTCTCCAAATGTACAAATTTGTATTTGCTTTTGTTATTGTAGGAGAAGGTTAAAGGCGGTTTCTTTCACTTTAAGGACAGAAAACAGTCGATGCCGCTACTTCCAGTCCATGAAACTAAAATAAATTTCATTGAGTTCCGTAAAACTGCAATAACGCATTTTAATTAAATTTTCGTTTTCTAATTTTAACTAATAAATTGAAAAAACTTGATCATTTGCTTAATTCTAAAATTATCATAATCTATTATTATTTTATTATTAACTGATTGTTTTTTAATGAAAATCCCAAACACGAGAAGCATTAGAACCTATGGTATTTAGTACCGTGCTTGGGTTCGAGGTTGAAAAGAAGATATTTGTTGACATTAGACTTGAACTTCTGTAGATTGTAATTTTCAGGAAATACGTATGAAGGAAGGTTGTTCCAGAAAACGGCAGTTGAATGAATAAATGAGGAAGATGAAAAGTTGGTTCTGTGGGTTTGAAGTTGGACAGTAAATGGATGTTGGCTGGTTGTGGTACGTGTTCAGATTGCTTTGAAAGAGAGAGCGGGAATTATAGAAGCCACTTCAGAAGAACAGTGCCCATGGAAGTATCTGTACAAGAGGCATGCAGCAGAAACAGTGCGTCTATGAGACAGCGAGTGGAGAAACTCTGTTAGAGAGGAGTCATTAATTAACCTAACTGCCCTCTTCTGAATGGAATCAAGAAGCCTCAGAAAAATTTTGGGAGCACCACCCCAGATGTGGGAACAATATTCCATGGCAGGGCGGATTTGCGATTTATACAGAGTGAGCAGCTGTTTGGAAGAAAAGTAACGCCGAGAACGAAAGAGAAAACCAAGTTTTTTAGATGCAGAGGAAGCAATATTTGTAATGTGCTTGTGCCAAGAGAGATTAGAAGTCAGGGTAATCCCCAAAAGAGATATATCATTTTGCCTAGAAATCGGAGTGTCACCAAAGATAAGCATTGGAGCAGAAGAATCCTTTTTTCGAGATAGAATAGAATCTTTAATCGCAGCATGATAGACATACAATTAGTCCCGTCACGGCATGGTGGTGCCAGGGGTTTACAAAAAAGATATACATGAGAAAAACATAAGTTACATCAGATTATTGGAAGGCAACAAAGCACAGTTTTACGTTTTCAGTTAGACGAGGATTTCCTTCCTGTATTTTTTATTGTTGACCACTTCTTGGAGGTCCCCGTCGATGGCTTGCAGTGAGGGCAGCATTTGCTTTGGCAAGAATCTGTCGGTTAGTACTAGCCGGTTACGGTTTGCTAGCAGCTGTGCTGAAGACCGGAGATAAGGGCGAGGAATGCGCCAAGAGCAGTGATCCCAGAAGTTCGGCTCTGTAATTTTACCGGTGGCCATCTTGATGGTGAACAGCAGCCTTCTTTCTCCGATGTAGGATCGGAGTCTGCGCAGTTGAAGGGCATCTGCTAACTGGGTTAATCTGAGAGCTGGGGGAAGGTGGAGTTTTCTGTTGGCCCATTTTAGAAGCCAGAATTCGGCAGAGAATATTCTCTTAATGTTGGATTCGGCAGCCGAGGCCCATATCTCTGAAGCATACAGTATTGTCGGGTAAAGGATTGATACGATGTATCTTTTTACTAGTTGTGGGTCGGTGGTGTGGAGCAGCTGTTGTTTGGCGACCCAGCGTAGTGAATTCAGCCTCGACTGTATGAGGTTTACGTGATCGTTGAAAGACAGTTTGGAGTCGAAAACGACCCCCAGATCTTTGTGCGTTTGAACACTTGGAACTGAGGAGACCTTAAGCACAGGTTCCAACGTTGCTGGGCTGCCCTTTAGTGAATAAATTATTTGTGCCGATTTTAGAGGGTTGATTTGGAGGTTGAAAGTATTGAGGTAGTCAGCCATGTCCTGCAGTTTGCTAGTGATTTGCTGAGTGTTTTCGACTGCCGAGTTGGATGGCGATATCCTAATAAGGAGCTTGACATCGTCGGCATATGTGATCCAATTGCAATTGTTGGTCACAAACGGCACCATGATTGCTGAGAAAAGAACGCCAGACAGGACCTCCACCTTGAGGCACACCGGCAGTTATGTGACGCGTGAAGGTCTTTGTTCCGATCTTTAGAACAAGGGTCCTCTTGGATAGGAGAGATTCTAGGAACCAGAGAACATCGCCGCGAAAATTGAAGTAGTTTTCTAAGAGACGTAGGAGATTAGGTATATAAATGGCATCAAATGCGAAATGGATGTCAATATATATAACTGACAAAGACTTCTAAGATGTGCAGAGTGGTTGTTGCAAGGTTAGTTATAGTTGACCTTCCTGATATCCCATAGTGTATTTGCTGAGGACTGTTACAGAGAATTTGATGGGTGACAGACGGTAGCAGTGCTTTCTCCAGAATTTTTAGCAATACAGAGGCGCAAGCGAAGGGCCTATATTGGCTTGGGTGCACTGATTATTGGTGCTTAGGAAGGGGCCGGACAGACTGGGGTGGAAAGAAATGAACTTCGAGGCATCTGTTGTATAGGTTGAGGAGTGAATCGATGATGAAGATGCCTTAAGCATTTGATATGAACTGGGGGGATGCCGTCGTCACCGGTGGTTGCTGTGAGAGGGAGAGTATTAATGGCCTGCATCAGTTGTTGCCTGGAAATTCGGATCGTAGCGACACTATCAGTGGGACGAGAGTGGCTGAAGAGTGGCAGGTAAGGTAGAGCTGGAGGTTTATTAGAAATTTTGGCAATGTAGTTGAGCCAGTCAACTGGGTTGATGTTGCTGGAAGAATTAGCCTTTGTTCTGTAGAATGTTTTCCCCCTTTTTAAGGTTCTTTCGAGGTGCTTCTTAATTGCAGCATATAAGACAAGATATAAGACAAGATATAAGACAAGACTGAGTTTTAGAAAGATTGAAATCAACTAAGTTGTCTTTGCCCCAACTGGAGTATTATCTGGAGATCGGCATTTAAAGAATTGGCAGCAGATATTAGAGAAGTTGATTGAGCAGGGCAAGGTTTCTCAAAATGGAAATTGGAATGTAATGTGTATGATCGGTAAAACTATGGATAGGATTTCCAGTCAATGGAAGAAGGTCATTAATATACAAGAGGAAAAGAGTGGGGGAATGAACTGAACCTTGCGAGATACCAGCATTAGTGGAGAAGTTAGAAATCAGAGAGCATCTACCATCGCCCTCAGTGAGCAATCAGACAGGAAACTGGATAACCAATTACAAAAATCATTTGGAAAACCATAAGATGGAAGCTTGTTCAGAAGACCTTTATGCCAAACACGATCAAAAGCCTTTGAGATGTCAAGAGCAACTACTTGTGTTTCACCGAACTTTTCCATTGAATCAGTCCATAAATGGGTAACATAAGCCAGAATATCACCAGTGGATCGACACTGACGGAATCCATACTGGCGATCGTTGATCAGACGGAAGGTTTCTCGATAGTTTAAGAGTTGGCGGTTAATTATTTCTCCATTACTTTAGACAGAGTAGAAGTAATTGCAATGGGACGATAATTGGATGGGAGGGATTTGTCAACCTTTTTAGGAACTGGCTGGATATGAGAAAATTTCCAAGCAGAAGGAAAAACACATTTGAAATAAGAAAGTGAAATAAGCCAGCAAAAAACCGGGGTAAGTTCAAGAGCACAGGTTTTGAGAACACAGGAGGCATTGAATGGAGTGTGTTGGGAATGGTGGGTGGTGTTTTACCAAGATCATTAATATACGAGTTGGAAGAAAAATGGGATGCTAGCAGGTTAGCTTTATCCTTGGCTGAAGTGACAACAGAACCATCGGGTTTGGACAGAGGTGGGAGCAGAGATGGATAAAAGTTGCAGCCAACAGCTTCAGAATGCTCGGCTATCATTAGGGCAAGAAGCAAGTTTTCTACTCTTAGCCCGTTCAAACTTTAGTTTGAACTGATTAATAACTGCTTTACAATTTTTGCGAGATTTAGTGTAGGCAGAAAATGAAACTGAAGAATTGGAAACAAAACAATTACGATGTGCAACGTTCTTCTCTTGAACAGCTTTTGCACATTTATTGGAAAACCAAGGTTTAGATAAAGAACGAGATTTTAAAGTGGAGTGTGGGATAAAGGATTCCATTCCTGCAAGAATAATTTCACTGACACGGTCTGAGCAAAAGTTGACATCAGAAGTTTTGAAACAGTAATCCGACCAAGGAAAAGAAGAAAAGAAATCTCGCAGGTCGTCTCATTTTGCATTCTTGTAATTCCAACAACACGAGATTGGGAATAGCCATGAGATAAACGCTCCATTGGAGAAGAGACTGTTATTGTTATTTGGGTTTTTTTTTAGGAGCATTAGGGCCGAGTGGTCATTGCCTAACCTTTCCGCATCCTCCGTATTTGGTGGTCACGGGCTCGAACCCCTGTCTAAATAAGAAGTGTGTGCCACGCACTGCTGCTCCTGTCCACCTGGCTACGGAGGCACCTGGCGAAGAGACAATCACCAAGTTGTGAACTGAGGTGACTAAAGGACCTCTCACTTCGACCGTGTACTTAGAAGAGTTGTTTGTGAGAAAAAGATCAAGCGTGACGGCTGTATGATTAGGATTATCCGGTATTCTTGTAGGTAAATGAACAATCTGTGCAAGGTCATCAGTAATTGCAAAAGCTTCAGCATCTCGACCAGTTGGGTCGGTGTGAGTAGAAAACAGAAGCCTGCTGGAGTTGTGAACATTAAAATTACCAAGGAAAATTACCTCACTGTTAGGAACGTTGTACTGGAGAAAGTCAAGTTGCAAATAGAGAAAGTCAAAGAGCTTCAAGTGATTAGTGGAGTTGGGAGAACGGTAGAGAGAACAGATGAATTTGACACAATGAGGTAGAGAGATTTTAAGCCAGAGAAGATCAAAGAGAGGAGATTCCAAATTGCCAAGTCTCTGACAGGGAATATCAGAACGGACATATGCACAAATACCACCTTTGAGGCGAAAGGAATCATACAGCGAATAATTTGGGCATCTGAGATGAGCAGTAGTTGAATCAACCGATAACTGAGATGCTGTCAGAAAAAGTACATGGGGTTTGGCAGACTGCAAGTGGAAATGGACATCGTTGAGATTACAACTGAGACCACGTATATTTTTTTGAAATAGTAGTTATTGTTATTTGGTTTTTTTTTAGGAGCATTAGCAACTAAGGCCATATTGTTCCGGGATATGTGGTGGTCATTCCCTGACCTTTCCGCATCCTCGGTATTTGGTGGTGACGGGCTCGAACCCCGGTCTAATCAAGAAGCGTGTGCTACGCACTGCTGCTCCTGCCCACCAGGCTACGGAGGCGCCTGAAATAGTAGTAGTAGTGGCATGTGATGCAAGAAAGCAAGTGTATGAGCTTATGCAGCATCAGCCAAAAAAAAAACACACCATTCCCTCCAAATGCCTGTCATAAACCTGTAATTTAACCTGTCAACTTCCACAACGACAGATGGAAGTTTGTTCGACCAATTAACCATCCGCTGGCTAAAGTCAAATTTCCGCACATCTATTCTACATCTATCTCTCCTCAATTTGAATTTATGCCCCCTTAGGTTCGTAATCTGAACAATGGAAGGATCCCATCAGAATTCAGCGTGCTCAACCCATTCAAGGAAATGAACTGGGAAGTGTTTGGGAGGTTACATCACAAAAGACCTAAACGTGAGAATGGACCCCGAACGAGCATTCGGAAATCATATAAGGTAAATCGCATGGATTAGTCAGCAAACTCATGTAAAAGACATTCTTATCAAAACTAAATAACGGAAATGGACTTCGGCAGGACACAGCTCGAAGACATGATGACAGATGGACTAAGAAAATATCAGAATGGTACCCAAGTGGAGTTTAAAGAGAACTTGGACTACAACAGAGAGGGACAGATGAAATTCAAGAGTTTGTGGGCAGTAAATGGATAGCCATTGCACAAAACAGAAGGATTTATAAAATTGCTGGAGAGGTCTTCATCCTGCAATGGATTTAAAATGGCTGATGATGATGATGAAGGTAAACTACAGCCATTATCAATCCACTGCAGAATGGAAACCTCCTCAACGATTCAAATTGAGGGAAATGGACCTTGATCTGCCATGCTGTTCAAGTGTGGGTTGGCAGATCGACCATATTTAGCACTCAGGGGTTTGAACCCAGATCTATTCAAAGAGCTTGTACTACTGCACTCTCACGCCTGACCACTGGGCTGCGGAGACCGTCCTCGGAAATCGTATACGAGCAGGCCATTATGCTATAGTCTATTTCATTCTTAGTTTATTCCAGAAGTATACAAGTAGGAGTTGCTCTCGCTCATGAAAGTAGCCGCCAAGTACTATGGAATAACCGTCGAGGTTGCGTTGTAGTAGCCTTAGCTGATTCGTTCAGATAAGGCGACACATGCGTTTGTTTATGACCTTATAGAACCGGTCTTCACGTCAATCAAATTGTATGTTGTTCCTGCAACTATAACCGGAGTTAGCGACTTTAGAAATACCCTGTCTAAAACGTGGTTTTAAGCGTGCTCACGTGCTCCTGTCACGTTTACTAGAAAGACATTTCCGGTGGGGAATTTCTGGCTGATTAATTGCGTCTGTTGGTTGTCCGTTATATCTGTAATTAGTGTGAGGGTTTCTTCACTGGAGCCGATTTGCATATTGTGAGAGATGAAAATCATAAATAACTCCCCGGAGAACATTCTACTTCCTTTGCTCGAGATTCACTAACTAAACCACAGATAGAAGGCACCACTAAGATGAACAAGTTCCGCATAAAAAGTACCGAGTTCTTGCTGAAAGAACTGCGGGTCTTAATCGTAAAAGAAACTTCCAAAACAAAAAGAGTCGGTTTCTGAAATTCTGAACTCGCTGTCGTCACATTGGGGGTGAGGGGACGCGAAAGATGAACCTCACGAAATAAAAAGATAAGGTGGACATAAGACGGAATCCTCTCGAAGACCTGTTTGCAGTGTTTATGGAATTAAATTCGGGCATCAGAGAGAGAACATTCTGTCCACTCATCGGCAGATTGATGGAGGAAAGAATGAAGAAGAGTCATCCAATTCTCGTGCGTGATACTCGGTCGATACTTCGCAGTGAATTGTGGCTTAACTTCTCATTTATTTCTCAGTAAGGAGAGGGTGAGAACGAATTGCTGTTGTCTTCTCGGATGAAGCCAGAGGCGAGCGGACAGCGTGATTTATTTTGGTTCCGATGGCCACGGTATTGTCACTCGATGAAATATTTTCTGTTGCCATGGTGACGGCGTTCGCACTTAGGCGGCTTTGGGAACAAATGCCGCCGTTTAGGCGTCCAATTTGCTATGAGGCCGGCAGGGGGGGGGTGGAGAGGACACCCATGGAATATTTAGAAGGGGACCGGACTGTGGGTATTTTTGTACCCTCGTGGGATGTTCGTTATTTATCATAATCGTGTTTTTATAAGTCGTATTTGGGCCGCACCACCACTTGTAGACAACCTCGTACGTAGGGGGGTGTCGGGGTCACTGACACTTGATGCCGAAGCCGTGGACGTACTGTTGGATTCGTAGAGTACACAGAAAGGAAATCACGTTTAAATAGCTGTCCGAGATTGAAGTACATTGTCTTGGCTGAATGGATAAAGATCAAGTTTCATTTCACTTCCCGTTTGTGAATTCTTACAGCTGCTCCTCTCTAATTCTCCACAATTTCTTTCTTATCCGAACTGTGCCTTGGAATGTGACCAATTCCGCGCATGCGCTGAAATTCTAAATAATGAAAGAAATGAGGATACACCTATCAGATAAATGTCACTTATGTGGGCCTTTGCTGGTGTATATGAAATGCTATTAATTTGAAACAATAATGCTATTAAATTTAATATTTTTTATTTCCAAATCTTTTGTTTTTTATCGTTTAGACTGTTAAATTGAAATAATTAATTTACTACTCTTGTTATTAAAGTATTAAAATTAAAAGTTTACTTCAACTTTATATTATCAATATGACGCATTCTACAAACATAATGTAGTCAAAAATTACATTTATAATATTAATTATTTTAACTTATGATGTATTACTATACTGTATTGTAAAGTTTTATTATTGGCTTTAAATAATTATATCATATTAACAGTTGAATTTTATTAAATTTAATTAATTAATTAAAAGTAATGGAAAGGATCCTTTCCATTATATTCGTTTTAAATTATGGTCGGTAGAGAACTTTGAAGTGGAATCGCCCTTTCCAACATATCCCAGATATTTTCAATTGAATTTACAACCGGATAATTCCAGGACAGATGTTGGAAATCTTGGGAATGTTCTTTTGAGCCATTCAGATACAAATTTTGCGTAGTGGATAATTGTGTTGTCGTCTTGAAAGAATCCATTGCAATCCAAGTGGAAATGAAGCATTGAAAGATGAAGTTGGATATGCTCCCAGTCCGTAACAATTGAACATACTCCATATCACCTCCAGCCGCTTGAGTGGAGGACAATTTGGATGCATAGTTTCACGTAGTTCACTCCACATTTTATTTTCTCAATTGTGGCTCCTGCTAAACGTACTCCAGAAATAATATCTCTTTAAAAATCGGAAAGGTCACTTGTCTTCTCCATGACCGTATCGAATAAGAAGCCCAAAGAAGGCGTACAGTTTGTATCTGATACCAAGGAACTTGTAATCATACCTTAAATTTGCATATTGTGCATTTGAATTATCTGTAGACGTTTCTAATGTTTTGGCCAGCGAGTGTAGATATCCGAGTATAGATTTCATCAATTAATTAATGGGAGCAAATGAATTTCCTCGCAATAGACAAATTGGCTGTAGTAATATGGACTTAATGAGTAACCGATGATTTTTATATAAGCATACGCATAATTATAGTAGTTCATCAGAACAACATTCAAAACAGCATGGCTTACTCCTTTTTGTTTTGTTAATTCGTTCTTTGCTATACCAATTACACCTGCAGCACTGCAAATTGGTACCGACCTCTACTGGCTGTTTTGAAAATATAATTATCTAGAAACACGACTCGGAATACTACGCAGGATGGGATTCTGATTACTGGGAAAGTTAGAATAAATATAAATCTTATAAATATTTTATGCAACAGTCATTATATAACCAGATACAAAAGATAATACGGAATTTAAAATATGTATTTATTTTTTTATTATTAACACCTATTTGAATAATGAATACTATTGAGATAACTTAATAATAATATTTTTTGATATATTATTGAAATTTGTAGAGCTATATGAATAGATGAGAAAACGTTTTGGTTCATCGCTAAATTTCAAACAAAAATATTTAAAATTTATTGAAAACTAATTTTAGTTAAAAAGTATTCGATAACTCCTTCATTTCCAGCCAGATGGCAGCACCAGTGACAATTCAGAACTGTACCATTGGAAACAATGAGTGAGAACCTAAAAGGGAAAAAACGGTTACCATGGTGAACGCAAAGTGAGGCTGATTTATAATTTCTCAATAAAAGACAAATTTTTGAAACGTTTAAAAGAAATCATTAAGTTTAAATTTACACTGTTGCAGCGATTACGCTGAATGCACCGAGGAAGACGTGTTGTAATAAATCGAAAACAGTTGTCGGAGATGTTCAGCAAAGATATTCGTTTATCTAGCAATTGTTTCCGGTCTCATTCACTACACTTGGTCATCTATTTTTCTTTCACAACGTTTCTCGCGAAAGACTGATAGGAAAATAGATCTCATGGACAGCATAGTGTGCCGGCCGTTTATTGTGTGTGTTTACTACTTGAAAATGGGCGTTAAAGTGGGCGTTATTTGAAAAATGTAGAATCCATTAAGGTCATTAGGACCATTTCGTGTGTTCTTTTGATATCAAAAAATAACGAGGAGACATCTGGTTTAAGAATTAATACTGAATGGATGTTTACGTGATGTAAAAAGCATTATATGGAAAAATCAGAGGATAAAAAGTCTCAGAAACCCTGGCATCATGACCACGATTTCACAGAAAACATGAGATAACAACAGAAAAAAACCTGCATACCAGTTTTCAAGGAAATGAACAAACAAACAAACAAAAAAAAAAAAAAAAAACACTCTGTCTAGTAACAGAAGATAAGATCAGAAACTAAAATTTATACCGTTCAGATGAGATACTTTAGTTTAAAATTAAAGTGTGTTATACTGTTTTAACATATCGATATTCCTGTAATACAGTATTTCCTTTAAGAATATTTCTTTTTCGGATTTTCAAAAAGCCGTTCTAATCGTGCTGTAACACTATTTTCAAAAATTTAGCATTAACAGCAGCCAAATGAAAATATTACACTGAGTGGTTACTGTCTACGGTTCACTCACCTAATAGCGGGGAGATCCCATTTCAGCCCTCAGAACAGCCTGGATTAGTTGTGGCACAAACTGTCCACGTTGACTCAATTTCTTCCCACAGTTGTTGCTAATTCGATGGTTGAGAATCTCTACCTTTTCGAAGTAGAGATGCTACTTCTGAGCACCTCATCCCAGAGTTGCTCAGCTGGATTGGGATCTGACTTGG
The DNA here is from genome assembly GCF_048544385.1 of Mastigoproctus giganteus. Classification (NCBI taxonomy): domain Eukaryota; kingdom Metazoa; phylum Arthropoda; class Arachnida; order Uropygi; family Thelyphonidae; genus Mastigoproctus; species Mastigoproctus giganteus. The sequence continues at coordinate 98,012,693 of NC_143587.1, read as the reverse complement.
GAGGGCACCACAGTAAGGTGGATTGGCTTTCATATTTCTGAAACTAGTTATGTACAATTACGGCCTTGTGATATGGTGAATTTTTAAAGAACCTATTCGCGGATGGTAACTGCAGCCATGACAGGAGGCATTTGTTCGAAATTGAAGGGTGTATTATAATTTTGTATTATAAAATATATAATATATAAAATATATAAAATATATATAAAATATATAAAATATAAAAAATACCCAATTTGTATTATAAAAACACTTCCCACATCATTAAACCGTCACCACCAGCCTGCTTTATTGACACCTGGGCAGCACGTGTCCATGGACCCATCCTGTTTTCGTTATATCTAGTCCCCCTATTAGAGTCAAACCAATGTTTTTTCAATTTTGTATTGTTGTTATAGCGGACAATGCAGTTCAAGACCTGAGTTCGAAACCCGGCAATTACGCGAGAAATTTTTATGGGTCTTTTTCACAACATAGCTGAGTTAGTCAGGCTCAGCCAAGGATACAAGGATAGCATGGTTTTTTCTCCCGGAAACTTGGTTTTTTTTTTTTTTTTTGTCCAGCAAAGAGCAAATCGACTGCAGAACTCACTGCGTAGCGTTTCACAGACATATTATTTAGCGCGCAATATGGCCCGATCGCTGATACGCCTAAAACCTTACAACAAACAAACTTCCACATCATTGAACTAAGAATATCCACTGTTCAATATTGGTGTTCTTAATCCATGAAGAGTTGTGTGTTCTGAAGTGCCTCTTTGGTTAGCACTGTTCTACTGCATTATTATTTGGCTGGCCGTAGCCTTTCTATTACCCAAGAAGTAATAGAGAAGAAATTCAAAAGACACTACAAGCCATGCTCGACCATAAATACATCGATGAAGAACTTCGCAGAAAATTGAATTGTAACAGCTCTGAAGCGCCGTACTTGTTTGCAAATATAAAAGCGCATAAACCAGGATTCCCTGCCAGACCTATAATCAGTGGTAGACACCACTCAGGGCAGAAAATATCAAAATAGTTGACACAATTCCTCTCTCAAACAGTTCAAAAGAACCAGAGATCGTTTAAAAACAGCCAAGATTTAATCTCCAGACTTAAGAATGGAAGTCAACAATAACGATATCTTGATCTCGTTTGACGTGGATTCCATGTTCACCACCTTACCCTTAGAAGAAGCCAAAACATGCTTCCTTCAAGCAATAGACAGTTACATCCTTCTAGGATACCCAAAGCCTCTACCAACCTCAGAAATAATAGATCTCATAGATCTTGCAATAAGAAACCAGAACTTCACATTCAACGGATGATTCTATGCGCAGGTTTCTGGCCTGAGCATGGGAAATTTCGTCGCTCCTCTCTTGGCAGAAATAATTATTGCAAAATTTGAAGAAGACTTCTTGGAAAACCAACAGAAAAAAACCTAAATTCTGGAGCAGGTATGTCAATGACATTATGGCTCTCTGGAACCATGGAACAGAAAACGTACAAAAGTTCTTCGAAGCTCTCAAAAACCACCACCAAAAAATCGAATTCAAAATAGAAATTGAAAACAATAGTAGCCTTCTTTTTCTGGACATCCAGTTTACGGAAAACCCCCAACGTATGGAAATTTACAGGAAGCCCACTGATACTGGAATCATATTAAACTAAAAATCCTGCCAACCTTTCTCAACAGAAATCGGTGTTCTCAAGTCCTTCATCCCAAGATCTTCCAGAATTTGTAAAGAAGATAATCTACAACAAGAAATGCAAACAATAGCCTGGCTGGCCATGAAGAACGGATTTCCTCTAAAGAAGCCTTCTTCATAAAAACGTTCGGAGACTCGGCAATCAACAGAATACAGGGAGTCGAATTCAATCTCCAATATTTCCATCTTTTTAATAAGAAAATAGAAGAAGAAATGGAAAAACAAGAAAAGAAAATAGGCCAGATGTCTGGAGGAGTAGCCGACCTTCAGCCCTCTCCAGACCACCAGAACCAGCATGCAGTCCAGAGTATGAGAACAATGATCACTCCAGTCTTTCACTACACAAGAATCCCCCACTGAATCCCGGATAGAAAACTTGGCACAATGCTATTGGCTATCGGACTTAATCCCTCACCTTTAAATTAACTGCTGGCAGCACCCCTTGCCTGTATGCACATCAGGTTTTTGAGAGCATCGGCAAGAGGGATCTGTATTCGTATATCTGTAGTTGTAATATTAATTATAAATGTAATATTGGTAATTGTAATATTGCCAATTGTAATATATTCATATTTGTAACCCTTTCTTTTTCTTTTCTCCCAACAGCATGGTCTGATGATGGGAATCGGAAAGATGCCTGAAACGTCACCTTAATGCAAGGTTTCTCAACCGGGGGTTCCGCGAGAGATCGTGATTGAAAAAAAATCACAAACATCGTTTTCCGAACTAGCGTTCACCGCGCGATGTTAGCGCTCGCAGTGATGTACAGTGACCAAGCATCCGGGTAGCAATTTCGTTAGAAGTCTTTCATCCCCGTATGGCAGCGCACGTAGTTTCTTTGTTGGTTTCCCACAAAAACGCGCTTAGTGGCATTGTAAAGATTGAGGACTCTGCAAGGCCAGGTGAGTGTGAATTATGTTGGGTGCACCATAAATTATGTGTTGTTTGTGTTGATCATCTGGCCTCTTAGTCACTGGGAGTGCGATGAATAAGGGAGGCATCTCCCAGCATCCGTCCACTGCACGAGGAGCTGGAATAGGAGCGGATAAGAACGTCCGACGAGGCTGGCCCCTGGCTGAACCCCGTATGGCAGTGTGCAGTAGGACCGTGTTCATTAGAAGTGAATTGTATTGTGAAGTTTCATATTTTTTGCGATTTTCTCGTTTAGTAGTAGAACTTATTGCCCAGAAAAGGAAAAGTCACACAGTTGGTGAGAACCAAATAATGGCAGCGTGTAAAATTATAGTGAGTAAAATGCTAGGACAAGATGCAGTACGAGAACGTGAAAAGGTGTGAGATCCCTGTCTGTACTTCAGGGAAGAAAATGAGCCGTGACTCTGGTAATGGAAGACACCTTAAGTTTCGGTAGATACAAAGTGATACGGTTGAAAACTGGCTTTGGGACGTCGTTGAAAACTGAAGGGCGGTTTGGTCGGACGAAGAGCGTAGAAAAAAAAAAGGATTAAGGGATTAAAAGATTGTGGCCATTAAGTAAAGTACCATGGTGGAGGCAGCTCTGAAAACAACGCGGGAATTTCTACGGAAGGATGGCTTGTCCATACAGAAAGTTCCCAAGACAAAAAGGAGAGACTTTAATGAATAAGAGTAAAGATGAAGAAAGAGAAATTAATTAACGATGATTAGTCAAGGAAAGGAGGGAGAGGGATGGAACAAAAAAGAGAAACACGCAGAGGGAAGGGAGTGAGACAGATTTTTGGAGGTGTGTGAGAGATTTTTGGAAATGGGAGTGAGAACAGGGCCGGCCTAGTTCAGTGGGTAATTAATAAAAGTAAAGTGATGAGAAAGGTTAAGAAAGAAAATGTTATGAGAGGTGCAAGTGCTTAGGTAGTTGCTAGAAAGTCAAAATGAATGACCAGAGGAGTGTTCCAGAAGCAAAAGCCTTGTATTATGGAGAGAACCAGCAAAGAATGCAGTCGAAGAGGGACTCCAGAGATGTATGCCTAGTAGAACAGTAAGCCAGACCAAGGAACACGACCGCTTGAAAGAAATCAGGAGCCAGAACCCCTATCAATGAACCGGAGGGGATTTTTGGTCAGGAATGAAATCACCAACTGTTGCCTGTAAAATAAGTCTTAAGTCATTATAAATAGACTGCCAAATACAATATGTAATAGATGTTATTGTCATAAACAAACAGTTAGTGCTCTGAGTGGAGCAACCAATTTGTTCATAACCCACTAAGAGATCTGAGGGCCAGAAAAGGTTATATGTCCAATTTGATGTTCACGTGTATCAAGAGAGGAGAGAGAGAGAGAGGGAATGTAATGTAATTATGTATATAGATATGTAAATATAGGTTTAGGTTGTGAAGCACTTCTAAGGGGTTGAATAAAAAGGGGATTACAATATACCCTTAGTCATATGCATATGGAAGAAGGGATAGAAAAAATATAAGATAATTATATGTGTAAGTTAAAGTAGAAATTGTATGAGAGATTATCCATATGTATTACTGTGAAGGAGCATGAATTGAACGATGGTATATGCTAGTTAATTTAGTATTTTGTATTGCTCATATGTTTTAGATGGTTATAATTTCGAGGGAAGGAAAGAAATATATGTGAGATAATTATTATAATTATCTAGAGTAGAAGAAAGCAGTGAGTGATTGTATATTTATGATTGATTTAGTGTTGCCACAGGGCTTATCCTGGTTGCGGGGGGGGATAAAAGAAAACCACATAATCTGGAATCTTCTGATACTATGAAAGGTAAATAAAATAAAATAATTGAGCAGCAGATAGCTTGTGGGCCTTGGAGGATTTTGAGGTACCAGTTGTTCTTCTGGCAAAATTATAACAACTACCAATTTGGGTTCCAAAGTATAGGGGTTCTAGGAAAGCTAAAAATTAAGAAAGACCCGGTTTCCACAACGGTTCCACTCTCAAATAGTGCGATAAGTCGACGTATTGATGACATGTCACGTGATTCTGAAGAAGTTTTGCGTAATAAACTGAAAAACAACAGCTTCTTTATCCAGGTTGATGAGTCAACAGATTTCACCAATAAATGTCATGCTGCAGCATTTGTAAGATTTGTAAATGATGATGAAATTTAAGAAACTTTTTCTGCTGCAAAGAGTTGCCCGAAACAATCAAAGGCCAAGATATTATTTAAAGTTTTTTCTTCCTATCTGGAAACAAAAGGTCTGTCTTGGAGGAGCTGTGTTGGCATCTGTACTTATGGTGCCCCATCAATGATTGGCTTCATGAGAGATTTTGCCTCTCTTGTAAATAAAAAAAGAAAATCCTGACGTTGTCACAGCACACTGCTTTCTTCATAGAGAGGTGTTGGTGTCAAAATCTCTTGGAGAGGAAACGAATAAATTTCTGGGTGATGCTACAAAAATGGTTGATTTTATTAAACAATTTTCACTCGAGAATGTTTAAAAAACTGTGTGAAAACCTGGAAAAAAAAAGCACATAAATCGCCTGCTACATACAGAAATCCGGTGGCTTAGCAGAGGAAGAGTTCTCAACAAGGTTTGAGCTGAAAGGTGAATTTCAGTACTTTCAAGAAAATAGGCCAGATTTTGCCGAGTGCTTTCAAGATGAAGAATGGCCATAGAAACTAGCCCTTAGCAGACATTTTTCATCACATGAACCAGCTGAACAAGTCTCTGCAAGGCCCTGGAGAAAATATTTTGACTTTAAGTGACAAGATTCTTGGATTTAAAAGGAAACTGAATCTTTGGAAAAATCATGTTGTAAAAGGAAATCTTAAAATGTTTCCACTGCTGCTTGGGCTTGAGAGGGAAGAAGGATATCAGAAAGTTTCAAGTCTTATTGAAAACCACTTGGAAGAAATGCAGATCAAAATTGAACAGTCTTTTCCCTCCCTTTCAGCAACAGTTGATGACGTTACCAACAGATTATCAGATTTTAAGGGATGTAAAGAGAGAATTGTTATTCAAGTGGGGACTAACGATATTAAGCGTACACGACCTGACCATCTTTTTTGGATAAATATAGGACTATGGTCAGAATGTGTATGTGTCTGCAATTCTGTCCAGATACGATAGGAAGGATTATATACTGAAAGCCTTCTGGATTAACTGAAGATTTGAAGGAATTTGCAAGGCTTCGAGGAGGAGGTATCAACGGCGCTCACATTTTTAGGTGGAAAGAATCTATTTTATAGAGATGTTCATTTGAACAAAGGTGGTGCAAGGATTTTTGCCAGTATCATTGAGGATACCTTAAGGGTTCAGAGAAACTGCTAGTTAGAGAGGAGTAGGGTAATTTACATCGACATTTATCTGATGATATGGGTAAAAGTAATACTTGCACTCACCTCAAGAATGCTTCTTTGTTTCTACAACAGCCGATGTTGATAAGATGTTCTGAGGGTAGCAACGCTTCAAATGAGGGGGGAAGAAAAAGTTTGGGATACCAACCTAAAGGACTTCAATGGGTGTGTCCTTCTGTAGTAAACTATAGATTACTTAGTCTCAACTGTGTCTACAGTAATGTCAATGAAATGGCTGAACTTGAACTCCTGGTTATATACCATTAAGTACCATATACCATTAAGAAAATATTGCAGAAAAGGATGACTCACGAACTGGCCAGTCAAATAGAGCAGAGAAAGACAGCATGGGACAGTTATAGAGCAATTAAAAGTACAGAAGCCTACAACAGGTACAATTGATCTGTAACAATACCACAAATAAAGTTAGGGAAGCGAAGGCTGCGCATGAGAAAGGATTGACTAAGAAACCAAAGAATGGGGACAAGGAATTTTTCATGTATGTGAAAAATTCCTTGAAAGGAATTTTCAAGGAATTTTTCAAGGAAATTTCAGGGAATTTTCAAGGAAAACACCGAAGAAAGCTAATCAGATCGGACCCGTGTGTACTGGGTGTGGGAAAGTCTTAGATAACCCAGCTGATGTTGCGGATGAAATGCACAGGTACTTTGCATTGGTCTTTACTGACGAAAAGCTTCATGCTGAGAAGAGGGTGCGCGAGTGAAGCTGAGCCATATGAAATTAGTGATGTCGTAATTACATATGATTGTTTCTTAGAAAATCTTTCGAGCATAAAGGCAAGTAAGACTCCTCGGGTGATGGCATATACCACGCAGTTTTGAGGGAGATCGCCGGAGAGTGTATTGAACCATTTAGGTTAACTATGAGGGCATCTTTGGACTCGAGGGAGATTCTTTTTGATTGGAGAAGTGCCAACGTATCTCCAATACATAAAGGCGATTCTAAGAGTGAAGTTCGTAAATACGGGTTATTCTGACTTTACTGGTAGCAAAAATCTTAGAGGCAATCATTAAGAATGCAATTCAGGAATATTTAGATAGATATGGCATTCTGAAAAACACACAACGTGGCTTTGTTAAGGGTAAATCATGCTTAACTAACTTAAGAGGCTATTTTGACAATTTCTCATGAGCTGGATTTAGGGAACAATTTCGACATAGTTCATTTGGATTTTAGCAAAGCATTTGACTCGGTCCCTTATGAACGGTTACTATATAAGCTTGAACAAGTTGGGATTACTAGTAAGATTCTAAGCTGAATTGTTGAGTAGCTGCAGGGTAGAAGGCAGAAAGTTGTGATTAATGGATATTCTTTAGATTGGTGTAACTTCAGAAGCGGAGTCCCCAAGTCCCCAAAATGAGAAATAGAAGTTCTATTTCTCATTTTCATAAATGACATCAAAGAAGAGATAGAAGTCGTGATGTCAAAATTTGCAGACGACGTAAAGATTGGTAAAGTCGTTGATGATCAATATCAAGCAGCGTTCCTTCAGAATGACTTGAACAGGCTTCAAATATAGAAAAGTGCCAGCTATGTTTTGATTCTGCTAAATGTAAGGTCTTACATTTGGGGAACAGCAACCCCCCGAGTAAATTGCACACTTGGTAGGGTCGAAATACAAACATTAGAGGAGGAAAGGGATCTGGGAGTTACGATACGGGCAGATATGAAGTTTTCTGAACAGGATAAACAGGCAGCCAGGAAAGCCCATGGTGTCATATCGATGGTTTATCGAACATTATCCTGAAAAAAGAAGGTCACTGTATAAGGCAATCGTAAGAGAACATTCAGAATACTGTGTTCAAGTATGGAGACCTCAACTGAAAAAAAGACATCGAGCTTCTTGAAAGGGTCCAAAGACGAGCAAAGCGAGTCGCTGATTGCTGAAACAAGTTTCCCTCGCAGGTAGTTGAGGCTGACAGTTTGAATAAATTCAAAGGTCAACTGGATAATTACCTGTGTGAGGAGGGACGCATATAATTTGTCTTTTCTTGTCTACTTGGTGTTTTTTTTTTTTTTAGTGCAGCAAAAGTCTGTGGCTTCCTTACACTTTATGGCGAATACTATTTGCCATAGAGAACCAAGTGATTACTCGGCAAAGATAGCGCGCCTATAGGGTTTCCCCCCGATGAATTTATATTATGTTTGCTGAGGTTCTGGGCTCTTGGGGGAATCGAATGTAGCCCAGTAGTTCCATTAAGTGTGTCTGAAATTCATCTCTCCCTTCAGAAGTTCTATTATGGTTAGTCAGTAGTAGTGGGATCCATTTCTCAGTTCCATGATGGCTGTTGGGAGGTGTCTGTTACTGGGCATTCGATGTCGACGATTATGAGGGAGGAGAAGATTGGCTTGGAATCTCAGATTTTGCATTTGACTATATTGCTGTTCATCAATGGGATTTAGTTCTCTGGGACTGTAGGCCTTATCTGCTTCCGGTAGCAGTAATCAAAAGTTTTACACTGTTTGTTTCGATAATGATACAGTAGGTACGCATCGCTGATGAGCCCATATATAAGTTGAATCTTCATTTTTCACCTACATAAATACCCGTTATCTACTAATTGCTACTGGCCCCTATTACCAGATGTCCTAGCAAGCCTTTTTACTTTCTGAGATAAAAAATTGACAATATTAGCGTTATCAATCACTTTTCAAAAAGGCAGCCACTTTTTCTTGCATTGCTGTTGGACAGCAAAATTTAATTTGATTTTTATTATCCGAAGTAGTTAAAGCAAGGGAAATTTAGAACACTGTCAGTTTTCGATGATAAACGAATGTAACCATACTGTCCTTTATATAAGAAGCTCCCTATCCTGCGAGGAATATCACTAGACCAACGTTGAAGCGAATCCATGTCGAAATTCGAAGATGTAATCCAGAAGCACAAGTTCGAGGATGACACAGAATACCGATGCATTCTATTATAAAGAGATCTTTCTTTCTCGTCCTCTCCACACCGAATGGAAAAGTCCCGAGTTCGAATCCCGTCGATGACGGGAGGAATTTTTATGGGTCTTTTTCAAAACGTAGTTCTGTTGGGCGGTCTCTGGCGAGGGTGACATGGTTTTTTTCTCCCGGAGACTTGGGTTTTTCGTTCAGCAAACAGAAATCTACCAGAGAACACACGCAATTTAAAGACTATACACGGAGCAACATGGCCTTAGTTGCCGATGCTCCTAAAATCCAACAAGAACAACTATCATTCTCACTGAAATTTTCACATTCTTGGGCTCCTAAAAAAATGTAATAGAGAGATATTAATTGCAATTGGAAGCAGCAGTGCAAAAAGCTGTCTGAGATTGGTTTCATCATCAATATGAAATTCTACAAGAGGATATCTTATATGTTAACTACATTTTTTCTCAGTTTTTGAAATTCATAACAATATTAATCATTTTGGTACTCTTCAGACTAAAAATATTCTCTTGGATCATAAAAGAAATCAGTACTTGTAGCTAATGGGACAATTTCTTCAGTCTTAGGTGTAATATTTGCTGATGTTTGGACGAATATTATATGGACATCTGGGTAGGTGACCATAGAAACAATTTGGTCACGAAATCTTCGTGATCAAAAAATGTTACTAACAGTGTCAGCACATTCGACCTCGCGTGTTTTTGTTTAGAAAAAGCGATGGAAAGTTTCACACTTTTATGACGTGGACCGCTGGATGCTGCATCTGAAAAATTGGGACAAGCACGGTTTGTACCTTACCTGCCGGTAGCTGGCCACACATTCAGTAGATGCGTCACATGATCAAATTTATCTAACAGTAGCTTAATGCTCTTTTAAAGATCTGTCGCATTAAAATACTTCTGTACACTGCCTGTTTTGTAGCCCATCAAAATGCGTGTGAGGGAGAATGTACTCCACCCCATTATAATGGAGGGGATTTATTGTTCACTTTTTTTTTTTGGTGTTCGGGACAGTCCGTGTTCCACAAAAGAACTTGCGAGTGCTGATCTCAGAGACGTGTTTCTGAATATTCATGAATCAAACTGGATCAGACAACGCAGTCATTTGCCAGAGTCTTAAGACCTTGGGAAGAAGACAGTGAGGTGAATTTGATGATTCATCATCGGGGAAGTCAGCGCAAATTAGTCACGGAGAAGGAAACCCTTCTCCTGCTACAAAACTGCCCGAGTGTTTACACGTGTGAAGCTCTTTGAGGTGTTGAATAGAACATTAATATTAATGTTCAAGGTTGATGACTCAGCTGATTCTCACTGTGCGAATGTTTTTGCAATGTAATTATTCTCTCTGTCATTGCGTAAGCGAACTGCCAACCCCCTCTGCTACGATTATGGATTTAGTTTTATAATGGTTGACTTCTGACTCTGGAGATACGTTAGTCCAGCGAATGACCCGGTGGTATTAATTTTTCGAAATAACCTCAAGAACATTGCAAAAAATAATAATAATAAAGAAGCACTTGGGTACTGTTGTTTCCGACATCCATGGATATTTATTTAATACTCCTTCCGGTGAAGTAATTTAGATTTAACAAGGATCTAAATTTACCTTCCGATGTACAAATCATTAGGCGTGCACAGAGTGTAGAACTCATCTAGGAGGTGCGGGAACATGCTGGACCAGTTGTTTGTGAGTACAATGCACTGAGATATTATCAGCAGTTCCATGGGCGGGATGCCATCCATCACGAAAGTAATACAATGGGTTCATTGCATTAACTCAGAAGATACAACTCCTAGGGGGATGGAAAAGGATTCTCTGCAGTTACGAATCTCAATATTTTTCATTTGATGGAAGCAGCATGAGCGTGGGTCAATCTGGAGAACATTTTCCATACTGTGTCTGTAATATGATTACAGAGAACACGCCTGAGACCGACTACCTCTGGTCGTTTATAAAATAAACCCATAAAAGTTTGTCGCATTATTGAGGAGATTCGAATCCAGACGTTTCCATCTGGTGCGGGGTGAGGGGCGTTGCTTATATCCACTGTGCTACCTCGACGGCTGGAATACGGTAGTTTGTTGGTTTGATTCTAATTGTGGCAGGGCGTTGGAGTGATTGAATTTTTGTGGTTTTTTTCTCGTAGAAGGAACGATAGTGTGACTTCCTAGGATGTTTGCTGTTTGCGTTCAAAGGCCGAGTACATGAGCGCGATGAAATAATTCATTGCTGGTTCCCTTAAGACGAGCTGTGGCTTAGAAGATTCTCTTTTCAGCATAAAGAGATTCGATATAATAGTTTGGTATCATAGCATACGAGCCATTTATTTTTGACTCATATAAATGGCTGCATGCTATTATTTTCCAGAGACAGAGAGACATACATGTTTGTTAGCATCAACAACTTTTTGTGGAGAAAATCCACCAGCAATAAACATTTATAACTTGATTATTTCTCTTTCTTCCTGTATTGCACCAGAATGTGGTTTTCGTTTCCTCATCTTCCTTTTTTCAGCTTGTTCTGTGTCCTCTTTAGACTCGGTTAAATTTAATTATCAAAAGGAAAGTCAGATAAGACATCGCTGCGTAACTTATGACAGATTTACTGTTTCATGATAGAGCCTCGGCGAGTAGGTTCATTGGCCCCACAGAATTTGAATAACGGCTGTCTTGATATAGAAGTGCATTTGTTCTTCGCTGTCGTATCCCCCGGGTGGCTATCCATCCGCTCAACTCGTGCTACTTTAATGGTAATCGTCGTGTCAATAGACAGCACTGGGAGAAATTTCGAAGGAGAATCTCTCCAGTGGCAAAGCACATGAGGAAAAACGAGACGAAGTTTTTATTTCTTTTTTTTAAAGAAAGGTGGTAAACGGTATCGGAGATGGAAGTCTTGTAAAATGACGCGCCATGTTTCCTTACTTGCTATGACTGATCTTATAAAGCGCAAACGTTTCTATGTTCTTGAACAATACTCTTGACAGACTCGTTATAAAAGGGTATGGTAAGGATTTTTGATAGACATTGAGCGTATATTTATAGACAGTTATTCGGGAGTATTATTTTGATGGACTGGTTGGAAGACACGAGCGTCGAAAAATTGGACTGGCTAGCCAAGGGCCCTGACCTTGTTACTACAGAGAACCTCGAGGATGAATCCGATCGAGGAGAGACTACCCAACGAGCAGTGCTGAACTGGTCCCTTCTTTGAAGGCCGAATGGCAGGAAATATCAGGGAACATCGACAATAAACTGGCGGAGAGTTCCATGGAGATTAGAAGCTGCCATAAAGGCTAAGGTTTCAGCACATGTTATTTTTCCTGTAAATTGAGGTTATTGGCAAATACGCAGATGTCCAGATATTAATTGTAAGGCAGTATACATATAAATAATGAGTAAGTAAGTGAGGATACTAATTTATTATTCTTTCTCAATTCCACAAGAAAGATCAATGCAATTTTTAAAGTTGCGCAATAGTTTAAATTCAGTGCCACTAACATCTTCATAACGCAGGTATTTTCTAAGCTTTTTCCAATGATTTCGTAATGATTTTATTCTACAAACAAATACAGCGCAATTCCACTGTCTGCTCTCTTTTTGCTCTTTAGCTAATACGCTGTATGTAGTTATGGAGGCTCGCAAATCTTCTCGCGAAGGCCTAATTAAAAATTAAAACACGCACTCGATTTGTTTTCGAAGGAACTGAGAGCCTTAATGAATTCGCTAAAAGGTATTCGTTTACTGCTCAGGCTTTCAACAATAATTAATTCTTACTTACGTATGGTGAATATATACAAAATGGCCACACTTTAATATGCAAATAAATGGTCTGTTTTAATTCATTTTTGTTTCATATTATCGGTTGCGTTGTGTGGTAGGGTTCCAGTTCCTCTTTAGTGATATTTCAGCCAGTTTGGCCGGAGGTACCACCAAGGGAGCGCCACTAAATTCGTTTTAATTGGCTATAACTTTTAAATTTAATTTAGGAACGTAATCTCTCTCTCTTTCGGTAACATCTTTATTCTTAAAGCTGCTGTATTCAAGTACTTGTACTTCTTACTTGTCCTGGTCAATCTGCTGACGTATTCCTAATTTACCCATTATCATTTTGTGATATTCAAGGCAACATGTCGTAAGGTGTTGCAGCTATCGATGTTTGTCATACTGACTTCTTGTATTCCCTGTATTTTTTTATCCGATTTTAGTGAAATAGGAACAAAAGACTGCAAAGTTAAGAGTGGGATTTAATATTTAAAGCTGCACTCTTTTGTACTCTTTTTAAGTATGAAAGATAAATGAAGAATTGAAGTTTTCAATCTTCTAATTTTAAATCTGCTTTCTTTTGAAGGTGTGTGGTTTCATAATTTGAAGAAAAAACTCGAGAAACTGTGCGACTGGATGCTAGAGATCTGCATTTTATGAAGTTTATCCAAGACTTCTCGGATTATTTCGAGTTGTTGTGGATAAAACTTCATGAAGTGCAGACCTACTTCTCTAAAGTAAATGAGAAATCCTACGTCGTTGCTTCTATAAGACAAGTCATTGAGGCAGACCCAGTGACCCACCGGAGGAATGAGATTAAGCCATTTCCTTCTCCGAGCCTTTTCAACTCCACGTGAAACTGCGGTCTTCGCTGCTAACAGCGGCACAGGGGAAGCCCGAAATCAACGCACACATACTTATTTGGAGATTATCTGAGCCATTCATGTGACCCTGGAGAGGCATCAAAGTTCGGTTGTAGCAGAAATGCCAGCTCGTCACGCGGACATACCAGATCGTAGGAGCTCAGGTGTTGAACCCCACAAGAACCGTTCTTCATGGGATGTCAACAACTCACCAAACTAGTAACAGGTTGTACCAGTTGAATACAGTGCCATTAGTTAAAAGATCACGCATATTACAGTCACTCGAGCGTTTTTCCATTTTGGTTATCAACCAAGACAGGCGAGAAAGTTGAAGTGTTACAACTGAAGCAAGTCACAATTGACATCAGTCTTTCTTGCAGTTGCCTTGCATAAAGATCTCTTTCGAAAACAGCTTCGGAACAGTGCTTGTGGCCAAGTAGGAATTAGCAGCAAGAAGAAGTAGTTTTAATTCACGTTTCTTGGAATTTTTGCGGAGTATAAACAGAAAATGAAGTTTCTGTTTATACTCCGCAAACCACATAGAGCCAGAGGAGTTTACAAAATAGAATACAAGAACATTGTCGCATTTAGCGGTAACGTGAACTTGAGCCACAGTCAACTCAAATGTGTACTACTGTATCCCTCACGCTGACCACTAAATATTCGTCCTGCAGAGGATATTTAGCATTTCTGCTTGGATTTAGTCTACTTCCATGGTCAATAAAGGAGGAGGAGGATGATCCCAGTAACAATATTACTTCATGCCTTTTAGTAGGCATGAAGCAATACAAGGCACTCTTCACTAAATCTCAAAGAGTCCTCTAGATGGTGTCTCCACTTTGGCACTTCCCAGAATGCTTATAAGACAAAGATATAGTTTTCATCCAAACTTATCAAACTTCGATAGCAAAGAATTTGCATGTTTTGTTTCTGAAAGAACTTTTACATAAATCGTACCCTCCATTATTTAATATATTTCTTTTCTACGTAACGTTTTTTGAGGTGTTGCTTAACTGTTGAACACCAGTGTATTTACAGTCTTATCCTTCACTGTCTTTAGTATTAAATCAAAGGCGTAAAATACTTGCCCTTTTTCTATAAAGCGAAGCGTACCATTTGAGGTGTTACTTTTGTTGAAAAAGAAATTTATGTGACGTGTTTGTTATAAATTCGATTAACCAACCTAATCTGTCCAATTATCACTTAGATACAATTGATATTTTAAGCAAAGTAGAATACCAGAACTTGGTTTCGCGCATAGTTTAATTTTTCGGATTGTTCAAATGAAGATAAATGATATTTTCAATTGAGTCTCGTTTAAGTTAGAGATGCTTTTGCATTAACGTTGGTTGCCTGACAACCACTTTTAGATGTGAGCAGATAATGCACGATAATGTACGATAACGACTTTGGAAGGTTGTTTCTGAAGAAATTAGATACTGAACTAATGAAACTTTGGAGACGCGTTTTGATTATATCGTGTTAAGACTTCAATTATTATGAGTGGTACAATAAAAGGATTTGAATAACGCAATTACTCGCTTAATACTACTGATTCTATCCCTCTGATGTTTTTATTTATAACGAAATCCGAAGAAATTGTCAAAAAACGTACTCGAATGCTCCGATACTTTGAATTTCTTGGAACTAAACGTGCGGAAAGGGAATTAATCGAAATCCGAAATTCGTGTTAGGGGAAGAACGTCAAGATCTCAATCAATCGTCAACATTAAGATGATTGACGTTCAATGAACGTCAATCATCTTAATCAGGCACACTAATACCATCCCACTCCATCAAAAAAACGCAGGCATTCAGAACTCTTGCGTTTTTCTTGAGGACCCTGTAAAAGTCAAAATAACTTTACAAGTTCTCAGGAAGAATCAATATGGGAACACCCACGTAGGGACCAGAGTTTAGCGACTCTAATGAAAGATGGGTGTCCACAGAGACAAGTGGCAGAGAGATCTATGGCTGGGATTGTCATTGGTGAGCTTTTATTGAATACAATTTAATCAAAGCAGCCAACATTGCAAAGGTTGAGATGGTGCAAAGAATTTGGAAGGTTGTGATATAGATTGATGAATTACGCTTCACGTTATTATAGTCACATGGACCTGGATGGATATGGAATCAACCATTTGAACGCTGCCAACTTGAATACGTATGTCGAACCAACAGTTAAGAAGAGTGTACCCGTGAACCTGTTCTTCACGATTCCATGAAGAACAGAAGACACCATCGCTACCAAATTATGGATAACAGCGTGCTCCATAAAGCAAATGCAATTCTAGATGTCTTAGTGTAATAAAGTGGTAGTGTTTTCGCATTCTCTGTCAGAATTCGTCAAAGATTCAGATGTTAGCTTAGGACTGCTGATATTTTAAGTGTTAAAAATAAAAAAAAAATGCGATGAGATGGTGGAGGAGGAGATGTTTTATAATGGTGGCTTGGTTACGCGTACAACTGGACTAAAATGAAGGTAGAAAATCGCGCTCGCCTCCTCTCAAACTGACATTAGAAACGGAAACTGGGTTCCTTCTCTGCAACTACGAACTAACCGATGCAGCGCCCTCGGAAGAAGAAGATCGAGTAAATAGGTTTACGGCAGTAAGCGGACTTTAACAAGAAGGCTTTACGTTTAGCCTTTTTTCCAAAATAAATTCCACGTTCTTTGTGAGTTTGGCAAACTTTGAATTTGTTTTATAAACTCCGCTCCTTTTTCAAGAGGAAAATATATGATGCTCTCTTTTCTTTAAACTTGTTTTCTTTTGCATCCCGGCAGGTAGGGAGTGTGCGCTAAAACACATTAAGGCGCCATCAAGTGTCTTGTGCGCTTCACATGTGGTCCGGCAGTCTTGTGGTTCAACTGAAGGTGACCGGAAGAAGATGATGAATTACTCCGTCACCATAACAACTGGGGCCTGTCTCGGTCGTGTATCTCGGTGATCTCTTCATTTTTAATGGATTTAGTTGAAAACTTTTCCGCTCCTTTTCTTTGGCGAGGTAGCCAAGCACGAGAACTCTGCATTTACCTATCGTCGTATTTGGCCGATAATTTAAAGTAGATGAAGCATGAAGTGGCGTGTCTAAGGAAATTATTTTGCTTCTTTTGACCGGAGTTTTGTTCTGCGAAATAGCTTTGCTTACATGCATCGCTGATTCGAAGAGAAAACAAAAACAAAATGGAACAAAACAAAGAAAAAAAAGTATAAATAAGCGGCTGAACAAAACGGAGAAAACTTTTAGAGTTTCGCTCCTTCGTTCATTATAAATGTCGACTACTGATGTGCCGTCAATGTCATGAACATTCGTTAGCAATTGTCGGAAGCAGTCCACTGAAAACCAGGCCGCGACATATCTTCAGACAACCTTGTTTCATTGGCGTCGAAGTGGGATGGAAAAAAGAGAGCACTTCGTCTCCTGTTTTGGATGAACCTTTCCCCTCTCCAAGCAGGTTACTTTGCCCTAGGAAACTTTATGGCTACAGCAATGCCTTTAATTTACCATATTCAGATCATAAGGCATGACACAGATGTAGATGCGGGTCAAACCTGGACTTAATGCATCGTTTCATCATTCAAATTCCATGTACTTTTCTTGAATTTGAAAGCTGACATTCTCCTATATACAAGATGGCTTCGGTTGGTTGTTGTAAGATTTTAAGCGCATTTGGAACATACGGCCTTATTACGCCATTCTATAGTCGATTTGCTGTTTTCTGGAAGAAAACCTTGCGTTTCTGTGAGCAAAAACCATGATACCTTTGACTGAGACCCAGCTAATTCATCCACGTTGTGAAAAAGGCCCATAAAAATTTCTCGCATCATTGACAAGATTCGAACTCCGATCTTTCCCACCCGGTGTGGGGAGGATGTTGATTATACCAACTATGCTACTCACGAGGGCGACGGGATTCGAACCTAGGTCCAAACAAGTAATAAATGGCAAGCCCACTGTGCTGACAAGGAGGACACATTTTAAGTTGCAAATGCTTCTCGGTTTCCAAATGGTTCTTTAATCCCTATAGTCCAATTTATTCCTGAAGCCATATGTTCCCCAAAATTGACTAACAAAAGTTTCCTCTAGTTGTTGAAGAAATATTTCACTCCACCATGCAAAGTTTTTTTTTTTTTTTTTTTTTTTACTGGACCACATCTGTGTTTCACTCAGTGAAATGTTAGATGGGGATATTAAGTGTAACGGAATCCACGGCACGTGCTAATTAATGATATTTGCGTCGTTATTCACGTAGTCCAATACTGCCACACAGCAACTAGAGCATGAAACAGTAATTTGGCCAGAAATTAGGTTTTCGTTAATTAGAGCAATGAAGACTTTAACTAGGATTATATTTACTGCAAGAACATTTCATTACTTCGTAGCAGTGTTGCCATTTTAGCGGTTTTCCCGCTAGATTTAGCGGAATTGCTTCAGGTTTAGCGGAAAAAAATATGAAATAGCGGATAGCGGATTTTTTAGCGGGAAGAGTATAAATGTTTAGCATTTTATATAATTTGGCAATCCAAATTACAATTTTATGTAATTTGGCAATGTAACATTTAAATTAAGAAATATTCATTTAAGAAATATTAAATTAATTGTTCAATTGATTATTTAATTAATAATAAAAATAATTCATAATTGAAATAGTAGGGATATCATATTTCATAGTTTTTTTTTTTAAAAAGCGAAGAATCGGTTTTATATTATTCTGGATTTCCCTGAGGAGAACCCCAACAATTTTACGTAGTTACGCTCGCGGTCAAACGACCTGATCATTGGGTCATAGCTTTAAATTGTTGGATCAAATCTAAAAATGTGGAAAAAATTCTAATGACGCCTTTTTTTGAAACCGCGAAGGAATGGCATTGGATAATTTTTCTTCGTCGTATTTGTTTGGCTTCCAAGAAATGCGATCCGAATTACCGACATCTCTTTCAACGTTTCTAATAACCACAGAGCAATAAGTAATAAGAGTAATAAGTAATAATTATTTCTAATAACCACAGTGTAATAATATCTTAGTATAGTCAGTCCTCGTATAGCACGATAGTTGTATTCCTAGAAACCCTCGTGCAATATAAACAACAGGCCCTATGGGAAAAATTGGGTTAGGTGCCGACCACCCAAGATTGAACACACATTTGTAAACAGAACATTACCAAACACAATAAATAATCGTAATAAAATACTTACGTATTTTATTACGATTATTACGTATTTTTTTATTACGTAAAGGTCGTAATAAAATACTGCTAATGCTTTTGCTTCTATCGTAAGCAAACTTGTTTTTTGTTTTATTTTCTATCCAAACAGATGACAGCCGTTCCATCTCTTCCAATTCTTTGTGTCTTAATCTAATGGATTTTAATTACACTTTTAGTTGTTCCTGCTATCAAAGTTGTTTTTATTTTCTCCGCATTCTTTGTAATTCTCGGCGTTGCCTCATTTAGGTCTGTAGCACGTGCAATATCACATGGTCTTTCATTTCGCTCAATGCGTTTCATGATTTCATATTTTTTTCTCTATCGATAGAGGCGGACTGGCCATAAACCTTACCTTACGGGATGGCGGACAAAAACAAAACGAAATATACCCAAAATTTTCGGAAGGAATGGTTAGCTTTTCCACAATTCAAAGACTGGTTAGTAGAGATTCCAGGACATCCAACTCGAGCAAGATGTAAATATTGCAAGTCTGATTTTACTGCTAAAATTTCGGACATTAAAAGTCATTTAAAAATTTTCAAACCTATTAAGTCAGCAGAACCATTTTCACCCAATAGATCAGGCAACCAATCTAAATTAAATTTTCCCACCAAGAATTTACAAACAGCGGAAGCTGAAGCAAAGTTAAGTTTGTTTGTTTGTGCTCACTCGTCAATACTGGCAATAGACCACCTTGGTGAATTATGTAAGAATGCATTCCAAGATCAAACAGCCAAAACTTTAAAAATTCATCGAACAAAATGCAGCGGCATTATAAAATATATCCTACACCCCCACTTTCAGAAAGATTTATTGAAGTCAGTGCTCAATGGCTTTTCAAACTATAGTTTGTTACTAGATGAATCAAACGATATTAGTGTAACAAAACTATTAGGTATTGCAATTGTGTATTATGATGAGCAATTCGATAAAAGAGTTTCTACATTCTTAGCTCTTGTAGAATTAGATAAGTGTAACGCTGAAAATATTTCAAATTCAATTAAAATAACGCTGGGAAATTTTAAACTTACTTTAAATAATCTTGTGGGCATTGGGACAGATAATGCTAGCGTTATGATTGGAGTTAATAACAGCGTTTATACACATTTGAAGTCCGATGTACCGAACTTGATATTAATTAAATGTGTATGTCATTCTTTGCAATTAGCAGTATCTCATGCAACCCGCGAAACATTCCCTAGAAGTCTAGAATTCATGATAGTTGAAACTTATAATTGGTTTAGTAAATCCACCAGCCGACAAAATCAATTCAAATATTTATACAGTGCCATAAACGATGGTGCAGATCCGAAAAAGATAGTTCATTCGTGTCAAACAAGGTGGTTATCCATTGAAATTGCTATAACAAGAATTTTAGAACAGTATATTGAATTAAAAGCCCATTTTGAAATAACTCGTTTGACTGACAAATGTTATACTGCAGAACTTCTTTATTCAATGTTTAAAGATGAAAGTAATTTAGCGTATCTTTTATTTTTAAAACCTATCTTATCTGAAGTACAAAGAGTAAACAAATCTTTTGAATCAAATACTGCCGATCCTACATTATTACTACATGATTTAAACACGCTATTGTCGATGATTGCCAATAAAATGTTTTTACCAAATACACATATTGAAAGGATAGAAGAGGACATTAATAATTATTTAGACCCTAAGCCATACCAATTTGAAAGAAAAATAAATGAATTAATAATGAATAAACTTATCACAACAACAGATGAAATGGCAATAAGAGAGAGATGCCGTAATTTCTTGATTGATTTGTATCAACAATTCTTCTGGACAACATAAAAGAATTAGAAAAATATCATTAATCTCAGTTAACAATATGTTAAAGCAAAATTTTCTGTTAAATTTATTACAAAAACTTAAAATTGTCTGAAGTAGAAATTGAAAAAATTGAGCAACGGTATATAAACATTACTCTCGTTAAATGGGAAAACATCAACATTACAATGAAGTTTTGGTCAGAAGTTTCGAAATATCGAGATGCAAGCGGTAAAAATCCATTTAAAGAAATTAGCGAATTTGCATTGGGTATTTTAATTTTGCCATTATCCAATGCAGATGTGGAAAGAATATTCAGCAACTTAAATCTAGTAAAAAACAAAACACGCAACAGAATGAGTGTTGGCACGGTTAATGCAATCTTATCAGTACGATACGGGCTCAAAAGAGTTGAAAAGTGTTGTAAAAATTATGTTTTACCTGAAGAAGTGCTTCGCAAAATAGGTACACAAGAAGCATATGATGAGGCGGTATTGAATTTCGAAATTAATTTAGATTTTTAGATATTGATTTTATATTAAAAACAGAAAAATAAATAACTATTTATATATACTATTTGTTTGTTTGTTTTTATTCACTACCAAGTACAAACAAATGAAAATTTAAAAAATTTGGCGGGTCAAGTGCTAAAAATAGCGGATTTTGAGTATGCGGCTAGCGGGAAATATTATTAAGAGTTGGCAACACTGCTTCGTAGTTGCGAGGCTGGTATCGACCCGCTTTCAACCAAAACCTAAAAGTTATACTCAAACCAATTAGTATCATCTACCTTGGAACTTGTACTTGCTCTATTGCTTCGCTGTACAGGGTTGATCACTCGAAAATATTTTTCTAAATAGCTACAGACCCGTTTTAAAGATTTTGAATTGGTAAAAACGCTATCATGATGTTGGAAATGATTTCTGAAATTTTTTTAGTATATTGGACACTTTGCTGATCAACGCTTTCAATACTCCAGTAACGGTCGTAAAAGTTAGCATTAGCATTAGCATTAGCAGAGGCATTTGATGCAAGAAAGCAAGCTTATGCAGCATCAGCCAAAAAAAAAAAAAAAAACACTTCCACTTCACCCCTCTGTTAGTTCAAAATACCTGTCCAGCTGAGCCTTAAACTTATTTAGGCTATCAACCTCCACCACAAGGGATGGATGTCTGTTCCACCAACCAACCACCCGCTGGCTAAAGGCAAATTTCCGCACGTCTATCCTACATCTGTCTTTCCTCAATTTGAATTTATGCCCTCTCAGGTGATTATTCTGAGCTAGAGGAAGAATCCCATCAGCATTGAGCATGCTTAAACCATTCAAGGCTTTATACACCTCTATCAGATCACCTCGCTGGTGCCTAGTCTCCAGACACTGTAATTTGCAAAACTTAAGCCTTTCTTCGTAAGAGCACCCCTTTGTTCCATTCACTAATCTTGTTGCCCTTCTCTGTACTCGTTCCAGCAGCTCTACATCCTTCTTGAAATGAGGCCTCCAGACCTGTATACAGTACTCTAGGTGTGGCCTGACCATCGCCTTATACAATGGAATAATCACCTCCTTATCCCTGCTGGAAAATTTCCTGTATATCATTGACAATACTCCATGAGCTACTCTTGCAGCCCGTCTGCACTGCTCAGAGAACTTCATATCTGCCTGCACAACCACCCCCAAGTCCCTTTCATTCTCTACCACTGTCAGTGTTGTACCATAGAGTTGATACGTTGCTCTGGGGTTGCTGTTTCCCATGTGTAGTACTTTACATTTGTCAATGTTAAACTTCATTTGCCACCTCTCAGCCCATCTGCTCAACCTTTCCAGATCCTGTTGCAGAAGCATAGTGTCAGTAGTGTCCTTGACAACCCTGCCAACCTTTGTATCGTCTGCAAACTTGGACATTAATCCCGATATACCATCATCAATATCATTTATAAATACAGAAAACAATAATGGACCCAACACTGAGCCCTGAGGGACTCCACTAATAACATCAGTCCACGATGAGCAGTGTCCATTGATTACCACTCTCTGTCTTCTCCCCCTCAACCACCCCTTTATCCATAGCAGCAATTTGCCTCCAATGTCACACTGCTCCAATTTGTGTAGCAGTCTTGCATGTGCAACAGTATCAAAAGCCTTTCTAAGATCCAAGTATATAATATCAAAGTTATTCCCTGCATCCAGTTCTTTTGTGACTGCATCATAGTATCCAATCAAGTTGGTCAGGCAAGACTTCCCCTTAACAAAACCATGCTGTGTCTGAGCTATAACTGAAGTCTTGTCTAAATGATCCTGCAGTGCGTCTTTAACCAGTGCCTCCATTAATTTTCCTGGAACAGAAGTCAAGCTCACAGGTCTAAAATTACTTGTGTCAGCCTTTGATCCTCCTTTGTGAATTGGGGTCACATTTGCACATTTCCAGTCTATGGGTACCTCCCCTGAGTCCAAGGAAGCTCTCATAATTATGGCTAAGGGTTTGCTTACTTCCTTTGCTGCCTCCTTTAATATAACTGGATAGATCCCATCCACCCCGGGTGCCTTTCTTGTGTTTATCTTCAACAGTTTCTCCTCCACTTTACTCCCAGTTATTTCAAGATTCTGTAACTTACTGCTAGAGTTGAATACACCTCTGGCATTCCCCTCGCTGAATAACTCCTCATGTGTGAATGTCGATGCAAAATATTCATTTAGTTTGTTAGCCACCTGAGCAGGATCATCAACACTTGACCCATCAATATCAAGTGGACCAATCTGATTCATCCCTTTCCTTCTAGAGTTTACATAAGTAAAGAACTCTTTGCTGTTTTTCTTTGCATCCCTTGCCAAGGATTTCTCGTAATCTGCCTTCGCCTGCCTAACCTCCTTTGTAAATTGGTTGCATATCAACTTGTATCTATCATAGGCTTCTGTGTCATGTGTTAATTTGTAAGTATCCCATGCATTTTTCTTCTCTGCCATATGCCTCATTAGTTCATCTGCCACCCATTTTGGCCTAAACCTTGAACAATATTTCTTAGTTGGTATGTAAAGCCTAGTAGCTTCCAAGATAAGTTCTTTGAATGCTTCCCATTTTGAATTTGCTGTTGGTAACATCATCAGTTGGTCCCACTGTATAGAATTTAAATACTGTCTCAGTCCATCGTAGTCGCCTTTACGGAAGCAATAACCCTTCCCTTTACTCCTAATGGTAGTTACCTCTTTGAGTAAATCCCACTTCAGCACACTGTGATCACTGCCACCTAGTGGTTCATTTATCTGCAGATTCTTAATGCATGAAGAATCACTGCTGATAATCAAATCAAGAGTATTACTCCCTCTAGTTGCCTCCCGAACATGCTGATGTAGAAAACAATCATCCAATAAATCCACAAAAGCCCTGCTAGTGTGTGAGTATCCAGCCCCCAAATTCCAGTCAATATCTGGGAAATTAAAATCCCCCATTATAAGACTCTCTGATTTACTGGCCCACTCTATTTCCCTGTACAGTTCCTTATTATACTCATCAGAGTCATTAGGCCTATAGCACACTCCTACTCTCAATTTTGATCTCCCAATGCTTATGTCACACCAAACTGACTCAACTCTGCACTGTCCGGCGATGTCGACTGGCTTCACTTCCTTGGTTTTTATGTGTTTCTTAACTAATAGCATAACACCTCCCCCCTTCCTATCCTGTCTATCCTTTCTGTAGACGTTGTACTCCCCAAATTGCAGTTCCGCATCTCTTATATCTGTGTGACACCACGTCTCTGATATCCCAACAATATCTGCTTTCGATGTTTTGAGCAATACCTCAAATTCATCAAATTTATTTACCAAACTCCTAGCATTGGTGTACACGCAAGTATACCTGCACCTGTTTCTATTCTTAGCTACCCTAACACAACCCATGTGTTTACTTGTACCACAATGGCTCCCAGCAGTCTCTGAAATACCATGCATCTTGTTTTTCAGGCTTCTGCTCATTCTAATAGAAGCAGTGCAAGAATCTCTTTCACCTCTGCCAGTGGCTACTGTCAATCTATTGGTCTTTGTCTCCCCCCAAGCTAGCAGTTTTCCGACCCACCTAACACTGCCTCGATAGCATCAGCAAATATTCTTGCACCCTTTCTATTTAAGTGTATCCCATCCTTGTAGAAGCAGTCTCTCATGTTAACAAGTACAGTCCAGGCTGAAAAAAATTCTACCCCTTGAGCCTTGCACAATCTTTCCAGGGCCGAATTGATCGACAAGGCTCTCATCATATACTCCCTCCTATCGTGTCTGGGCAGAATTGCAGACACTTTCAAATTCAACCCTAATTCACGGCTTTTTTTCAACAGTGACCTGTACTTGTTAAGTAATTCCGCTGGTCTCCTACTCTTAATATGATTAGTGCCAACGTGTACAACTATATCACCTTTTGTGCCCTTAAAAGATGATATTCGCTCTACAACGTCATCAACCTTTGCCCCTGGCAGATATACCCTGGTCCTGTTCCACCTATCTTTTTTACAAAGCATGTTCCCCGTTTCCCTGACAATAGAGTCACCAACAGCTACTAGTTCCTTCGGGACCAGCGCATTCTGCCTTGGGGGTTGTCTCTGTGTCACGCGATGCCCAAGTGCAAGCTCTGGCGTTGATGTGGGCAGCTGAGAGCTTGATGGGCCCCTCAATTTAGTTTCTTCGAGGGCATCCACCCTGTCCTTCAAGCTCTCATATAGGCCCACAAGAACGCCGAGTTGTTGCCTGATATCGATACACTCCTTGCATCGCGCACACACAAAGACATCCCCCTTGGCAGTATCATGTTCCGTACCCGATTGCTCTGCAAACATCAAGCAAACAGTGCATTTTATAAGGCTGTGAGTCAGAGGACAACTGCCCCCCTCAGTTCTGCTCTGAGCCACAGCACTTCCATTAGCTTGAGCCTTTTGCTTTGCTGCTCTGGTCTGAGTCATGATTCTATTAATTTATTAATTAATTATGTTATGTTATTAATTATATTACGTTTGTAATCTAAGTCGTTATATGTATTTATTTAAACGTACAATTTAACTGCTAACGAAGTTCAACTAACGCTATCTAGTACGGTATATAACCTACGGTATATCTAGTACGGTATCACAATGGCGGGAAAGTTAATAACGGTAGCGGTAGTTACGAACACGTGGAAACCCTTACCGATACTTTTACAAGGCCGAGTAAAGAATAAATACACCAAATTAATCAAAAAATCACAAAATAATGTTATACTACTAAATTTAAATCAAGTTGGTGTATACCTAAGTTGGTGTACTGATTCTGTCAGATTGTCTAATGGCTCTTGAAATGCTGGAAGATTGATTTCGCATTCCATAATAGAGAAACAATTCGCGCATTCTGACTGAAGATCCGCTCTAGGTTCGCTGGGTGCCGTTTGACAAGTCAACAAAAGCTGCTCAATCTCGAAGCGCGCGAAGCGATCATTCAAGCTGTTGATGGTTCCTTCCTTCTCCATTCCGTCGTAATGTTTCGGATACAATCCACAAACAACGAGACAGAGTAGAGAATGAGGAGATGATACACCAAAAAGGAATGAGGAGATGATACACCAATTTTGGATCAAGTTAAAAGAATTCAGCAGTTAAAGTCTCGATTTTTAGAAAAGGGGAAACTGGTTCCAGTTGCATGACAATTATAGACTCCATTGTGCACCGATTATCAAAGAGCTTTTGGCCAAGTATGAAATTGTGGAGCTAAATTACCTCCCTATTCCATCTGATTTATCTACCCAGATCGCTTCTTATTCCTCAGAATCAAATTCACGCTGAAAGGATAACGATTTGTAGGTGTAGATGACATTAAAAGAAATCAATAAATAATTTTTTATTTATTTTCGAATAATAAATGGTATAAATTTAATGATTTCAAGTTTTAATTGAGGTCAAAGTGCGCAATCCGAATATACAAAACTGTACAAAAATATTTAGATTCTTTAAATTAAATATAGGTCAAAGTAATGAGTTGCACGCTATCCCGTGCTTTTCAGTTATAAAAAAAAATCTCAGGAATAATTGCCACGACAGATTAAGGGAACTTAGTGATAATGAACAATCCGGAGGATCTAAAAGGTATTAGGGTGTAATAATGAGAGCGAAATAGGTCTCTAAAAAGTGCTTCAGCGGGAAGAAGTTCGCCAGTGATTAACAGCGATTAACCCTGATTAACTCGGAGACAAGAAAAGCTAGTCCAGAGGAAGTGTAGCTGTAGACTCTTTAACGCACCCTCGCTGCTAAAACGACCTCTATTCTTCAACCCTGTGAAGGAAACTCCCGATTTTGACTTCTGTCCCAGACTGGACGAATTTCCGACAGCCACGGACAGCTTTCTTTCTTTTGAAAGCGAAAAGGTGGTGGTGAAGAAGGTTAATAATGACTCAACCTGAAGTAAAACCGATGGAAGCAGCTTTGCAGACATCCCTAAGGATTATTTGAACTGTCACACTCAAGGCTGAAAACCTTTATCCCTTATTTCTCCAAAACATTATTTCTACAGAAATATTCTTGTGCAGAAATGTTATAATAAATCTCAGTTCTTTTCTGTAGAAGTTGGAGACCTGATTATATTGAGTTTATCATCTTATAGCGTTGAATCAACCGTGGATAGGACAGAAATTTAAAGTGTCATTGGAGATTTCATATATTGGACTGAACCAAAAACGAATACAAACAAGTTATAGATATTTTTCCGAGGTTATCTGTGACTGGCCTGACTGGAAAGAAGGCATTACTAATTTCTTTTTTGCGAACAGAACAAGGAAATGACCTTAAGTTTTCGTCTGAGACATTTGGCGTGGTGTTGGTTGTAAATTATACAAAGAAAAAAATATAAACATACAAAGAAAATAAAAGACGTTAGCGTATCACGTTGTATTTTGGAATTGTACTTAAATATTTCATCAGATCCAGGTGAGAGGCTGGGAAATTCCTCACGTACATCACTAAACAGAGAATGAGCGTGCCACAAGGCTGTGCGCTGAGTGTGACATATGGTTGAATCCCACGCTCTTCTTCAAGTATTTGTCGTCTTGTTTTACGGCAATTTGTTCCGGCCTTGGTGTCGACTGGGTGGTCTGAGAGGAGTGGTCACGAGATAAAGTGGATTCGAGCCAGAAATGCAATGCAGCTCGTACGTGTGTGTGTAAGTGAAAACAAACCAACGTTTTAAGACGTCAGAGGGAAAAGGAGATAGATAAATTCTAGACTCATGGTTAAGACGTATGACGTATACTGTATACAAACTACAGAATTACAGATGACTTTTTATAGGTATCTGCAAAGAGAACAAATCACAATAAATAAATGTGGACTTGTCTTTAGTAAAGTGGCCTTCGGAACGTTAGTTCAAATTCGCCACGGTGGATTGGCCATGCTTTAAAGACTATTCTCATAAGATACTTGAACGTATCTTATGAGAATTATGTCCGTTAATAAAGCGATGAGTTTTATTTTACTGGATGCTTGGCGTAATACGAGAACTTAAGTTAACTTTCCTCGGTGTTGTTTTACTTCTTTGAGTGAGCAATCTGGCGTTCAATACCCTTTAAGATTTATGTTTGATAGGATTACGGAAAGAACAGTGGCAAGGTCTTCAAGAACAGCGACAAGACCTTCCCTTCAAAGATCATCGGGGGGTGGGGATGAAACGTGTGGTGCAAGTATGATATGGAAACGAAGCAGCAGTTTCCTTGAAAGAAAATTCATTCATTTCCACATTCGAAGAAGGCCAGACAGGTTCGCTCCAATGTCAAGATCATGGTGATCATGTTTGCCTGATATTTAGCGCCTTTGTTTCCAAGAATAAATTGTAAACCCAAAGAGAACAGATTTCCTGACGTTCTGGTAATCCAACAAAACTTGACAGAGATACTGCAAGAGATAATGACCAGCAGTTCAAGTCGTTAGAGCGTATTATACCACGAATCTCTTCGCTCAGCGTGTGTGGAGTTTTGCGCAATAGTTGAATGATTTCCTTGTAGAGGTACAGCGGAAAGAAAAACAACAAGCAGTTCAAGGTGAATCACTTGGGTTCTTACTCGCACTAACGCTTTGGAGAGGCTTAATTAGTGACCTTGAGCCGCCTATTGTAAATTACTGTTCAATAAAATGCACGATATCCTCTCGAGACTGATGGTGTATTGCAAAGTGTAACTTTCTTACCTTTCCCTCAACAAAAAAGAGAGAAACTTTCCGCCCCACAGATGTAGAAATCTGTATGGGGGTGGGGAAGATATCTAATTCAATCCACTCGAACGATTTATTACTTTGGGTAATTAATACGCAAATCAATGCGTAATTAAGTGAAGACATTAATTAATTCAGGAATTGATTAAACTATTAAAACATCAGTTACGGTTTCAATGTTACATAAGACCAATTAAAACAGTGTAACAACATCCCACGCGTCACTTTAAACAGCATAAACTTAACAAGAATTGTCAATTACTGCTTTTAATAAATGGAACAGTGATATCGTGGCAGGGAAACATAA